>NC_136642.1:17126734-17179234 GCF_949748355.1 Melanostigma gelatinosum | reverse complement strand
AGTGGATTATTTACAGACTTCTTAAGTCTCTGAGCATGTGCTGCTACAACAGAGGAATACAAAGAAACAATGAAATAATGATTTTTCAACGTGGTGCAACACAGTGTTTTTCTCTCCATCTTGTACTGTAACTATGCTTCACTGGCCATGACTGGACTGATGGATACCATACACAGTATATACAGCATGCGTCAGTCACCACACATGTTGCAGATCCCTGATTCAGACAGACACTTACAGGCCACTGCACTTGTATGTTATGAAGTAAGGGAAATAGGCCAGGGCAAAGCAGTTCCCGAAGTGAAACAGTGTCATGGTGTCTGGTCACAAAACTCAGCTCCCTGGAGAGAAAGAGGAAGAAGAGAGGACTTCACGGACTGTTGATACAACAGGACACAGGTTTTTTTCTTTTTTAAATACAAACATATTTTATTAAATGTGGAAAAATAGTGAAAAAATAAGTGAAAATCACAACTTAGAGGTCAAAGGAGACAAAACAATGTCATGATTTGACCGACTAAGAGCCCCAAACTTAAAAATATTCAATACACTCACTGTGTCATCTAAGATAGACAAAGCAGCATATTATTGCACGTGAGAAGCTAAAAGCAGACAATGTAACGTTAGCAGCAAACTGTAAATCTATTTCTAAATTGCTGCTGGTTGATCGGCTAATCGATTAACGTTAATTGTTTCAACACTCATATGACGATTTGTAGCCACATTCATTATTTGTTTACTTTTTGACTTTACATGTTTATGTCTACTGAACAACAACTGTAGCCTACTTTATATAAAGTAATTATCAGTTTCAGAGGATGCTACACTGACGCCTGTACCGTGTCGTGCTGCAGCTACATTGACACAAACAGGCTAACGGGCTGATTTACAGTGTTTACAAAACAATAGCAAGTCTGTCATCGCCAAATACAAATGTTTGGCAGGTTTCTGTTTTACTTAATTTACAGAGCTATTCAGCTATACAACGTTAAAGTCATTGAGGACATTAATAATCTGGGCACGAGCTGAAGTTAGCTAAACTAACTTGCAATCCTGTCGCTGGTTAAACGTGAGACACGTTTCTGTATGTAGAGGTCTCGAGGATACTTTATATCTGCCGTGTTGGTCTTCATTAAGCTACCATTTAAACAGTATAGCAGCTACTGTAGAACAGAGCCTTTCAGTATCAGCACTTACTAGGTTTGAAGAGCTCGGGAGAAGCAGGTTGTCGTGCTACGGGCTGTCGAATGACAAACGGAAGTGGAGTCGGCTCAACCTCCAAATGCGTCCGACTACACCAGTAGTAATTTACCAATATGTTCCACAAGATCAGGGTAGGACATTTCCATATTTTTTGGGGGGCAATTTTTGCCCCCACTAACTGAAATCCAGGGGCATTTTCAAAAAATTGGGGGCACTTTTTGAAACTTGTGGAAAAACATTTAATCTTCAAAATAATAAATATACTTTAGGCTTACAATATATGAGCAATTGTCATCAAATGGCAATAATAAGACTATTAGGCAGTAGTCTACAGATTCAAAGTGTTTTCTTAGATTTTTTAAATAAAAAACAAACATAAATCAGACAATCATATTCTATTTTATTCTTATTTCTTTGTGGTTATTTATTGTTATTATTAAATGTTTTAAACAACTATTAACAATTATTAAGTCAACGATGCCTTGATTACATATACATCAGTCATTGTATGGAATTATTGAGAAAAAATATTTTTGTAGCACCTCAAATATTGTGATATTACCCATTTTTGTCATGAACTTATGAATTAGTCATGTGGAAGTTTTGAGAAAAACATTTTTATAGCACCTTAAATTTTTTTTAAATGTCCCATTTGAAGGTACAAATTCAGTTCAGAGTTTTTAATTCGTTTGTATTGTTATTTTCAGGTAGTCATACTGATCCAGATGACTTTAGAGAATTTATTTTAGAGGCATATCTAAAACTCAGACGGGGGAGGATTTGAGTTGCTCAAAATCTCTAGAACAACACGGTCGCCAACTGATCATCATACCATGTCCCAATGAGGGTTACCATGTGAGACATTTGAAAGATCCACAAACACAGATTGGTCATGCTACAATTTTCATCCGACCACTCCAAAGACACCTGAATCTGGAACCCTGTAAGATCCTCACTTTTAAATTGGTGTTCCCATATGAAAATGGCAAGAGTATGAACATTTACACAAGTATAGCTTGTTACATTTTAAAATTATCTTGTTTAGAGGCACGTCAACCAGAATGCAGTAATGAGCTAGTTGGACCACCTCAGAAATGTGTGATGTGTGGAGAGGAGTTCCCTTTTTCAAGAATCAAGGCTCTCAGTGATGAGTGCGTGAGGTATTGCTCTACAGAACTAAAACGTCACATTTGTCAAGCACTCAACTAGTCGTGCATCAGACATTAAGCATTAGGCTCTGGAGTCTGCCAAAAGATGTAAAGCATTTTGAATGTGGATGATCCTGTATGATCCTGAATATTGGTCTTGAGGGAAATTTGAATGGATTTATTCTATTCTATTCTATTTATATGACCATTCTTTTCTAATTGCAGAGTTTTTGTGAATGTGTAATGTAATATAAAATATACTGGCCCCAATAACAAAACGTGCTTCTCTTTACCCAAGAACACCACAGAACAGTGGTGAGGTAGAAGTTGTGGTGACCACAGAAAGTGCCTCCCGAAGTGAAGATAGATTTGTGAGCATGTTGACAAGACTACAGGGAAGTGAGACAACAAGGGCCAGCAACACAAACTACTGCGTGCCACCTCTCAGGGACATGTGGCTGCTCCTGAGATAGTTGACCTGGATCCCACTGAGGAGAGAGGCTTCCCAGGTGTGTTACATCATTTAATCATCACATAATTTACTGCAATAAATTGTTTCTCTACATATCAATTCATCCAGTATTAATTGGAATAATTTAAAAACTCTGTTTAGATTGGAAAATTCTTTCAAATCCCAGTGAGGCAGCAAAGAGATTCAAAGAAGACATTTTAAGGCAGCATGCAACAGGAAAGTCATTCTATCTTACATGGATCTTGGAGACAGTGCAGAGGACAGGCCTTTCTTTTTAGAAGCGGGCTAATGCTGAGTGGGCTTGCCCCTTGACATGCACACTCAAAGGGTAAATTGGTTATACACGCAAAACTAAAGATAAAAAATGATCTTATATTCACTCAACTGATATCTGTACTGTTTATTTTGCTTTTTCAGGAGATCCAGCAATTGGTGATGGCGTGACTCGCCATTTCTTTGCAAGCATCATGTCCAAACGTCAGTATGGTTTTGAGATGAATTTTGGTAAGTGAATATTTACTTTGGCTGATGGCTGGTTGTCAGCGATCAGGCTGTGTTTGGGTTGCAGAGAATACCTAAAACCTTAAAAAAACAAACCAATGTGATGCAGCTGCTGTGGCCCTGTAGGTTTCTACAGAATCACCCAAAGTATTCAGTGGCTGATTGATATTTCCTTACTAATTCTCTATGGAAGTTTGAATATCTATATCATTTACATTCTGCACTATCAATGTTCATTCACTTTTCTCTTTTTATTGAAGTACCAGGAGGAACTCTTCTTTTTGAGGGGGAACAAGATCATCTGATTCCCTCCACTTGGCATTCCGTCCTGCAGGTCAGTTTTTATCAGAATTCACAGACTTTCTGACCTCTATTATCAAGCTAGACAAAGTGCTTCTGGTTGGTGATTTTAATCTGCATGTCAATGATACCACAGACTGTATAGCTACTGAGTTTCTCAATATTACTGAATCTTTTAATTTCACGCAACATGTTTCTGGCGCCACTCACAGGGGTGGTCACACCTTGGACCTTGTGTTTTCTCTGGGTCTTGATATTGATAATACCCGTTGTGAGGACCTATTGATCAGTGACCATAAATGTATTTTCTTTGATCTTTCTGTCAATGCTGACCCCTTGTGTCTGAAACAAACATTCCACTCACGCATTATTACTCAGAGTACAGCTGATCAGTTCTCGATGCACTTCTGCTGTGACTTTTACACAAATCTCAATGATGTTGAACACTTGATACAGTCCTTTAATGAACATTGCACCACTTTGCTGGATAAAGTGGCACCTCTTAAGGAAAGGACCAGGGCTGCCTATAACACTACTCCGTGGATGACAGAAGCTGTGTGCAGCGTGAGACAGAAGTGTCGCAGGGCAGAGCGACTCTGGAAAGCTACTGGGCTAGAAGTGCATCGTTTATATCTGAAAGACCTCAGAGTTTCTTTTAATACCACAGTAAAGGAAGCTAGAACTGCTTATTTTGCCAACCTAATCTCTTCTTCAAAGAAAAATCCCAAGATTCTGTTTGACACAATTAGAGGAATTGTTTCACCACCTGTCTCCACTGTACCATGCTATTCTGTTGACGATTGCAACAAATTCCTGATCTATTTTAATGATAAGGTAACAGGTATTAGGTCTGGCATTCGGCCTGGGATCTGTTCGGCTACTTGTAGCTCCTCGCAATCTCCTGCTGTTATGGGCTCTTTCCAGCCTATCAGCCTTCAAGACCTGATGGACTTAATTAACAATACAAAGCCATCAACTTGCCCTCTGGATATAATTCCATCCTCTCTATTTAAGAACGTTCTGTTAACTATTGGCCCTGCAGTAACATCTATTGTCAATTCCTCATTGTCTACAGGAATTGTCCCTTCCTATTTCAAACATGCCACTATCCAGCCCATATTAAAGAAACCTAACTTAGATCCAGCTTTGCCCATGAACTACAGGCCCATATCAAAACTGCCTTTCCTGTCCAAACTTTTAGAGAAAGTGGTGGCCAAACAACTTACTGCTGCACTGGAGAGGCACAACATGTATGACAAGTTCCAGTCTGGGTTTCGTAAGCAACACTCTACTGAAACCGCTCTCCTGAGGGTTTCAAATGACATTCTCATGTGTGCTGATGCAGGTGACTGCTCTGTGTTAGTTCTTCTGGATCTCAGTTCTGCATTTGACACTGTAGACCATGACATCCTGATTAAGAGGCTACGTGATTGGGTGGGCATAACTGGCATAGCGTTAGACTGGTTTACATCTTACCTCAGTGACAGAAGTTTCAATGTCTCTGTGGGTGCTTTTGTGTCTGTTACCTCTCCACTGTCTTGTGGTGTACCGCAGGGCTCGGTTCTGGGGCCTCTGTTATTTTCACTTTATCTGTTACCTTTGGGACCGATCATAAAAAGCTATAATGTGTCCTATCACTTATATGCAGACGACATCCAACTTCATCTGTCATTCAAACCCAGCGAGGCATTCACATTAACTAGGCTCCTGGACTGTGTCAATGCCATCAGAGACTGGACGGCAGAAAACTGCCTGCAACTCAACGACTCTAAGACGGAGGTCCTAGTTATTGCTCCAGAGGAGTTTGTCCCCATGATCAGGCAGATTATTAGTCCTCTCTCCTCTGCTTCCCATTGCAACCTGCGCAATCTTGGGATTTTCTTTGATCGCTCCATGTCATTTGACCCTCATGTTAAGCAGCTGTCCAGGTCATGTTTCTTCCATCTAAGAAATATCAGTAAACTGAGATCTGTATTATCAACGCCTGAATTAGAAATGATCATACACACATTTATCTCCTCTCGCATTGACTACTGCAACTCACTTTTTACATCACTCAGTGTATCTGCTCTTAACCGTCTGCAGGTCATCCAAAATGCTGCCGCCAGATTACTCACCAGGACAAACCGACGGTCTCACATCACCCCCGTACTCCGATCTCTCCACTGGCTTCCTGTAGCATCTCGGATACACTTCAAAATTCTCACCATCACTTACAGAGCACTTCACGGTCAGGCTCCGACTTATGTAGCTGATCTACTTCGCCCCTATTCACCCGCCCGCACTCTCAGGTCAAATGCTCTAGGTCTTCTGTCAGTCCCACGCACACGATTTAAGACCCGTGGTGACCGAGCCTTTGAGGCAGTGGCCCCGAGGCTCTGGAATGCTCTGCCTGCAACTCTACGCCTCGCCGATACTGTGGATACTTTTAAAAGCCAGCTAAAAACCCACCTGTTTAGGCTGGCGTTTGTGTAAAAGTAAACCCATGTCCTAGACCTGCTCTTAACATTTGTTTTACATTTTTATTTTATTTTTATTTTATTCTTTAACATTTTTTATTCACTCTGTGTATGTAATTTATTGACCGTAGGGTCACATTGTGTTTTTTATGCTTTTAAATGTCTGCTCTGTTAAGCACTTTGTGATAGTACTGTCTGTGAAAAGCGCTATATAAATAAAATTCATTCATTCATTCATTCATTCATTCATTCATTCATTACCTTTTGGAGAGTGACTTCTTTGTTGTTGCTGGCCGAATGATTGGTCATTCATTCCTCCATAGTGGGCCATGTCTTGGAGGACTCAGCCCAGCTATCCTGCATGTGCTCTTTGGTGGATCCCCAGAAGAAGCCATAATAGATATTGAGGACTGTGCTGACCTTGATATCCGTGAGACAATCAAAGTGATAAAATACATTTTCACAGTAAGATTTTAATGATAAAAATTCGGGGCAAGGACAATAAAAGTAATACCTGATGTCAGAAATTTTTCTCAGAGATTTATAATACCACAATCACATGATTTACTAATTTCAACCAGCAGGGGGTGCTGAAGCAATATTAAAACCATCAACGTAAGTCCATTTCTTGAAAACATGTAATTATAGTGACGGATGTCATCATGTAAAATGTGTTTTTAGCGCAAACACAGTTTTAACAGGTTCCCAACATGCTGTTTAAAAGAGATACAAAATGACATTATTTGGGATGTGGTTTGAGACCAGTGGGTGGTGTCAACCACGTGATTGATAGTTATTGACAAGTTGTCCTCTAGTTGTCCTATTTGTTGTATCAAATCTGAATATTATGCAAGTCTTGAGAAATCAGGAATTCTAATCTATTCTAATTCTAATTGTCATTATTAGCTGGAGGGTGCAGCAGACTTGTCACCTGAAGAAAATAACCTCATTAATGAGTTGGCACTGTTCTGGGATTTGCCTGCAGTCACATCTGACAACAGAAGATGGCTGCTGGACAAACTGCTCCTCCATGCTGTGAGTATTCTGATCTGTACTGAATAGATCATACAAACCAGATCGACGAATCAGAGTTAAGGTTCTGATGTAGGACAACATTTTGTCGTTCACATTTTGTCTTTTTTTGTGACATACACAGATGGATGTTGATGAGTTTATTAAGTAATGCTAATTAGACTATTAGTCAAAGATGAGTAAGGCTGCTTTGCTTTTCTGTTGTGATGCAAATGTTTTGCAGGTCCTTGGAAGAACCTCAAGACAAGTGAAACAGTTACGAAGGGGGTTAAAAGAGACACCGATCTGGCCTTTGCTAACTGAGAGGAAAGACACAATTCCCCTCTTTACAAGAGCATCTGATGTACAGTGCACACCACAGGTAAGTGACCCCATGATGCAAAGTCAAAAACACTCACACAAATGACTTTCTCAGAAATGACATGTGTTTTCTACCCTCTGGCAGCCATTGGTTTCACTTCATTACAATAAACATTAACCTGGTGAGATCTGAAACGTGTTTCAATGAAATGATCACAGTCAGCATTTGATCTCTACCTACATCACATCACTGCATGGACAAGTACTGCTCAAACATGGTTGTCCTGAAGTCCTTGCAAGTTGAGTTTCATAGAAATGAACTGACACTAATTGCTGCCTAAAAGGAAGGAAACCAATTTTAAAAATGTGTTGCCATGCAAAAACCTCCAGTATGGTTCTTTAAAATAACAACTATGCCCTGATCGAATTACAATTTGGATTATTAGAATTGAAAATGTCTCATTTTCTATTCTGCTGTTTATTGTGCTTTCTATTCTCTTGTTTGTTTGGAAACACAAGTTGCTTAAAAGGATAAGTTGACTGCCTGCCACTTAAAATTAACCTTAGCAAAGCTCTTCATCAGACTTCACAATAGAAATAGAAGGTTAGTCTGGGGTTAGCGCTGTTGGAATATTAGCTGAACTAATCACAATTTAAACCTCTTTACAATCACTTTACAACTATATCATTATCATGTCACCTGCTGCCTGCCTCCATAGACACACACACACACGTTTCTCTCCCATCTTTTATGGTACAGTGTGCAATGACAGAAACATGTATGTGGCGACGTGATATAGTGCACACTGCACACACACACACACGTACAGCTCACAATCTGCATCGCGACCTTGGCTTGTTCTGATTTGTGATTACTATTCAAACAGGTTTATTATCCAAACCCAAGTATAGGAAAGGACAGTTTGCCCTACTCAGACATAATGATGGCAGTTTATTCAGGACAGAGTTTAAAAGCTGCCTTTCTCCTCATGAGACTGAATGGCACAGATGATTCCTCACAATCATTTATCGTGTTTCCTCTGAACAGTCGCTGTGACTAGATTAAAGGCAGATCTATTTATTTCAGGACTGTGTTTTTCCCGTGGCGAAGCTACCGGTACAATATTTGTATGTTTTGTACCTGCAAGCTCACACTGAATGTAAATGCGCGCAAGTCTGAGGCAAGGACGGCCCCCAAAGTCGAGACATTTTGACATCCCTTCCTTTTTAAAAAAAAAAAGGGAGCTGTGCTAAAATGAGCTTCGCTGAACCGGATTAGCGTCAGGTGGTTGGGGAATAAACACAACTAGTAGATGTTTTCACAGTAATGCCAATATAGAACTGTGAGCGTGTTTATCTTTTGTGTCCTCAGATGCTGCAGGACGTAGTGGCTAAAGCGCTCAAACACCACGGGATCACTGCCGAGCATGAGTGCTTTGAGGCCTGCGGCAAAAGACTGTTTGACATCTCGAAATTCTACCTCAAGGTTGGTCTGTTTACTGCCCACACGCAGTCAGCGCCGTCCTCCCTTTGACAGTTTCTTTATTTGTATGCTTTGTATCCAGGACTTGTACTGCAATTTTGACCATATGTTTTGTTAGAGATCCTCGCAACAAATTAAAACAATAATAGGAACAGTTTGAAGACATCCATTTCTGATATTTTTGCCCAAAACACATATTTCCATCTATTTTCTTTTGTGGCTCCTTGTAAATTGTGATTAGGCGTTTTTGTTTGATAGAATACAAACACTGAGGAAAAGCTGTTGCCAACATTGCAACATTGAATTTCTTTTGAGTGTTTGTTTTTGTGTAGATAGTATTTTTCATTGCTATTTTTCTTTCTGTAAGTATTTGGCATCACTGCAGGCACCTCAGGTTTATAGGACAATGGATACCACACTGAAGAAAAACACACATTACTTGATGGACAGTTGACTTATTTTTGTCTGCATATCATTTATTCCTGTGACGCATCACTGGCCTGTTTCAAGTGTTTGATTTTGATTATGGACAAATATGTAGTTTAATCTAATACAACTCACTGTATGTAGTCATTTCCCTCTGAAATGTATTGCAGGATAAAGTAGCTGAAAATGCTCAAGAATATTTTATCGATATTTGAGTACATGTTCCACTTTGCTTTTTTTCTCTACTCTGTTCTACCAATATCCTCTCCCCACTTCAAATGTGTTCAACTTTGGCCTAAAATATCTGATGTGTATGATGTAAAGCCCACTTGAGTTTACCGTACTCTGTCAGTCAGAGTGATCTCCTCTTCTGTTGTTTGATCCCAGGATCTGAAGACATCTCGTGGTCTGCATGAGGAGATGAAGAAGGCAGCCAGCAGCAACGTCAAACGGGTAACTCCACCAGACACCAATGGTTCTCACCTTGGCTTTGTAGTCCTTCTAAACCTAAATGTTTTCTTGTTCTCGGTCATTGACTGGGTGTTGGAGAAGACTTCAAGGAATTAAAGACTTAAAGAATACGAGAGAAAAACTTCATTTTATGTGATTTATTTTTATTACAGCTAAAAGAAGGTTCCACCTTTTATTTTAGATTAGAAGAACAATAGTTCTATTGCCAACAACTATTGCTGGAATAAACAAGTATGCTCACCTTAAAACATATTGGCTGTGGATGAAAACAAAATACATAACACACATGTGACAACACATTGGTGGGCATCACACTCACAACATGTTATCTTTGTGCTAGCTCAAATGTACATGTAGCGCAGACGGACACCAATTCCATCCAGCACTAAACAACGAAAATAAACATTATTTTTGGTACAGTACACGCACATTAAATGTTCTCGAACATGAAGGATAACAGAATCTATAACTGGAGGATGGTCTTAAAATGCGAAACATTATTAGTCACTCTATTGCTCTCCCACAGGTTTCTTCCTCTTTCCTCCCCGTTAAAGGGGTTTTTGGGGAGTTTTTCCTGTTCTGATGTGAGGGTTCCGGGACAAGAGGATGTCAAACGTGTACATATTGTAAAGCCCTCTGAGGCAAATTTGTAATTTGTGATTTTGGGCTATACAAAAATAAATATGATTGAATTGAATTGAATTAGCCTTGCTGTTCTCTCCTGAACGCTTAGTCACTCGAAAAGAAGGATTTCACATCCTGCTTCGCTCTTCACGCCGTGCTAGCTTTCTCTGGAGTACAGTGCCTTCTAGTGGCTTTAGTGGCAACATCATTGTTCCCACTAGGTCAGTCACTTGTAAAACTACTGCTGGAATAAACAAGCATGCTCACTTTAAAACATATTGGCTGTGCATAAAAACATAAATGCATAACACATATGTGACAACACATTGGTGGGCATCACACTCACAACATAAATATATATGAAATGTAAAATAAACATTATTTTAACCTTGCAGTTCCTGAACGCTTAGTCACTCGAAAAGAAGGATTTCACATCCTGCTTCGCTCTTCACGTCCCGCTAACTTGGTGGGCATCACACTCACAACATGTTATCTTTGTGCTAATCACAATTCTATCACTTGTGGGTTGCACTATCCAGTCCCACACAAAGTTCTCACGATTCCCACTCCAGCGACACCAACAAACAATCCTGCTGTCAGTAGACCTTTGCCACAGCGAGACCACCAACTTCTGGTCTGAGTCTCAGCAGCTGGAGGCATCATGAAGCTCTCTTTAAGGTCATTCAGATGTTCAGCCATCTTTAGCCGTTTTTCAAGCTCATCATTTCGGGCCGATGCGACATCATTGATATGTTGAGCCACATTTCGCCGCCGTTCAAGGTTATTATATAGGGCCGGCGTGAAATAACTGGGATTTTCATGCTTCTCAGTCTCAGCAGCTGGAGCCAGCAAGAGGTTCTCTTCAAGATCATTCAGATGGACCGACTTGACATCGTTATGTTCAGCCATCTTTATGGCTGTCCCATTTAGAAGACTCCTTCCAATGTATGAATACAGAAATGAATAAATACATGATGAAATAAATACAGAACTTAAATTAATTAATCTATTTCTACATTTCTGTATTCCTTCATTTAGTTATTTCTGTATTTCTGTGTCCGTATGTTAGTGAGGTAGGCGGTCCGAACCTCCTTCGTAAGCAGGATTGGTCGAGTCGGGGAGCAAGACAGAAGCAACCGATTACTAGCAGCTCATCCCTGTGGATCTAGCAGCACTCATGGCTTCGACCGGGCGGCCGCTGGCAGACCTGCTGCGGGATGTTTTCCATGCTAAATCCCTTGTGTAGACTAAACTATTATCGCCGGTGATGAGTGTTCTATTTCATCCTTACTGACCGCCAGAGGCAGTGCTTCACACTGGATATCTTCTGTCTCGCGCATGCAGTACAAAGAACAGGTGGAAGCTGTTCTGACTGGTGTGCGGCTTAGAACAAGGTCCCAGTACAGCGCCCCGTGCCTGCTGTACTGAGTTTCTACAGTCCCTCCTAGATAAGGGCCGGTCTCCCCTGCATGGGACCTACCCTTGGTACTGGACACCTTATGCTTGTCTCCTTTTGAACCCCTGGCACAGGCGGAGCCGAGATGGCTATCGGCAAAACGGTTTTCTCCTTGCCGTCAATTCAGCTCAATATGGGGGCAAGCTGCATGCCCCGTCAGTGGGAAAATCATGTCTGAGGTGGAACTCAGATGGCTTGGGTGTCACTTTCTGGCCTAATGCAGTGTTTCTCCCAAGGGTGTGGATACGTTCAAATATAAACCGGCCTATCCAGCTGGCAAAGTTGACCCCCCCCCCCCCCCCCCCTCCCCATTGGGAGAGGAGAGGTCAAGGCTGCTGTGCCCAGTGTGGGCCCTCAGAGCTTATGTGGAAGCCACCGCCTGCATAGTCAGTTATGGTGAGCCTAAGAAGGGCTGTGCTCCTTTTTTTTTTTTTTAAACAGCACCTGTCCCACTGGATAGTGGAGGCCATTGCCTATACATACAAGGCGAGCGGCTGTGCTCGGCCATCCGGGGTGAAGGGTCACTACCAAGAGTGTCTCCACACCAAGGGCAAGCCTGAGTGGTGTGCCTGTGGAGGATATATGTGCTGCGGCCTCATGGGCATCACCGAGCACATTCACCAAACACTACAGAGTTAACGTTGCCACCCCTCACCCACTGGGGAGGGTTCTTTGGCCAATTTTCTCTGCCGGAGCTATACGAGGTAGTTACTGTGCTTCCTCGTGACTCTTTTGGTATAAGTCATCCAGTGTGAAGCACTGCCTCTGGCGGTCAACCAGGATTCATAGAACCGTAGTTACATTCGTAACTTTCGATTTATTTATTCATGCTGTGAGTCAGATCACATTCCTGTAAAGTGCGCGATGATATCGCTAGCAAACATGTTTCTTCTGCAACGTCCTTATCTGATTATAGCTCATCCTCTTCACTTGATTCTAGCAGAGGTTTCAAGACTGTTTGGTCACTGCAGCTGCCAGTGATTCGGAGCGGATTCCGCCGTAGTTTAGCCTTTATTTGTCGTTATTTGACATGTGACAATACAGCCTCGCCATCCTGATTGCTCTTTAAAAGTGACTCCTTGTGTAACTGAAAGTGATTGAAACTTTGTTGCAGTGTTTCAGGGCGTTTTCACACCTTCAGTTAGTTTGCGTTGTTCTGATTCAGGGATGATACAATGTTGCAGCGCCCCCTTTGTTCGGTTTGTGTTCACACTGCAACATTTAACAGCGGACTAAATATTGTAAACAAACGCCACGCGCGAGCAAACTGTTCTCTCATTGGTCCGATTTCTATGAGGCTATAAATATGCCGTTGGTTTTTTTTTTTTAAGGGTGTGGGGGATTGGGGGTGCGTGAACCCCGTCGGGATGTAGAAGGTTGTTGACCACGTCCTTGTACTGCCCTCTGTCTCTTACCGCTGTTATATTGTTAATAGTACATGCAGTGGCGGGCCGTGTATTTTATACCTGGGCCTTCAGTGCTGTCCTATTACAGTTGAACCACCTTCCAATAACCTCATTATGATGCCAGCATGACGGATGAGTCGCCATTAACTGGCAATGCATATCAAAACTTAAATAACACAATGACAAGAACAAACTCACAAGAACCTACTGCAGATGTACAAAACAAAAGAAGTTCACTTACCAAAGCTGCCGTTTACTATTTAAAGACAAAGTCCATCCTCCTTTCTTTGATTACAGAGAGTTTAATGACACTGTTGTACATTGGGGCGGTTCAGTTCCAGCCAGAGGTCCTTCGATTCATGGACGCCAGTGATGACAGTCGAGCCTCCCCAGTTGTATTTCTTGAACATGTTTTAATGAGTTTGAGGGCTGAAAATGTCCGCTCGACAGAGGCAGTAGATATCGGGATTGTCACCGCCAAACATGCAAAAACACTAAAAATGTAATGTCACGTAAAAACGTCTTTCATATCTTTAAACTTTGACTCTTACTACAAAGTTCTGCTAGCTAGTTTCACAACAGCTCTGGCATGTCAAAGAATACGCCAAACATGTCAAACTAAAGATCTGATTGGTTGAAGACTGACAATCAACAATATCGTCCCCATTTAGTTAAACTGCACAGGGATTCACTTGTAATTCTGAAGGCCTCCGGGGAGATTTGTTCTGTGCAGCAACCGCGCGCGTCATCTAGCCGACTTGCTGAAGAACCAGACCCTGGCGGTCGAAGATCTGTCGTCCAATCAGATTGAAGATGAAGGTGCCGCGTACCTGAGAGGCTGTCGCCTGGCCGGGCTGCGTCCTGAGAGTGAGTCCAGAACACCTAGTTTTTAGTTATTTTAAGGGTTTTTAGCGACCCGAAGAGGAGAGAGTATTTATTTATTAAAGTATCACGTTTTTACTTATTTAAATGTTTAAGTTCTGAAGAGGAGAAAATATCAAGTTCCTCCCATCATTTGTTTTTTTAAAGGTTTGAGGATAAAGTATTGATTATTTTAGAGGTATGAAGAGGTTTAAGTATCTAGTTTGTTTTACTTACTAGATTTTCAGCAGCCTGAGGAGTTTAATGTATCCAGTAAATTCATACATTTCTGTAAAATGATTAGAGATTAAATTCACAAAGATTTAAAGTTATTGTGCTCCATGTTAATTATTTACAATATTATTAATTAAGTTTAGTTTTTAGGACAACCTTCTTCTACATTTCATCAGTGTCGAGGCTCCATAGGACACAGATAATGATAAAAAAAAACCACAGGAGAACTTGACAGTTTGACCTTTTTTCAAGTTGTATTTCTCCTAAGCAGAGTTACAGTAGTTCTGCCACTCAGCGTCCTCTTTCCACTGGCGATGAAACCGTTAAAACACAGAACAGGGGGATGGATACAGTAGTTACCATAGCACTGAGCAGTAAGGACACATCTAAAGTGGCAGTGGGAGATAGAGCGCGGGCACACAGACACAAATACTGTCACCAACTGATCGTCATTAAAGGAAAAAACAGATTAACTCAGAACACTCAAACACTGCGGCTGCTGCCTACGTATACTGTAGTAGAGCTAAGGGCTGTGATGCTATGACTTGGCTATGGGTGGTGCCTGTGTGTAAAAGAAAAGGGAGGGTGTGGGGGGATAAGTTGGGGTGGTCCCTTTCTTGATGTCCTTTTTGGACAGGAAGTGTCTACTCCTTGGAGTGCATGTACAGCAGCAGGTCAGCGACACGGTGGCTGTAGCCAAACTCATTATCATACCTGGAGAGAGTGGGAGCAAAAAGAGAAATTCATTGTTTTGTTTTGAAAAAGATAAAAACTGCGTCAGCTAACCCCTTACTTCCTGTTTTTCATGTGGGACTAACTAAGACATTTGAAAACTAACCAGGCAATGAGCTTGACGAAGTTGTCGTTGAGGGCGATGCCGGCACCAGCATCAAAGATGGAGGAGTGGGTGTCACCGATGAAGTCAGAGGACACCACCTGCAAAAAAACCAAACATTTCCATTTCCATTTTTTTTTTTCAATTAAATTAATTAAGAACAGAAATGAATGTAAATATAAATCCATGCATCTCAATTGAATGAACACAAGCACATCACCAGGCCTGAACCTCTTTACCCCATCCAACCCTCACTTACAAGTTTTGGCATCATTACTAGCCATGCATTTGCATTACAGTACATGTGAAATAAGTTTGGTGTTACCTGGTCCTCTGTGTAACCCAGGACTCCCTTCATGGGCCCATCTGCGGCCTTCTTGCAGGCTTCCTTAATTTGAGCATAAGTTGCAGGCTTGGACAGACGGCATGTCAGGTCCACCACTGACACATCAGCCACTGGCACCCTGAACGCCATGCCAGTCAGCTTACTAGAGAGCGGACGGACAAAAGAGATATTGGACGTTTGTCACCACCATCAGTTTCATTTTTTTGATCTTAAGCGCCTGGCCACAATTGGCAAAGGTGCATCTCATCAAGATGATAACAAATGTGGTTGACCGTACCCGTTGAGTTCGGGGATGACTTTGCCCACTGCCTTGGCGGCACCAGTGGAGGCTGGAATGATGTTCTGGGCGGCACCGCGGCCATCACGCCAGGCCTTGGCGCTGGGACCGTCCACAGTCTTCTGGGTGGCTGTGTACGCATGGACCGTAGTCTACGGAGAGGAGCGTCGCATTGCACAAAACATGAGTAACTGTCACACATATACAGTACCATCTATTAAAAAGTCCATGTCACAGCAATGGCTGGACACAGATTCACTGTGACCTACCATGAGAGCCTCCTCAATGCCAAAGTTATCATTGATGACTTTGGCCAGGGGGGCCAGGCAGTTGGTGGTGCAGGAAGCATTGCTGTCAACAGAAAGACAGACATGGTCAGCAACTATCAGACTATTAGATTCAGTTCTCTTGACATACAAATCTAAGAAGTTGTTTATGAAAATAAAAAATGCACCCTGAATGAATGTCCAAACCCAAACGGTATGTTACCTGACAATGGTCATGGTGGAGGGGTCGTATTTGTCCTCGTTAACTCCCATGACGAACATTGGAGCATCGGGTGAGGGGGCGGAAACAACCACGCGCTTTGCTCCGCCCTGGATGTGAGACTGCGATCAGACAGGAGAGGAAGAGGGCACGGGTTAGAGGCCGGACCATCTGTGCATTTGTTTCTTTATTTGTGAATGAGTATACGCGAGTACATACGGTGGCCTTCTCCACACTGAGGAAGACGCCGGTGGACTCGACAACATACTTGGCTCCAGCCTTGCCCCAGGGGATCTCTGATGGCTTCATACTAGAATCAGAGAAGATCAGAGTCAGTCTCAGATGAATGATAATCACTGCCATTTAGTTGTTGGCATTGATATAGGAAAGTACATTTTTTACTACACTTAAATTAACACCGTGGGATTAAAGAGTCTGCCAAAAAAGTAGACAGTGAGGTTAAAAACGACGGCGGGTCACCTCACAATTTTACACTGTGCTCAAAGAGGAACAGGAATGTTGCTTTTACAACACTCCTTTCTGGTGTTGCCTTCTGCACAGAGGAAGCGCCATTACTGAAAGGACTAAAACAGCTGGGGGGGGGCAGCTATACGAGTAACACCCTAGTCAGCACAAACTCTCATTCCATCATTCTATACTAAAGACCAGGAGGTGAAACTGGCATTAAAATACCTCACCTTAACAATATAATTAAATAATTCAAACTGAGCTCTTAGACGGCGACGTCTATTACCTCTCAGATATAATTAAAATTGTACTGAAGCTGCTTTAAATGAAAAGATTCCCTCATAATAAATCAGCTGGCCTGATCCTGGCCTCACTGGAGCTTGTGGCCACCTGTTAACATAAACACCAAACATCTTCCTCACTCACCACTGGAACACAGAGATTTCTTGGTCGTCGACGATGAGCTTGCCGTCTTCTTGGGACACCTCACCGTGGTAACGGCCGTGGGTAGAGTCATACTTGAACATGTAGACCTAGGAGGCAGGAGGGAAATGATGATGTTATAAGAGCAGGTAGGCAGAGGAGAACCTCATTAGAACACTACAGTATATAATTTCATGCACTTAACAGCCCGGCTCTTGCACAATACACACTGCAGGCTTGAATCTGGTTTTCCTATCCAATATTCAAAGTGAGTAATGATGTAAATCACATACACCAGATGCTCCACTGGAATTTAAATACATTTTAATAATTTGTAAGCAAGTACGTGTCTCACCATGTACTGCAAGTCGATGAAGGGGTCATTGACGGCCACAACCTTGATGCCTTTCTGAAGGCAAGCCCTCAAGACCAGACGGCCAATACGGCCGAAACTGCAGAGAGAGAGAGGGGGGGGGGAGAGAGAGATTAATAATAGTTGTTTTGGGAATGTGGTGGGAGACTTACTCAGGCTGCCGAACTACTCGTGGGACCTCATATGCATCCTCTAGCAAAGCCTCAAACTGTGATCTCACGTCATTGCAAAATAACTTCCCGTGCCTTTCCTACTACAGAACAAGAGCTGGCCATTAATCCCCATCAGCAGAATATCATGAGTTCCAACACGCCTATATTCCTGCAGCTCCACTGCTGTTAAGCTACGATTGATGAAAGCTGACCTCTTTGTTGTTGGTTGAAATTGAAAGCGTTTCTACAACAAACAACTTCAAGACTTTTATTGTGAAGTTACTGGGTCATGGAGCACTTGTTTTTTTTTGCCAGATCAGTTACATTGCTTGTACTCTGCCATTTATCATTTGATAGGAGTCCATTTGTGCCGTTCTGTGTTGCTCATGTCAAACTTCAGCATACTGTATCAAAGGGTGGATTTCATAAAGGTAATCAAAACTATTTCACCCTCGGAGCAAATGTATTTTCACTCCTCATCATATCCATTTGCTGATCATCATAACTTGTTGTGGAATAGTAAATGCCTATCCCCAAAATATGCCTCTCTGACGTCCTATCCCAGTCTGAATCCCGGTTTTAAAAGTGTGTGTGTGTTTTAACTCACCCATTGATTCCAACACAGAGGTCTGACATGGCTGCTGCTGCTGCTTGGGGGGGGATTGAGTTACCTGGGAGAAACAAAGAAACCAAAGACATTAGAAAGACTAAAACTACAGCTACTGATTGATAAAAACATGCAGCCAATCTCAGTTAAGAATGTCCTCTAGCTGGCAGCACACTCCGTCAGATGACTGTAGTGTAACAATGTGAACGCCCTCTTTTATTTCTCAGAGTTTAAATACATTCAGTATACACAAGTGTTTGGACCGAGACATGAAAATGCTCTGTGGAACAAACTTAACATCTACATTGTTATGTTCATTTGCTGTACAGCAACGCTACAGTAGCAGCTTCATAGCAGACAGGCGGCGTGACACATTTGCACTAAAAAGGGTGAAAAAACACCCAGCTGGTACAGTATTTGGTGTGCTCCTAAAGCTTGCATGACAAGAGGAGCGGGGTGCTTCAGCTGAAGTTGAAACACCAGACTGCAGCGGTGAAAGTGTGCTTTTTTGTCTGTGACGGAAAAAAAACAGGCTGTGAAACACGTTTTATGTGCATCTGCTGCAGGGGTGGAGATGTGCTACACCATGCAGGGACATGTTTTGAAAACAATTGGTAAGGAGGGAGAACGGGGAAGGTGTACCCAACAAACAGACTTGTATGCAGAGTGAACAAAGAGGAAGCCTGGCCTCGACTCAACTATGTGACCTCCTTTTCCTCCGCTTTCCGTGCTGCACACTAATCTGCCTGATTCAGCGCTCCACGCCTCCTCTGTCCTCTCCTCCTACCAATTGCATCACCTCTCCTTCACCTTCTAACCCCACCTCTTCCTCTCCTTTGCTGTCATTGTTAGCAGGGATATGCACATGCATCGTATTTAGCTTCTCAAATCCTCTTTCCCTTTTGGCACCAAAAAAAACCTCAAGATTTGAATGTGTGGATTAGGTCGCCAATATGTTCTTTTAGAAATCAAACAATTGAGCATTATATTTCAACACCTAACAGCTGTTTGAAGACACGTTTCAAAATCTAAAAAACAGAATGACTCTGGACTCATTTAGGGTTTATTGGTGTGTCTAAACACTTACTCATACAGGTGAACAGATGACTCACTGACCAGGTGATAGCCTGACAGTAGCCAACGTGTGTGTGTGCGTGTGTAACAAGCGCAGGTGCAGTAAGTAAGGGCAACGCAGATTGTCCTTGAGACTGGTTGGTTGTCATTCTAGACTACTGTAATCTCCTAATCTGGTGTGTGAGTGAGAACCAGTGGGGAGCATGTAAAACAGGATGTCGATCTGGTGAAATGCATTGTGGGAGCACTTTAAACAGACTAAAGGGGCAACCAGATTAGGATAAATCTCTCATTCTCACACACGCTCTTGAACAATAGAAGATAATAATTCCAACCTGGATTTATTCACTTGCTATGAAGCACAAATAGATGCTCCGTCTCGCTGGAACTGTCACCCTATGTGATGCCAGTCAAAATCAATTTATTGAACAGTCTGTGTCAGATCTCTCACTGGGTCATTAGTAGAGTATATTGTGGAACAGTCTCTTGTGTGCCTTTTGTAGAACCTTCCTTTCAGGGCAGAGCAGCCATTTTGTGTTCTATTGCTAGCATCCATTATATAAGGTCACCAAAGGAGAGAGAGGCAGAGAGACAGTATGACCGTGCTGTTCTCACATTACGTACTAGGCCTTTATACTCTGTTCCCACCATTACCTCCTGTGCATTCACAAAGCTCTGCTGCCGCCTTCTTTCCTCTCTTTTGAACTCTCCTTCCCCTGGTTGCCTGTGTTCTATCTGGCTGTCTTTCCCTCTGTGCAAACTTCTCAATTTTCTCTGCACGGAGCAGTTGCCCTGGGTTTTCCAACATAAAATGGCTGTTCTACTGACAGATGATGCTACCTTTTAAAACAGAGTGGGCTATTCTACTTCCCTAAAGCAGCATGAAGGTCTGGACAAAGACTAGTGGCGCCACATAAAACCAAACTATGTGGATCCAAATGTGAAGAATTAAACAACTTGGCTTTTTGACTGTGCACAGAAAATAGATTTTAATGAGTTGCTTCGGTTAAAACTTATGAAAACGTGCGATAGGGAACGTGCACAAGCGTGCGAGTCACTCTGCACAATATGTACTTGTGACACACTACTACTCCCCCCCTCCCGCCATGTCAGTTACTGTTGCCTAGCAACTGTGTGGGGCTTTGGCCAGTCAATGGGGAAAAGGGGGAGGAGTTACACTGGGCATCCCCCACAAAAAAAACCTCTTATTGCAGCTAAAATGAATAAATAAATGGAATGAAACGCTGCTGCTGAACCAGTATACTCTGATGCAGCGCCACTGTTCAGCTTCCAGATTTAGTGATGTGCATTCCCATGTAGTATTGGTTAGATGTGCAGCTCGTCCCAGTCCTGCCTCTTTCGGCTGCAGACCAATCAGCACACACTCCGTGGCGACATTCACAGAGACAGTATTGTGCAGGGCAAAGACGTTGCATGCAATCTGCTGACACTCATTAAAATGTAGAAAGAAGAGGCAGACAGACGGCCAGAGACTTGAAGTGTCGTAAGCTACCTTTCTGGTCAAAGTGAGCTCGCTTCGACCTGCCGTTTCTCTCTTTAATTACGTCCCTGGTTCAACAGTCTTTTTTGGCTCCATGAAATCCCACCTCTCATCCCCCTTCAGCCCACCACCCAAACTAATCATTAAAATGCAACTATTTTGTCTGCCTGCCCTCCCATCTGAGCTGTGACCCATCTCCCTCACACAAACAGAGTTTAACTGTGTGTGTGTGTGTGTGTGTGGGCAACATACTGCTGTATGTCAACAGAGCACTTGGACAGAGTGTAGACTCTGGTCTAATCCATGGACCTCAGTTTGAGGGAGTGCGGACAGACTACTGGACATCTTTCCATCAGTATAACATTCAACATACAGACAGAAAACACTAAATACGCAAGTCGAAGTTCTTAATGTGATGTCTGGGCTACATACATACATACATAAAATGGATTTTAATGAGTTGCTTGGGTTAAAACCTATGAAAACATGCGATAGGGAACGTGCGAGTCACTCTGCACAATATGTACTTGTGACACACTACTACTACTACTCTTCCCCCCCCCCCCCATGTCAGTTACTGTTTCCTAGCAACGTGTGGGGCTTTGGCCAGTCAATGGGGAAGAGGGGGAGGAGTTACACTGGGCATCCCCCACAAAAAAACCCTATATATACACACATACACATATATGTATATACATATACACACACACACATATGTGTACGTGTGTACGTGTGTACATATATACATGTGTACACATATACATGTGTACACATACATACATACATATACATGTGTACACATACATACATGCACACACACTTGAGTGGCTGTCTTCTAAAGTTGTACCAGTCGGGAGAGTAAAAGTACAGCTAAGCTAGACTAAGATAAACTAGTATATTCAGTCTTTGGGTTGCCTTGGTTTGTGTATAAATTGTAAACTCTAGAGTGAGTGAATGAACTCCGTGCCTCTTCCCTCGCTTCACTCCCCCTTCCTGTGTCTGCCCGTCTCGTCTCCGTTCAAACCTTCCTCACACTTTTTAACCACACCCTCTTTCTCACCAGTATTTTTCCACTGCAGTGGGTTGATTGGCCATACAGACTACCCAATTAGGCCATGTTTTCTGTTCTTGAACGCCTCTCGGTGAAACAAATACATCAGAGGCTGAACAATAAATGCCGGTTATACACCCTTAGGTGCACACAGTAGTGACGGGGAGTCAAAACTTTGTCTTTAACTTCAGGAACTTTTCTTCTGCGCATCAGTATAGCCGCTTCCTCCCTTTTTATAGCCTCATCACTGACACGTCACTTTGCTGCCATAAACTAGTCAGTTAATTGTCAAACATCATCACGTCACCAGGCAGACACATACCAAGCACAGCACCACAGGCTGTGTCCTACTCAGCAGGCATGGGCTCACGCTGACAGACAGACAAGATAAGCTCATTCACCTGCAGCCAATTAACAGGATAAGCAGATACTGAATTTATACAGTTGCAACAATTTAAGAAGCTTTAGTAATAATTAAAATAGAAGATAAGGAAGGCAGTTTTATAAAAGTTGCATGTAGTGCAGGTTAGCAAAGACTTGTCCATGCACACACCATCATGAATTAGTAAAAGGTTTGCTTTATCAAACGGAGGATTCAACAGGTGAGAGACATGCGACCGCTCTGCAGAGGTGAATGCTCGCCCACACACACACACACAGCCGACCAGCTTGTGTCAGCACAGCAGGCAGATGACAGATATCCTTCCTCAAGCTTAGACCCGTCATCTGCCTCCTCTCCTCCCTCACGCTTCTGTGCACGCGTACACTTTAAGGTTGTGTCTGCCACCTTCCTCTATACCATGCTTGCAACTGCAATTTTGAATAACTGCGTAATAAAACCGATGCCTTAAAACTGGCAACAGTTAGGTGCCGAGTCACTCTGGAGTTCCTTCTCTCTTACACACATCATGGACAAGATGGCTGGTTGATAAAATGGAGGGACACTCACGCTTTCCTCAGATCTAATTCATTCGTTACAGCATCCAGTCCATATCTATGAATAATGTAACAGAGACCACACGGCCTTTCACTTGCATACATCATGAGTCGCTTGTGTGTCAACATCTCCTTAATATTATAGCTGTAGCTCTTGATAAGCTGGAACAATGCATCCTGTACATTGCTAGTGTTCTCCAGCTAATCACTTTGGCTAACAGATTACTCCTCGCTCAGCAACAGGTCGGTAACCCAGTCACTGACATTTCAGGTTTTTTGCAGACACCCTGATCGGCATCAACTACAAGAACAAATTGAACGTCAAAAGTAATGAGCAAGCTAATAACAGCTGTGCTTCATATGCATGGCATCTACAAATAATATGATAATATAACTCAGAACAGGGCACATATTTGGCCAATTCTAGCCTGTCATGGTGCATCAATGTAGCATTTAACCACTGCAAATGCAGCGATCAAACTAGCAGCACATAAAGCTGTTTGACTATAATACTTAGCATTTCCCTGGCAGCACTGTGCCCGTTATTAGTGACCTTCACTCATCCAGAGCTAAGAGAAGGGACTCCCGGTTGATATAGAGTTGAGAATAAAGATCAGCAGCTGGTCAGCATCAAGGCAGCAGGGCCTGCAGTGACCTTCCTCAGCTGGAGGCATAACCTTCAACGGGTAGACGAGGCCTAAACATGGCTGCAGCTACCACACCTACAGGAGACGATTGAGAGTAACTGCAAGCAAACAGCGAGCGGCACAATTATACTATAAATAACACCGCATATATGAGATAAACTATGTTTGCACAATAATTCCCCTCATTGAACAAGGCTGACCGGTCCAGTTTTTTTTTAATGAAACTATTGTTGTACCAAAATACTGTACGGCTGATTAAGGTGACTTAATAAATTTACTTCAGGTGTGTGGTAGTGTTACTTTATTTTTTTTAAAAGCGCAGGGCTCTTTGCAAACTCCATCAACAGGTCTCGAGTCAAACTGCGACAGAATAATGCGACACTCCGCTGCGTCTCTGCCCTTCGAAGCAATCATTTCAGTATTTCGACGTTTAATAAAGCAAACGTTATATTCGCTTTCATCACATTGCTCTCTGCTGCCCTTCATAGCGAGACAAGGCTGCATTTCATCTCAGAAATCTAAATTGCGCAACGACGACAGACTTCATCATGGCGATCCCAGGAGGCACGTCTCCACCTCCACTTATGCAACGTTAAACTCGCTCACCCTGGACATCGACTCAGGACGAGAACGTAGGATTGCAGTAAAATTACAGATTTTACAGCAAACCTATTTTCATTAAAACCGCATATCTACATACACAGGACTCTGTTGCTGCTGTGATAAACGCGGAAATAGATATTTTGTAAAGGGGTAAAAAACATGGAGACTAATCCACTTCCGCAAAGATGCAGCAGGAGCTGCCAATGTCACGTTAGCCGCTCAGGAAGACAACGTAGTGTCAGATGAATGAATCACAATATGAAGGGACACAACTCGTATATCTAGGTTATCTTCACAACGGGCGTCATTCGCGGTCATTGTACAGGCTTTGATGTCGGCTCTGTGATGCAACGTAACGACTCACAGAGCGTTACGCAACGACCGGCCTCTCTCCAGACTCCAAGGCTGCATCCTCTCCCATCCTCGCGCTCTCTCTTCCTGCACCATTAAAGCGTTCACCCTGCCAAAGGAGTCGTTTTACAAATGAATGAAACGTTGCTCCACTCTCTCGTGCACTAGCGTCACTGTAAGATAACAATGCGTGGCTGATTAATATATGAAATTCCTTAATAAGGCCAAAGGGGTGGACACCGGCTTCCGTAAATAGTTTACGGCGATTAGTAAAAGTCAGCCTCCGTAAATACATGCGATGCATTTCACAGAAGATATGCAGGTTGCCATTTAAAACGGCATTAGTTAGTGAAATAAGTCGATGTATGGCAGGCCTACATGTGTGCACCGACAGATACGATAACGTTTGAAACTGTAGCGGAGGCGGAGTCGTGTGAAATACATTTAAAGTCCTCATGTCGTGCATGTCACTAGGGCCTCGGACACGTTACACGGTGAGTCGGTGTGGTGGCTTACCTTTCGGGCTGATGCTGCGTGGGTCTGTGTGCGCAGTCCGCATTCCTGTTTTATACCAGACACGTGCCCTGACGACTTGACGTCATGTCCTCCTTCGCTGTTCGCCTCCATTCGGGACGAGGTACTGGTCACGCGCTCTCGCGGCGGCTACCATAGTAACTAGAGGGATGGAGCCCCGATGGTTAGGTGTTGTTGTTTTTACACATCTCGTCAATGAAGACCCGAGAATGGTGTCGATGATTAAAGATAATATGAACCAGAGAGAAACACAGATCAGAGAGACAGACTGGCAGGATGCCAAAGTGGAAGTAGTGGAATGATGTAACATTTTGTCCCATTCCCACCATGCACAAGAGTTGGTCACGTGCATGTGACGAAATACTGAGGAAAAGCAGCTGGATGCTTGGACATCCTTTATTTGCAAAAGGCAGAGAGACGAAGCAGCTGCAGATCACAATAGTAAAAAAAACAGTATTCATATTATTGGTAGGCTGGTCACTCTGCATGGTGCAGGTTACTGTTGGCACACACCAGCTCTCCATGTGCTTCGATCTGTTAAGGATTGTAGACTGGATCGCCTGTGGATGCAGTGTATGTGTGAGTGTGTGTGTTTATAGATGCATGAAGCTAACATGTCACGTTCCTAAGGAGACCTTCTGTTCTGCTGCTGAACTGGTTTTATATGCATGCACGTAGCAATATAAAATAAAGTACATAACAATACAAATTAGATTAATAGATCATTCGATTTAGGATGAATTGTTCTGTACTATTTCTCTCCTTTTTTTGCACCTCCTTTCCCCTTCAAACGTCACAGCACGTGATAACAAGCCTACGTGAGGGAGGGTGCGTACACGTGCAACATGGGAAATCCCTGCAGTGCAGCGCAAGAGGGAAGGATCGCTCCTTGACCAACATGATTTACACACACTGCACATCCCGTCTTGCATTTCGTCATCCCTGATTGCATTTCCGCAGAGTAGTACAAGATTATTTGTATGTTATAATTTGTTCGAGATTTTCATTCAGATTTTTCATCTGAAACCTTTTTCCCGAGATCCTTAATGTCTCATAATTGGTTTATACTTTTCATTTTATCTCTCAGATGATGTATCATGTAAATGAGTGCATGAGACTAACAGCGTCCTCTATCTATCTGTCTATCTATCTATCTATCTATCTATCTATCTATCTATCTATCTATCTATCTATCTGTCTATCTGTCTATCTATCTATCTGTCTGTCTGTCTGTCTGTCTGTCTGTCTGTCTGTCTGTCTGTCTGTCTGTCTGTCTGTCTGTCTGTCTATCTATCTATCTATCTATCTATCTATATATCTGTCTGTCTGTCTGTCTGTCTGTCTGTCTGTCTGTCTGTCTGTCTGTCTGTCTGTCTGTCTGTCTGTCTGTCTGTCTGTCTGTCTGTCTATCTATCTATCTATCTATCTATCTATCTATCTATCATTTATGCATAACATTTAGTTAAATTTGAGAAAACATGATCATTTTCAGGTCATGCTCACAACTCGTTTCAAGTTTAAAGGACATAATACAATCAAATCAGCGTATGTAGTTCTTCTGAGTGGGCTATTTAACATTTTTCAGATTTCAGCACCGTCACGAGGCCCACTCAGTACCACAAGTGAACCTATGGCGCCATCTTCTGGACAAACCACCGTTCTGTAGCCTATTGCGCAATCTTCCTGTTCAATGATAAATGGGTGGTAAAATGTTGTGCAGGGCTGTTTTAAAAGCTGTCTCTTGTGCCTTTTCCTCACACAACTCTTTGACACCACACTGCTAATTCTGTTGACTGTCAGCATAGTTTGGACAACGCGCTGCATGTAGCACAGAGAAGGTTTTAGGATGTTTTTGTAGAGGACCTGTGTTTTTTTTTCACAGTGGAGCTCTTATGCTTGTGGTGCTCACTGCAGTGGAAACATTATATTCAGATTGGTAAAGACAGCAAGTTGTGTTATATTTGGTCTGACCACGCACTGGGTCTCACCACAAAGAGGCCATATTGAAATACTAAACATACTAGACGTTTGAGGGTCCACCGTCGATCGATCTAGTTTTCATAGCATTCCCCATTTTTGCCTTTTTCTAAATGTATTTATTTACAAAATGTACACAGGATGAAACAGAAGAGTGACTCAACTTGAGGGCCATTTAATTACACTTCATATGCATTCTCTTTGAGGGGCAGCAGAGGGCGAAGTTGCCCTTACAGTAATATAGTAGTATGAGGGAACGTTAACTGATGGTCAGTGTTTGTTCTGTTCACCTTGAGCTGAATCTAATATGTTTTACGAATGTATCTAAGAACAAATAACAGAATAGATAAATAATAAAGCAGTGTTAAATGAATGCACACAAATGTGTTCTGGTAATTCATTTATCAACTGCTATATCTCTTTTATATGAAGTGGAATACACTGTTAATCATATGTCTCTTTCGATGGAAGGCAGAAGTTCATAAGGCTACAGATGATTCTCAGATGTAGATAATGTCATGTGTGCGTTGTTTGGGTTAACAAAGCTCAGGTCATCTGTGAATTACTGCCATGAACAAGAATGAGTCATTTCAACAGGTTTGCAGGGAATCTAATAAACTGGTCACAGAAAATATAAATTCTAACTTTTTAATAATAACAATAATTCTAGTCCACCCTGCATGAGCTGCAAACTCCACTGGGCCATACGTACAACTCTTAGCAGGCAATAAGAAGAGAAAAAGCAGTAGATGGTGTTCTCATCTGTTATGAGATTATCGTATGAGGAAAAACCTTTGCAATGTCTTGAGTGCATTCTTTTTCTCTTTCGTCATTTCTTTCCTCCACACACCATAGATTATGTCTTGGGAACAGGGAGCACCTGTGTAGCAGAACAAAGTATTTATTGATATTTAAACTTCCTTCTATAAACCGTCAGCTGAATTGAGCCCCGAGCCAAATCTGTCATATACACCTCCTACCACTACTTAACAGGAAATTTAGGTCTGAGCGGAGGTGTGTGCAGATGTGAATATATATGAGATTTCAGGCTTTCCCTCATACACAACATTGGAAAAACAAACCGTTTGTCATTATAATTCAAACTTTTAAAATAATTACCATATGTTCCAGTTATGTCATGTGTTTAATAGCCAGTGCATTATGCCTAATTTTCACGTTTACATTACTCCGTATGATTATATCTCGTATATAGTTTTTCTTCACATTCTCAACCCACTGAAAGTGATTTAAGACAACGCTAATGCTGTGGACTTGAACAGTTCAACACACTGAGCCTATGGTACCATTAAAACAACCTCCTGACCCCCTCAGGCAGAGAGCTGGCCCTCTCTGATAATATTTTCATAGGCTGTGAATTATAAGTGTTTAAAGGGGCACTAATCGCAGAGTTACACTCATGCCAAGAGCTGCTGAGCATCAGTAAACCACAAAGTCTGGATAGAGAGCCGAGAGGGCCAGGTTTGAGCCAAAGTTAAAACATTCATTATAACAATTATTTTTTATGGCGTATCTGCCTTTTAATAAAGTATACAGTGTAAAATGAAAGAAAAGAAGGGAAGGATAGGGGATGAAATACAGCAAAACCATCTTGAGTCAGATTTAAACCTTTGACACCACTTATAGCCTATGCCTGAGGCTGCAGCATTTCCACAATTTTCCAAACTTTGTGACAAAAATGGTGGAACGCAATGGTGGCCAAACGGTGAGACAGACTGCTTGAAGGTAAGGGTCCTGGCTTGAAAGCGTGGGCTGGCGGAGTGAGATTCTCCCTTCTGAACAGCTAACATTAAGATTGTTGTGAACAGTGTTTTACCTCCACTGTATTCAAGATTATGTCCAAACCAAAAAAACAACAACACAGACTATAGTGAAATACAATGCACACTGTTAACTGAATAGTTTTTCATTGTGTCATGAATGTTCCATAACACATTCAAATCAAATCCCAACACAGAAAACAAAGTGAGGAGGTGTATTGCATTTCAGTGTTGTCCAGCAGAGGGCAGCACACTTCTGCCAATGCTAAATGCAAAGCACTGTCATTAGTTTGCATGAGGAGGCGCAAGAAAGCCTTTTATTTTAAAGAAGACACATCAAAATTGAAAAAAAAATGTTGACCGCTAAGATACTACAGTTGGCTAGCTAGCGTTAGCCTGGAACATCTGATCTAATAAAGGAGGATAGGTTAAAGTTAAGAGACAGTGTAGAGTGCATCAAGCATCAATCTATAGGAACGCATCGGCAATTGGTCGGATGATTTTACTCTGGGGGCAACGTACAGTACTTCTGGGGTTCCGGTGTAGCCAAGGGATACCTGGATAACGTGTACCGGGGCCAAGACCTCCTCTTTTGTGTGCCGCTCATTGTTTACGGTCCCATTAGCAACTTGTGAGGTGAGGATGGAGTTGGACTTGAGAGACGACGTCTGCGACCGAGTTGTCTCACAAGTAGCCAATCAGGCAAGCTAATAAAAAGCTAAATCGCCGTCAGACGATGGCCGGTTCTTAGATTGCATTTTGGCCAATGCGTTCTGGCCCTTTTCCTCTCCACATGGACTGTTTACCAAAGCCCGCTGAGAAGAGATTGGTCAATACTCTGACTACAAATGGAAGCTAGAACATTTTCAACACCAAAATCTTGTCTCTTTGCCTCCAAATTCTGCAGTGACATGCAGGTATCTGTTTAGAGATTAATCAAACATGTCCCGCCTGTATGCAGGTCGATACAAAGTGTTCTCACTCAGAGAGTGAACAGGGTCCAAAATCTGGATGATGGAAAAGTCCAGCGTCTGTATGGATGCCGGGCTCTGGTGGTTTGGTTGCGTTGAAAGAAACTTCTCCCTCAGCTGCTCTCAATGTCCTCCTGATTCACCGCAGCAGAAACAACAGCCTGAAGCACCCTAAAAGTGGAGGAGCTGCAGTACTTCAGATGAACACTCGTGTTGTCTGCCCATACGGAGGAGATCGACCAAACATGCAAATGAGTGATGGCTACCTGTGGTTGTGTCGATTGCAGCGCTGTACATCATTTGTTATATAATATCTGTCAACCCAGAGCTTTTTCCCCATGACTGAGCTCCTTTTCAATGATATTGCTGCCATAAAAAAGATTCCACAGCGATCTGAGAGACGGATCAGTCAAACCGTGCATCCGTCTACTTTCCTACCTTCCTTCCAACCTACCTGTCTCTTTACTGTGTATATCTCCTCCACTTCCTCTCCCATTCTGCCGAGTTTTCTTTGGCCTGGCACTGAGGGACTGGAAGTGTCACCTCATCACAGCAGAGTTTTGTTTCCCTTGGAGTCTGGATGTCTGTTAATCTGATCCGAAATCCATGGAATTGGCAGCTTCCTACAAACACCGTTGGCTCTCAAACGACTCTAGGAAGTCCATCTTACATCGTCTTTCTGGAAGATAGACTGCCTGTATGACTCTACAATCAGCCTCAGCGGTGCGTGGGAGTTTTGAACCTCTCCTTGCTTTGGCTGGGTTTTTACTATGGAAGCAAACAAGCCGTTGTGCAATGAAATGCTCTCAAATTCCACTTTGCTGCCACAGCCATGTATAGACATCCTTGCAGTCTGATAAAATATACTTGAATGGGCAGGTTATCAGTCATATACGGTGTGCAAGGATAAGATAAGATAATACTTTATTAGTCCCACAGCGGGGACGTTTTGCAGGATTACAGCAGCAGAGTGGATAGTGTATGAACAAGAGACATGGGTGAAGCAGCCTGTCACTGAAGGAGCTGTTAGTGTCCTCCAACCCGGAGAAGTTCTCCATCAGGGATGATATTTTGGCCATCATTCTCCTTTTTACCACCACTTCCACTGGATAGTTTATTATCTTAAGGTAGTTTATTCTGCACGACAGTAACTGGTTGGATACAGGTTTAAGAAACAAGCAGCAAGTCCACTCTCCACTGTAAAAACCACTATATGTATTGTGGCAGCCGGAGGGGCAACCCCAGAGGGGTAGTGATAGAGGGACGATATTGCCTGACATGGAGGCGGAGCCCCCATGTCAGGGAATGGAAAAGAGCGCCAAACCACCATCAGCCCAACAAGCAACACCTGAGGAGGAGAGACGAGGGAGCGACCACACCCTATCAGAGGAGGAGGAGGGGACTACAAAAGGGCCCAGGAAACAGGAAACCGGGAGAGAGTAGGAGTAGAAGAGGAAGAAGAAGAAGAAGAAGAAGTAGCCTAATCAGCGAAACCCTTGGAGAAGACTGCCTTACCCCTGGATCACCCTGGAACGTCTGACTACCCGCCCGGCTCACGACCCCGGCCTGTACGACTACCCTGCTCCTGCCCGCGCCCTGGACCGTCTGAGGAATACCCGTTGTGCACCGAACCGTGGAATTGGACACCGACCATCCCTCTGGAAAGCGGACATTGTGTTATTGAGTGTCTATCCTACCTCTTTCCACTCTCTACCTTCAGTAAAAACCTCACTTGAACCGTTTATCTGCCGACTGGTTGTGTTTATTGGTCAGTGTTGTCGTGAAACCCCCTGTCCACCCCGGGGGCTGTCACAACTTGGTGGAGAATGTGGGCACAACCCGGTTCTGGCAACGCTGACCGATAGACCAACCGACCCAGTAAGCATGGCCACCCCGGTGCCATTTCAAGAGCTGCTAGCGGGGCTAATCGCTAGCAACCAAGAAACCCAAAAGCGCCACGAACAAGCCATGCAATTACAAATGCAAATCCTCCAATCCCAGCAGCAACAACAATACCAACAGCAAATACAAATGGAGAAATATATGGAATTGCAAACAGAACGCGCGGATGCCATGCAAAGCGAAATCAAGGGCATGTTACAAAACCAACAGGAGCAACATACCGTGGAGAAAGCCAATCCAGCGCGCGTCATTCTCAAACAAACGGCAGCTGACGATGTTGAAGTTTTTTTTCAAATATTCCAGACAACGGCACTCCGCGAAAAATGGCCAGAAGATCACTGGGCAGAGTTAATAGCCCCCTTTTTGATCAATGAAACGCAAGTAACGTATCAGGACTTAGAGCGCGCTGGAAAAGTTGACTTCCTGGTTTTGAAAGCGGAAGCGTTACAGCGATGCGGGGTCACGCTGTTCTTAAAGGCCCAACGATTTCATGAATGGTCATATGACGCCTCACTTTCTCCGCGAGCCCAGATGCATGAGATCAAAAGGATTACGACGGCCTGGCTACACGCAGAGCCAACAGAGGTGTCGCCCACCGATCGCGTGGTCATGGACAAATACATCAGATCACTCCCGTATGAGGCAAAAAAATTGGCAGGCCAGAGAAACCCCCGCAACATCGAGGACCTGGTGGAAATAATGGAGGGTTACCAAGCAGCACAAGCTTTAGTGCGTGGGGGAAGAACCCAGAAATTAGAGGGGCCCACCCGCAAAGAAAAAATTAAAACTGAGGAAAATAAATATGTGTCTCCCTCCTTCCCCCCAGGCTTTCCCCGACGTCGGCCGGCGTTTGGACAGGAAGAGAGGAGGTGCTACAACTGCGGCGAGATCGGGCACATCGCCTGGGAATGCCCTCACCGCCAGGACGCACCCATGCCCACGGCCAGTGAGGGGAGTCGCCCATGCGGCTTGATTACAGGATGCTGGGCCACTCACGAGGACCACATGCCCCTCACCCCTGTCAAAGTCAACGGCCGCGACGCCTCAGCGATGGTGGACTCCGGGAGCGCCATTACATTGGTGAGACCCACGTATGCTCAGTACCCGCTCCTAACAGGCACCCGAGCGGTCACGTGCATCCATGGGGAGACCCGCGAATACCCCACCACCGCCCTAGAGATCTACACGACGAGGGGTAGATACATCGGCACTGCAGGAGTCGTGGAAGGACTCCCCGTAGAGGTGCTCGTCGGCCGAGACCTGCCCGTGTTCCAGGAGCTTTGGCGCAGCCTGGTGGTGAAACAAGGTACGACCCCTCCCCGAAAGTACAAAAAGAAAGCCATCTGTGGGCTGGGGGAGGAGATCTCCACCTCTCCCCTATCGGAAGGAGTCGCCAGTGCCGTGGCCCGGGCGTTGGTGGAGGCCACCCAACCCAACCCCGATGACGTCTATGCCACAGCCATCGAGAACGACGGACCCTCCAGCCCCAGTGAGCCCGAAGGAGAGGCGCCGCCCATCCCCGAGGAAGCAGATACCCCCTCCCTCGACGAAGAGGAGCTGGCCGGGCTGTTTCCCCAGGACCCGGAGGAGCCCATCTTACCCGGGCCCCTCACAGGGAGGTTTGGGACGGCCCAGTTGGAGGACCCCAACCTAGCCAACGCCCTTCGGCAGGTGGCCGCCGTAGACGGACGACCACTGGACGGGGTAAGAGACCTCCCTCCCACACATTTCTCCATATATAACGGGCTCCTATACCAGGTAGTAATGAGGGACGGGGCCCCCCTCAGGTTGTTACTGGTGCCACGTCCTTTTATACCCTCTGTCCTACAGTTAGCCCACTCCCATCTCCTAGGGGCCCATCTAGGAGTGGAGAAAACCCTGGAAAGGGTGAGGGCCAGGTTCCACTGGCCCGGAATAAAAAAAGCCGTAGAAGATTACTGCCGGAGCTGCCCCGAATGTCAACAAGTGGCCCCACAACCCCATCACAGAAACCCGCTGGTGCCCCTGCCGATCATCACCGTCCCCTTCAGCAGGATCGGGATGAACCTAGTGGGGCCACTACCCAAGACCAACAGGGGACACAGGTACATCCTGGTTATTGTTGATTACGCCACCCGGTATCCCGAAGCCATCCCCCTACGCTCCATGGCCACCAAGGGCATAGCAAGGGAGCTTGTGATGTTGTTTTCCAGGGTCGGAATACCGGAGGAGATTCTCACCGACCAAGGGACCCCGTTCATGTCTAGGATCATGAAGGACCTGTGTGGCATGCTGAAGGTGACACAACTGAGGACGTCGGTGTATCACCCCCAAACGGACGGCCTAGTAGAGAGATTCAACCAGACACTGGAAAAAATGCTGAAAAAGACCATGGACCAGGACGGTAAGAATTGGGACCAACTGCTGCCATTCCTTATGTTCTCCATCAGAGAGGTGCCCCAGGCGTCTACAGGATTCTCGCCCTTCGAGCTCCTGTACGGTCGACGACCCCGGGGACTACTCGACCTGGCCAAGGAAGCCTGGGAACACCAACCCTCCCCCTACCGCACCATGGTGGACCACGTCGAGGAGATGAGGGTGAGGATGGCATCACTCTGGCCCATAGTCCGAGAACACATGGCCGATGCACAGGCGGCCCAAGCCCGCGTGTACAACCGGGGAACACAACCCCGAGTGTTTAACCCAGGGGATCGGGTGTTGGTCCTGGTGCCCACGGCGGAATGTAAGTTTTTAGCCCGATGGAGGGGACCTTATGAAGTTATGGAAAGATTGGGGCCGGTAAACTACCGAGTCAGGCAACCAGGTCGAAGGCACCCGACGAAGATTTATCATGTTAACCTTCTCAAGAAATGGGTGAGTAGGGATGCCATGCTCTGTTTCTCTCTCTCTACACCCCCAGGAAAAACGGAGCCAGTCGAGGTACCCGTGGGAGAAGAGTTGACCCCCCGGCAGAAGCAGGACGTCCGGGAAATGGTGGATCGGTTCCGAGACGTGTTCTCCCCGGACCCCGGATACACCACACTGGTGCAACACCGGATAATCACCGAGCCCGGGAAGAAGGTAAAACTAAGGCCGTACCGCATCCCCGAAGCCCGCCGGGGGGCGATAGAGAGAGAGGTACAGAGTATGCTGGAGGCAGACATCATCGAACCCTCGACTAGCGAGTGGTGCAGCCCTATAGTGTTGGTTCCGAAACCAGATGGCTCAGTCAGATTCTGCAATGATTTTAGACAGCTCAACGCCATCTCGAAATTTGATGCCTACCCGATGCCCAGGGTGGACGAAATGATAGAGCGCATCGGGAGGGCCAGATACATAACCACCCTCGACTTGACTAAAGGCTACTGGCAAGTGGCAGTGGCCCCCGAAGACAGGGAAAAAACGGCCTTCACTACTCCCATGGGCCTGTACCACTATAAGAGGCTGCCGTTCGGTCTCCACGGAGCCCCCCCCACGTACCAGAGACTGATGGACCAGGTACTTCGTCCCCATCGAGAATACGCGGCAGCCTATCTGGACGACATCGTCGTACACGGGGAGGAATGGGGGGCTCACCTCCAAAGACTGGAAGCAGTCCTGAAAGCTCTGCGAGGGGCGGGGCTGACAGCCAACCCCAAGAAATGTCGCCTCGGCCTCCGGGAAGCTGACTACCTGGGGTACACCATCGGCCGCGGCTGCGTCAAGCCCCAGGTAGGGAAAGTCGAGGCGATCCGGGAGTGGCCCCGCCCCCGCACAAAGAAACAGGTACGAGCATTCATTGGGCTAGCTAGCTACTACCGACGTTTTGTTCCCCAGTTCTCGGCCCTTGCAGCGCCCCTGACGGACCTAACCAAAAACCGGCTGCCAGATCGGATCGTCTGGACGGCAGAGACCGAGGACGCCTTCGAGAAGCTGAAGGAAGCACTTTGTTCCGAACCAGTGCTGGTGACCCCGGACTTTACCCAACCGTTGGTGGTACAGACGGATGCCTCCGAGACCGGGGTGGGTGCCGTCCTGTCCCAGCTGAGGGATGGAGAGGAGCACCCAATCACATACGTAAGCAGAAAACTATTACCTAGAGAAACAAGATACGCCACGGTCGAGAAGGAATGTTTGGCCATCAAATGGGCTCTGGGGGAATTGAAATACTATCTGCTGGGACGGCACTTTACCCTGGTCACGGACCACGCCCCCCTGGTATGGATGTCCAGAACGAAAGACAATAACGCCAGGGTCACCCGCTGGTTTTTATCCCTTCAGCCGTATGCTTTCTCTGTTGTCCACAGATCCGGGGCCGCTCATGGAAACGCGGACGCCCTGTCAAGACGGGACGCCCTAGGTTCCTGGAGCAGTCCTCCCCCCAGGTCGGATTTAAGGGGGGGGGTATGTGGCAGCCGGAGGGGCAACCCCAGAGGGGTAGTGATAGAGGGACGATATTGCCTGACATGGAGGCGGAGCCCCCATGTCAGGGAATGGAAAAGAGCGCCAAACCACCATCAGCCCAACAAGCAACACCTGAGGAGGAGAGACGAGGGAGCGACCACACCCTATCAGAGGAGGAGGAGGGGACTACAAAAGGGCCCAGGAAACAGGAAACCGGGAGAGAGTAGGAGTAGAAGAGGAAGAAGAAGAAGAAGAAGAAGTAGCCTAATCAGCGAAACCCTTGGAGAAGACTGCCTTACCCCTGGATCACCCTGGAACGTCTGACTACCCGCCCGGCTCACGACCCCGGCCTGTACGACTACCCTGCTCCTGCCCGCGCCCTGGACCGTCTGAGGAATACCCGTTGTGCACCGAACCGTGGAATTGGACACCGACCATCCCTCTGGAAAGCGGACATTGTGTTATTGAGTGTCTATCCTACCTCTTTCCACTCTCTACCTTCAGTAAAAACCTCACTTGAACCGTTTATCTGCCGACTGGTTGTGTTTATTGGTCAGTGTTGTCGTGAAACCCCCTGTCCACCCCGGGGGCTGTCACAGTATGTTTAAGCCAAAAAATAGGATTATATATTATTATCAAAAGAATAATTCTGTGATGAAATAGCTCGACATTTGCTGCCAGCATGTTATTGTTTACGAAGTAAGAACATTCCAAGAGATGACTGAAATTGAGGTGATCTGAGCTGACTGATATTTAAAGGGGAGCTTCACCAATTTCACACATCATAACCTGTCTTGAGGAGTGCTACTGCATATGTGCAAATAAGTTGTATAAAGCCTTTTGTGGCCACAGAGGGAGCGGCGCAAACATGTTAAATGTAATGGCACTTAAAGTCAAGAATGTCAAGTTTGAAAATGAAAAAATCTCGGGGTGTGGATTTAAAAATAAGTAAACATTCGAGACCTCTGTGGCCCGCTCCTCGTCTCTGTTTGAGGCTAGCAGCTCGAGGCTACATAAGCCGCTAATAGCATAAGATGCCCAAAATCTCTAACTGAACGTGGTCAAGTTGCAACTGTCCATAGTGAGTCTTATAATGTTTAAGGAGTGCAATGCAAAATTGGCTCTTTTAACTGAAAAAACATAGTTCGATACAAGAAGTGGTTTATTTCTCCATCTTTTGCATCTTTTTCCTTCTTCACCTGTTAATTTCATTGTCTTTAGTGTTTAGTGTTGACCTTAGTGTTTCTCCCTGTCTCTTCCTCGGTATGTATCTCATTTGCAATTTCTCTTACAGTCTCATTTTCTCTGTTGATGATAATCAGACAATCTTGACAAAGTCAGGCAGGTTCAGTAGTGTGACCTCCTTGCAGATGCAATTTTTGAACGTAACAGATGGTTATTCACCGAGCATGTGTTCGCAATGGGTAAAATGTTTGTGATTTGTTGTGTGCATTTGAGTGTATGTTCAACGTCTAACTAGTTTTCCAGCTGGGGAGGTGACGTGCATACACAAAGTTTATGTTTTGTGTTTCTAGGTGAGTGCGTCTGTAGGTATGTTCAGCCACTTGTTGCGGTTTGAAATTCAGCACAAGAGCAAAAATTCTGTCGTATAGTGGTTTGGGTGAGTGTCAGCATTAAGGTTTAAAGAGTGAAGCGAGACAGTGGAATGTACTCACAAATGTGCCTGCGAGAGAGACATGTGATGAGTTTGTGTGTGTGTAGGACGTGGTATGGCAAGGTTAGGACGACATTCTTGAGAGTACATCGTGTCTCTTCTCTTTTGCTCACCTTCTGTCAAAAACATCAGGTGGGTCTCTGGAGAGATGAGCAAACTTTGCTGGAGGAACAGAGAGCGAGGCAGAGAGAGGGGCAGGGAGAGACAGAGATGAGCGAACACTTACCAGAATAAATGATGGCTGTTTCTGTAGAACAAGCTTATTTTAGACTGAAAGTAACCAGCAGCTTATGAATCAAAAGCAAATGGAATTGACGCTGCAGACATGCTTTTGTCTAAATAGAGTTGACCAAAACTAACACATTACTAATAAGACAGATGCAAAAAACCCTCTATTTGAACAGCTGTAAAAGCATTTGACTACTTGAATCATTGCTCGGCGTTTTAATACATGATAACAAAATCAAAGTCATTGATAATACACTACACAGCAGTCAAAAAGGCAAATACTTTCATTTATATTTAATGAGAGGCATGCATACTACAGATTTTCCTCCTAAAACTATATAAAACACAACAATATGTTAACCTTTAATTTAAGTGGTCAATTGCTCAGAATAGACACAGTTATTTGTCTATTCTGTCTCTCTGGGCCTTCATAGATCTAGAAGTCATAGGTTACGATAGTCCATAAAAATATATTTTTCTTTAGAATATGCTGTTTCCACAAAATGACTAGTTCATGCAGTATGTTTTTATACTTATGCATTTTCTTTTATTCTTAAAATATGCAATAGCATGCTGTGCATGAAATCAAGGAAAATGAATGACTGTATTTTTCCATAAAGAAGCCACCAAAGGAAGAAATGTTATTTAAGAATATATCCTAAACTTTATACTACTCAACTTCTTCCGAAGAATTCTTGTTTGAATTATTTCAGTTGAAAACAGTAAATGTCGAAATATTGTAAAAACAAATCACATGTTACAGACCAAACTAGCTTTGACTATATTTGACAGCATCACATATTTTAGGCTATTTTTCACCTGGAATAAGATTGGATTGAATTCTCTAATCTCTACAATGCGGCTCTATTAATAACGAAGCACATATACAGACACACAATAAACTGTGAATTACTATGATGTTTAAACAGCTGCTAAGTCAAGTTCTTCTCCACAATAACTAAATGTACAACTCCTGTCCTCTCCTCGTTCATTTACTCTACACTTTTTTTTCTTTTTGTCTCCATATATCTCTCCAGTATTTTTGCCTTTCTGTCTCTTCTCTTCGATATTAGGATTTACAATAATGCATACAATCACCTTGACTCTACTCATCTTATCCTCCCATCTCGTCTCCTCTCCTCTTCACGCATCAACACCCGGTCCTGCATGTGCCCTCCCTCCTTTGTTTCACTCCTCATCTTTCCCTTTCTCTCATCATTATCACATCTGCCAGTAAGTAAATCAGGGACTGTAAAGTGTATACACATCGTCCAGCGGTTGGCCACCCAAGAAACATATCCATATACTTTACCTTTGTTTTCAAATTCACTTTTTTCTTACTGTCTCTTTCACTTAATTTGGCCTATTTATTGTTGCAGCCTCTCTTTTTCTCTTTCTCCTGCTTGTCTCACACGTCATCTCTCAGTCTCTCTCAACACTGGTTTCTGTACGTCCATGTCTCTCTCTCTCTCTCTCTCTCTCTCTCTCTCTCTCTTTCTCTGTATGCTGATGTCATGTGTTTGCATTGGGCTGCTCTGCACTCTTTGACCTGTATATGGACCAAAACCTGTGATACTGTTTACCCAGACAACTCCCTGCATTTGGCTGTTCAAATGTCCAAATACAATAATTCACACTTCTAAATTCCTGAGAAGAGGGATGAATGAGCGCGTGCAGCACAGCTGGAGGTCTGGCTCTCTGCGCTTTAAGCTAAAGTGATTGTAGTAAATGCAAATTTGCTTTAAGCTCTAACCTGCTTTGTGTCACCTTGAATGACTGAGAATGGAGAAGAGGTGTGACTTCCTTGTGAGCAGCGAAGGGTTTTGAATTTACGCAACAAGGGATGCCTCCTCACGGCAGCTGCTGCAGCAGCTGATCTACGTTCAACAAAGAAACAGATTTCCATCGGCAAATACAGCAGCATATCATATTTGTCACGGGGGCCTGCTCTCCATCATATTTAGACACACAACTTCCCCTCCCTCCTCCATCAAACACACCAATCAATCTGCTTAAAGTATGATGGAGGTTGACAAGGCCGTTGTGTCAGAATCAGACCTTGACCGCCCGCCATGTCCTACCACAGAACCACCAACAATAACAAACCTGAAAATGTCAATTTGCTTCTATAACTCTAGATATAACTTCTAGAACAGCAACATATGGTTTGGTCCCCGATTGGCCATTTTGTGGTTGAGGAGGCAGTAATTAGTGGGCTCCTACATTTAGGACCCTATATAAATAATATGTATTGTGGAAAATGTATCTAATCTAATCTCTAGTTTTATTATGTCTTCTAATGTTGAATTCATATTCTTGCACATGTTATTTTAACTGTGTCTTTGTAAAACCAACAAGCAAGCAAACGTAACACTTCAAATCCCCAGTACACCCACATGCAACTTAATAATTGCTGAATATAAAACATATAGAAACTGATTAAACGGCTCCAAATAACTTCGTGAACTTTCCTATCTCTCGCTTCCTTCAAATCCAGATGCGGTCATCTGCACATCTACAGTCTATTTTCAACAGTGTACGTATTCGCGAGCCGAGCTTAAACCAACGTTGCTGCCAGCACGCGGCCTCAGCCCGCTGAGCCACAGATCACCTTGTTAGTCTTGATTTCAGATTCTGACCCAAAGCTGGAAGTTTCATTTGCGTGATTCACTCCAAGGTCGACTGAAGGATCAGATTGCCCCTCTGGCTTCCTGATGTGTGTGTGTGTGCGTATTCTTGTATATCTCGTGCTTGTTCTTGCATACATACATGTGTCTGCATACGTGCACATGGCTTTGCATTTGCACATGTGTAGACATCTAATGTGTGTGTGTGTGTGTGTGTATGTGCGTGTGCGTGTGTGCTGAATCAGGGCCAGGTATGGGTTGAGGAGAAGGATTGATGGTCCTGGAGGGACTCGGCAGCTGGAACAGAGAACACCAGACAGACGGACGGATGGATGGAGAGAAACAGGGGAATAAATCAGATGAGCGAGGAGACGAGGAAGGTGGCTGGAAGTGTGGAGGACGGAGGGAACGAGAGAGACAGCAGAGGATAGGGGAGGAAAGGAGGGATCAGGGGGGGAGGAGGAGGAGGGGGGGGGGAGGAGGGGGGGGGGGGGGTCATATAAAAAGAGATTTGTCCAGACAAAGAAACGGCAAATTCTTCAGAAATGATGTGATGCAAGATTTCAATAATAGCACAGTAGGCTGTAATATGTGCCGTCATTCAGAAATGCCAGGAGACCATAGGAAATATCATATAATACTAATGTATCTGACCACAACCACTCTTGACTCTGTGCAGACACAGACAGACACACACACACACACACACACACACACACACACACACACACACACACACACACACACACACACACACACACACACACACACACACACACACACACACACACCTCATATGCCTCTTTCCCTCTTCCTTTCTTTCACTCTCCACTTCTCTTTTCCTCTTTTCACCACAATCCTATACTATACTTTCTCTCTCCCTTCCTTTCTGCTGCTAACCCTTTCAACACACACACACACACACACACACACACACACACACACACACACACACACACACACACACACACACACACACACACACACACGCACACATGCACACGCACAAGCACAAGCACACACACACGCACATGCTATATGCCTCTCTCTCCTGACCACATCCCCTCCTCTCTCCTCTCCTCCCAACCTCAGGTCGTGTGGTAATGAGTGTGTGATGGAGCCTCGTGGCTACCAGACTGGCAGAGGTATTTTTAGCACTTCTGGTGGTTTCCATCACTAAATATGCTCCAACTTCATATTTCAAGATTGAAACCAACCTCAAAGGGAGAAATGGATAGTTTGTTGCAGTTGGTTTAAACTATTAGACATAGCTGTTAAAAGTAGCGAAGCGATTTGGGGGTTGACGGGTGGCACGGTAATTGGTGATAACTGAAAAAAACTCAAATATGGCCTTGGATTTAAGAAAAGAAAAAAGATTGAAAAAAGTAAAGGCAAACAGTAGAACCTCACATGGGGAGAAGTAGAAGGTAGAAGTTGCATTGCCTCGGTGCTACGTTTACGTACCTTGAGGGAAAATAATGAGTGGAAACAATCATCACATTCAATCAGTCAAAGCATAAGATTTTCCTTAATGTGGCAACCATTTTTTATTTCTAACAGATGTAATACACTGCAGCAGTAGCTGAAATTCAATCTAACTTGGCATAAGCATGTTACCTGTCCATACTTGCAGTCATAATATGACACTATACCGTATGTCTACTCACCTATAAAGGTGGCAACCAATTACCAAATGTGTGATACAATCAGGAGAGACACTTTGAGATGTGACAAGAACTGGAAAGAAAAAGTATAAAAAAGGGAGCAGAGTGGTGTAGGTTTGGTCTCTCCTGCCCACAGTCATACGGGAGCAACACCGGCAGCAGAATTCTCCTGTGTGACTTTTATGATGCGGAGGAGTTTAAGCGACAAAAGACACACAAATATGAGAGAATTGTTGTATGAAAAATAATAACACCAATAATCCTAAAAATCTCGCTATAAAACCAACATCCTTTAATATCCACACTATTGCTGCTGGCAAGAAAAAAGGCTGTAAAAGGCTTAGAAATCAGGACTGGCTTTAAATCAAAAGCTGACTTCTTTCCTGACACATGCCATACAGGTATTGGGTTGCATGCGGCTGTGTGCCATTGGCAAGACACAAGAGCCCATGACAAAGTGTGCTCCAAAACAAGAGAGCAAAATACTGACCTCACTGAGCACCTCGCCAAGTATCGACAGTTTCCCTGAAATGATGGCTGACCTAACTGTTCAGTTTGGGCACACTCACATGTTCTGCCTTTTGTTGTCGGACAAAATGCCGTCTCAACCATATTTTGTGCTGATAAAGAAGCTTGTCATGCATTGCTCACTTTGTTTCCATTAAGACGAGTCAGCTGCAGTTGCCACTAAACAGTATATTTAACTCTCCAACACTTAACAGAAACTCCCCTAACACGGCCAATTTGTTCCCAAAAGGATCCCACTACAAACTTTCCTTCACTCCTCTTTCCATCTTCAGCTGGCTGTTGTCTTAACCTGTTAGCAGCATTTACTGTGAAATCTCACTGATAAGTCCCCCCATGAAGAAAACAACAGGGAAACTGAATTTCTTTGTTTTTTATAAATTCTTCTTTTTGAAAATGAGTTATGGCCATGGTCAAAGTATTCGTGATGCTAACTGGTAGCACCCCAATATTCAAGAAAAAGATAATTTCGCTTTCTGTTGCTTAGGCACAGTTTGAAAAGTGTCAGTGCTTTTAGGTAAAACTGTCAACAGTTGAGCAGAACACCAATGACTTGAATCAATCTACTCCATGTTCCAACATTTATTGTTTTAAAGTCCAAAAATAACGTAATAAAAGGGATTATTGTATGGGAGACATTCAAACTGTTTTGAATACTTAAAAAATAAAATGATCGATGCGAAAGAGAAAATCATAGAAAGCCAAGAATCTACTTTACTCCCTTAGTTTGTTGTCAGATTTCCTGAGGCTAGATCAGATTTAACTAGAACTGTAAGACATATTAAATCTCTTCACTTCAGAACAACCATTTAACATGTTTTTCACAAGGGAAGAAATAAAGCATTCTGGAATGTGAAGCTTCTAATTCATGCTGAAATTAGTTCTTGTAGCAAAAAGAAAGAGGCTCCTGGATGATTGATGTCTCACAGAGATAATATTCTCTCTTTCGTTTGAAAGCTTCCACATTTTTTTGCAAAGTGCTCCATGTCCTCCATCTTTTATTTCTGTTGGCAGACTCGTCTCATTCTCCCTGAACATCTTTCCTCTCTCACAAGGAGGCTCATTGTCCATAATGGAGACGGTTTGGTTTATTGTCCATTCAGAGACAAGTGGCAGAAGCACATTCCATAACTTATTGGGACCCTGAAATCCCATCGCTCCACATCTGACAGGGTATGTTTGCACTACTTGACTGCTGGGGTCAATTCACTTTAAATCTGTACAAAGGGTAAACAGAACCTACTCTTTCCGTTCTCTACATGATTTCACTGTAGTTTCAAAATTTTCACTGCGTCTTTACTGCAAGCATCAACATTCATTATGTCCGTGTGGTTCTGGCTCCCCTTCTGTTTTTCCTCCTGTCTTGTCTCTTTTGTCATTTGAGTCTTTGCAGGAGTCTGTAGTTTGTCATAGGCCTTCTGGGGAATAGAGTTCTGAGGCTCTAATCCATTCCACTTAAACCACAGCTTTATTTTGTATGAGCCTCTCTGTGTGTGTGTGTGTGTGTTTGTGCAGTGTCTACATGACAATGTTTCGTGGCTTAGAAAAGCAATAAAGCCATGTAAAATAAATTAAATCATATGTCAAGTAAATGCACAAAGTGTGCTGCAAGCTTCTGCCCAAACTCATCCATCCTGTGTGAGGTTGATGCTGATGCAGTGCTGAAATATACATGAACAACATTACTCTATATCAGAACCATAATATCCTGCACACTGTCAGAGACAGCAAGGGGAGCTCCAGTGATACAATGAACAATGTTTGGTCCAATTTGTAATAGAATATTTTACAAATGCAATAAAAGCTGCTGAAATGTCACAATAAGTAATCTCACTTTCTAAGGAGAGCGGGGGTGTATTCTTCTATTTTTTTAAACCAAAACGTATTTTGTATTTTAGCCTCCGTTTGTACTTCTTAGTTGCATGAATAGTTTTGTCGAAAAGGTGCACTTATTTGGCAGAGAGACTAAAGACAAGTTTCAAACCATTACATTACCCTCGTGTTTAAAACTGTGAGTGTTTGCTCTCCTCATTTGGGAGTCACTCTCAAACAACCTTTTCTGTGGTTTAGGTACGAGGACGTGTTGCAATAACACAATGAGACTAATCCATCTACTGTAAGCATCAGAGGAAACACTAAAACATTCAAACTCCTTGTTGTTACGTGAAGGACAAACGGGGCAGTGGGAGGTTAGCCTGGATCCTGACACCACCCACATCTCTGATTAGTTGATGTTGCCTATTGATGGCTGTTGCTGGGAGAAACTTGGGGTTCAGCGCCTTGCCGGAGAACACTATGACAAGTGGACAGCAGGACTCCAACCCTGTGATTAAACATAATAACCCCTCTCTTCAAGAAGAAATTGTTTAACATGAACGCAATGTTAGGCTGAATTACTGAAACGAGACTGAATGGATGTTCAGTCTGATTATCAGGAACAAATGGATTACAACATGTGTTAGCCGTCGGTTTGAAAATATGTGAAACAATTACGTTGCAGAAGCAGCTAGAGAATCTACCAACTTTACACATGAGCCTTTGGGGGTTGTCCTCTCTTTTTTCAGCCAGAGTTGCTCCTCTATAGGGAAGCCCAGTGTGCTCTGACCTCCGACCACAAAACCCTGCAGTAACTGCCTGGGTAAACTGCTCGTGGAAGTGGCAACAAAGACATGGCACCCAAATTCCACAGGGCGTATCCTGCACTTTCACTCGCTGCTAGTCTGGCAAAGCTTCTTCCTCACATATAGAACGCGTCATCTACGACATCTTCCCCGAGCAAAGTGAGCTTTGCAAAGTAAACAGACAAGAACACCAGGTCAAGTCTCTGGCAGCTGCCGTCTTTCTCAGTGCAGGATCATAAATGAATGATCATCGTGGATTTCCCAATCCTGTGTGTCCTTGACTTGTGCAAATATAGTTTGCATCCTCTCTGCTATGGTGGGCTACTGTACCTTCTGGCTTTTTGAACTATGAGTTATCTGGAGTAATAAGTGCAAATTTATTTCATTGACTTCGTGTATCTTCTTTGGATCGGTTACTCAACTCTTTTTGTTACTTTCAGACAACTGCTCTTTAGGTTAATGCTGCAGGGAATTTTACATTTCAAATAAATCTCAGTCTTTAGCTCCTCAATGATATCACCATTATTCATGTAGACTGAAAATACTGTGAGAATCTTTAAATGTATCTTGATTCCAGAGGAAAAATGTACATTTAAAGTACTTAACCAGTGCACAACATTTGGCTTTTTGCCAGTACCTTCATATTTAAAACAATTTTTTAATACAATTTATGTTGCACAATCTCAACCTGGCTCCAACCTTGTGATATACTATGTGTAAGAAATTTGAGTAAAAAACTGTAGTTAGTAGATATAATAAAAGTGTTTAATAATTCATAATTAATAATTCATAGTTAGTCATAATCATAAGGGTTTTGAGAATGCATAATTAAGATAAACATAAGCATAAACATACATGCAGAAGCATGAAACTTCTGCCAAGTGCAGAAGTATAACTTTTATTTTGAAGGATTATTATAGAAGGGTTTAAAACGTAACTGACAATCATTGAATGGGTTAGCTGCTCAGGAGAGACAGATGTGAAGACAGGCGTTTGCTGAGCTGAGGGTGGGTAGCCAATAGAAATTGAGATAGACGGAAGGGAGGAGTCGTGAATTAATATGTGGGTGGGTGAGAAGCGTTTTTTCTGCCTCTTTAGTTTGTGAATCTGCTGGACGGCTGTGTCCTGAGACCAGAGGTAGTTTTTTTCCAAATGGGGTTGTATTGTTTTAATATGTCATAGGAGTGTACACTCCAATGTATAACTGTAATCGTGCTTACATCAGTGGAATTAAATTCCTTATAATTGTAAACCAGTTTTGGTAGCGTTATTATCGCAGCGTGTGTGTCGACGGCACAAAGCCGGCCACATGGCTGGCTCCGGCCTCCCCTTTGTTATGAGGTAAAAATACTATCTTAACAAATTTGGCACCTCAGATGGGACAGTCTTGCCGGCCTCGCTGTGTGTGCTGACGGCGGCATTAGTCAAGCAGACAATCCTGGGCCCACAATATCGGTCGGCAGAGCCGTTTCATGAAATCTGTGAGTTAGCTATTAGGAACCTTAGGGGAATCTCTGCTTGGCTAAGCGCTGCTAACGGCTAACGCTCCGTTGCCGGTGGGTACGTTCCAACGAGGGAGGCCATGTTCCACTGAGGTAAGTACGATTTGCTGTCTGAAGTATGATGAACTTAAGGGATTAGTCAAGAGTATAAGGATCCTAAGAATTAATTAAAGACGGACAGCGCTGTGTAAGTAAATCACCACATTGGAATCAAACAAGCTGTGGTACGGGCGAAACTGCTTTGCTCATGCTGGGAGCCTCCTTCGGCCCAACATAAGTATTGTTAGGCCTGCAGATAGCTAGTTTAAAGCAGGTATGTGACTTGGCGGACTGAAATATCTTGGCATTCCGGCTTAGGGGTGCGATCCTTTGTTGTTGTGGCCCAAGAATTTTCGGGCTTTGAGCATACGCTGCTTAGAGAGCTAGGCTAGCGGGAGTTAGCTTCTGAGGCCGCAGGCTCCAGGAAAAACACTCTTGCTAGCTTTGGCTGTGAATATAATTAGTGGATCATGTGGGTGATTCAGAGACGTAGAATAAGGGCTTTGGTGAAACTAGACAGACTGGGTGAGTGGTTTGTGGCGTTGGAAGTGAATAACTCGCGTTTCATATACGTAACAGTGAGCTCGGGTCCGGATGAGCTAAAGCCCGTTAACCGGAGGTTTAAGGGTTAATAAAACAATAATACGTGTGACTAGTCTGTGTTTTAGCAGCGTGGAAATACGTTTAAAATGATGACTAAATAAGTCCAATAATACGTGTGACTAGTCTGTGTTTTAGCAGCGTGGAAATACGTTTAAAATGATTGATATTGCATGACCGCGCTGTGGGGAGCTAACGCTAGCTACGTGTAGCTCCGGCGTTGCGGTACTATGTATGTAAAATAAGTGCTTATAAAATAAAATAACGGCTGGATTGAGAGAGGAGACAGAAGGCGTATGAGTGGAATTAAAGTGTGGGATTTTGGTGATACTTGTGTGTGCGTACGCTTTATCAGAAGCTCCGTTTTTTCGTTAGCATTGCGGATAGCATATCTGTAAAAAAGCCGGTTTCATGACAACTTCCGGTTTGGCGCAGAACAACTTCCGGTTCGGCGCAGACGGCAAGGCAAGTTTATTTATATAGCACATTTCAAAGTGCTTCACATAAAACCATTAAAAGCATCAGAACATAAGGCAAAAGAAAAGGAGATTTAAAAACAATTAAACAGAAGAAGGACTAACTGCAGGTAACCGTAAAGAAGTGTTTAGAATCTGAATTTTCAGAGATTCATTGTCTAAGAGCTGTGAGCTCATATCCTGACCTTAGTTTTAATTAAGCATTATAACTTTAGTCGTTGACTTTGGTTTTAGTTCAGCATTTTAACAAAGATTAATGGTTTCAGTTGTGTTTCTTCAATTCTTGAACTTAATTGTGATTCATTCTTGTGCAGACCAGAGTGTAAGTGCAGTTCAACAGTTTGACTTGCCTTGGTATTTCTGATTGAATATCTTGAACACAGTTATTGATTTTAAAGTTGAATTTAATATTTAATTGATTAATTATTCATTGTTTTTTAATTTCATTTTACTTCCAATTTTAAACCTTTCGAATTCTGATTTGGAACTGGATTGTGATCGTGATTCTGATTTAGATGTTGAGTTTGATTTCGGAATTCTAGCTTCAATTTTGGATTCGAGATTCCTTCACATATCCAGTATTGACTAATTTTGGTACATTTACTAATTTACACAGTTCCTAAGAATCAATTTTGACACGGACGGCGCAACATATTTGAGAGATCGTTGACCTCTCTTACACTACAGACGTATGCTAACATTTACTGCTGAACTTTTGGCAGTTCTGTGTTTGTTTTAGTCAAGGTGCGTGGCTGAGTGGGTCCAGATCTGGGAAGTGGAGCAGCGGATCCCAGTTTTGGAGTCAGCGGCCACACGCCATACAGCACAGAGGGTGAGTTGACTTTGATTCATGTGATGACAAGCATGCACATTTAATACACACATTTGAATACTCCTAGGCTGCATAATGTTTACATTAAAGAAGCAGAGTAAGGAAGTAGGAGCACTGGTAAGAAGACTAAAATGTGAAGTAACAGAAGTAGAACGCATTAGAAAAGATTTGCAACAGCAGATAGAGGAAAGACGAGCAGAAAGTAAAGAAGACGAGGATATAAAGAGAATGCACCGGCGACTGCTGAAACTGCAAGTAGCAGAGGTCGACAGAGAATTAAATAGAAAAGTTCAGGCCAAGAAACAGATGATAGCAGCAGAAGCCCAGCAGCAACAAAATCTAGCAGTACCAGCCCCCACGGTGGTGTACAATCAGCCCCCACCACGATGCAGAAGTGGTGCATCCAACAGAGGGAGAGGTAACGATAAAGGGGGGCGTGGGGGTCTTGTAAGTAAAGGAGTGTGCTACGTATGTGGGAGAGAAGGTCATTGGGTAAGAGATTGCCCACATAAAAGGAGAGGAAGACAGATCAGTGCAGCACCACAACATGCTCCGTTCCCACCACAACATCAGCAGCACCTAGGACCAGGTCCAGCTGGACCTCCTCCCATGAGACATCAACAGATGCCCATGCTGTCACCAGGACCATGGGGAGGTTCAGGGTATAGCCAAGATACATAGATGGTTGCCATGTGATCCCTTACAGCAGAGATATCGAGGTGAAGGGGAGATATGGTAAGGTGTCAAACATTTTTTGTAGATCCACATTTAGAATAGTTTTCAGTAAAGGTGCGACTCACAATTTTTGAGATTTAATGACGTCATGATAAACCACAACTAGACTTGCTAACTCTAGAAATTGAGAAATATACGGGAGCTCTAACTAACATGAGCCGAGTGTTGTTTCCTCAGGTGACAAACGCAGAAGCAGCAGCTGACGAAAGGAAGCAGGCTGATGTGTCACCAGGCAGTCTGGTGTGGATAAAAGTCCACAAACGCAAGTGGAGTGAACCAAGGTGGACCGGTCCATGGGAGGTAGTATTGGCAACTTGACACCACCTCACTCACTGTGCAGCAGCGAAGGTAACAAGTGTGACACTCGCAGAGACAGGAGTGAACATCAGACAGGAAAATTTGAAGTTAAAGACACCTCAAAAGAGGGTTTAGACAGTACTGACAATGACGTTTCCCCCACAGTTTAAGCGAGGCCTTCCATTGGGAGACTCTAGCTTCAGTAGGTTATGGAAGTCTGTAATTATTTTATTCCTGAGTTCAGTAGCTTCCCTCTTAGTATGTGGAATTAACCACAGACAGGAACCAGATCACATGCATGACTACATCAGGATTCGACATTTAGCCTCAGTAGCTAATCAAACCGATCTTAGACCACGTAGAGAGGCTTATCTGACGACACTCACCTATGAAAATGTAACTCTCACTCTTACGTTCAAAGAAGGTACAACATCAACGGTCCAGTTCGACTTCTGTGAAGTCGTTTCCGGTCCCAGGTATGAACACATCTACGGGTGGATGTCCAAAACCTTGTGCATCATAACTGACGAGTGTGGGCCTGCCACACAAAAGTATGGGAAGCTGTTATCATATTATGCCTGTGATGTGTACAAAGGGGGGTGTCTAATGACTTTCAAGCCAGAAATCAAATAGCAGCAGATTTAGAATCTGTTTTCTCTCAGAGGGTGATGATTAATAAAAATGTCGATTGGATCAACTACATTTACTATAACCAACAGCGTTTAGTAAACTTCACCAGTGACGCCATATCAGGACTGCATGCACAGCTGGCGAAGACTAGTTTAATGACCTTGCAGAACAGAATGGCATTAGAGATGATTTAGCAGAGAAAAGTGGCGTGTGCCAGATGTTTGGGTCTGCGTGCTGCACTTTCATTCCAAATAACACAGCTCCTGATGGATCGGTGACCAGGGCTCTGGAGGGACTGACAGCACTCAGCCAAGAGCTAGCAGACAACTCTGGTGTCACGAATCCGTTCACCGACTGGTTGGGAAGTATGCTTAGCCAGTGAAAACATACATTTTTGGCAATCGTAATTATTCTGTGTGCTGTCATCATAGACCGCCTAGTTGTCTGTGGATGGGGGTTCCCGTGCATCCGTGGACCTCTACAGGGGTTTATTGTTTCACCGATGAGCCAGACACCAGTCCAGGCAACCAGTTATGTGACGAGGATGAGGACGAATTGGAGCTTCTGATGGCCACAGTCTAGATGAGGCCACCAGAGGGACTTCACGAGCGGTTCCTGACCATCCTCTCGGAGATCCTGAAGGACCTGATAAAGGCCCAGATGGACTTCTAAAACATCCAGTGAGATGTTGGAAGTTTGGAAAATAGACGGATTGTTTTGGATGAGTATTTGGAGATTAAATTTTTTGTTTAATTGGGTTATAAAGGGATTTTAGGGTGTAAAAGATTAAGAAATGTAATTTTGTCACGTGTAAAAGAACAGTCAAGGCTTCTCAGTATGTGTTCTCTAGCCTACAGACTGTATCCTGATCCTGCCAGCCCCAAGACGTGGAAGGCAGTGACTCTCAACGCACTCTATCTTGAAACGAACTGAACAGAAATACTTGAAATGATATCTGTGTGCATGCATTCTTTGCCTCGGTTTAGATAGATAGGGAGCCTTTCCCTGGATTGAGTAGGGGGGAGGTCTCCAGGGACATTTGAAAAACTAACTACATTTGAGTAGCTAACTCACAGTGAACTGTGAGTTAGGGGGGAATTGTAAGAAATTTGAGTAAAAAACTGTAGTTAGTAGATATAATAAAAGTGTTTAATAATTCATAATTAATAATTCATAGTTAGTCATAATCATAAGGGTTTTGAGAATGCATAATTAAGATAAACATAAGCATAAACATACATGCAGAAGCATGAAACTTCTGCCAAGTGCAGAAGTATAACTTTTATTTTGAAGGATTATTATAGAAGGGTTTAAAACGTAACTGACAATCATTGAATGGGTTAGCTGCTCAGGAGAGACAGATGTGAAGACAGGCGTTTGCTGAGCTGAGGGTGGGTAGCCAATAGAAATTGAGATAGACGGAAGGGAGGAGTCGTGAATTAATATGTGGGTGGGTGAGAAGCGTTTTTTCTGCCTCTTTAGTTTGTGAATCTGCTGGACGGCTGTGTCCTGAGACCAGAGGTAGTTTTTTTCCAAATGGGGTTGTATTGTTTTAATATGTCATAGGAGTGTACACTCCAATGTATAACTGTAATCGTGCTTACATCAGTGGAATTAAATTCCTTATAATTGTAAACCAGTTTTGGTAGCGTTATTATCGCAGCGTGTGTGTCGACGGCACAAAGCCGGCCACATGGCTGGCTCCGGCCTCCCCTTTGTTATGAGGTAAAAATACTATCTTAACATATGCTACATTTGTGGAAGGTTCTCAGAACATTTGGTGATATAGGGATACAGCTTAGAGCCTTTAGAGCCACAACACACACAGCTCTAGCACATTCCCACCGATTTTATATTAAATCACAAACTCTGAAAGGCGATACTGTACTAACCTGAACCTTTCTTACCTGTTGGCTCAGCATCATGACCAAACAAATCCCCTCAGTTTGTGTCCATGACAAATGTATCGCATACAAATTCAGGCAGGAATCTGGACTCGCTAAAGAGTAAATGGCTGGA
>NC_136642.1:16809234-17121734 GCF_949748355.1 Melanostigma gelatinosum | reverse complement strand
GTTCAGCATCAGAATTAGTGACCTTCAGTTTCCCTTTTGCAGTTGTGAACATGTGGGAGCCCTGTCCAGATTGCACATGTGAACTATAGCAACAGCATAGCAGCTAGTGTCAACATCAACGCTCTGAGAATTAACGTTTATGCAATCAATCATTGGCCCATAATGTAATTATGCTTATTTTTCTACCATTTCCTGTTTCTTCAGTGTTTCCTGCCAGTTTCCCTTTGCTACCATTATCCCCTTTCTCTGACTATCTGTGTGGGCTGGGTTTGTTAGTACCAGACTGTGCATCCAAAAACAATTTTGTCATTAAATCAAACCTATAGCGATAACACAATATGATAATCTATTGTCATTCAATGGAAGCATATTGTGATGAAATCATATATCAGGATATCGCGATACACAATTATGTTTACTTTGTTTAAATTGATGATAACGAGCGCCAACTAACTCAAATGTCTCACACAATCTGAATTCATAAGAATTCTGCTTATTGGAATTCCACGGTGAAGTTAAATTAAACTTTTGTCTTAATATGATTACTCTGTATTTGTGTGCATGCAAGTAAATATAATCAGTCTACAGCTGGAATTATTTGATTCATTTTTTTCTCTGTGACTTCACTTGAAACTGTTATGTTTATTTTGAGAAAATACTCAAATACTTGTCAAGTAATCAATCCACAAAGGAGTGTACAAAATAGAATTCACGATGTGGTTATTTAGACATTATTATTTATTAATTGAGACATCAGAAAACATACTGTATTATATTGTTGAAATGACCCATATTGAGATGGGTCATTGGGTGGGATGGGTGAGGGGGGGGGGATCAATGCTGTTCATATTCTATAGTTCAGATGATAATCCACAGTGAAATGTTTGACTGAGCTTTGTGTAACAGTGTGTTAAAAAGTGACTGTCCCATAGCAATCCTCTGAAATGATTCGTTGATTAATTAATCAATTGATGGACATTTAATTCGCAGCAATTTTTATAATTATTTAAGTAGTTTTCTCAGCAAAAATTATAATATATTTGGTAAATCCAGCTTCCCAAATGTGAATATCTGCTGGTTTTATTGGTCCTATAAAGCTGGATATCTTTGAGTTTGAACATGTCAACCTGGGCTTTGGGAAATTGTGATGGGCATTTAAAAATATATATTTTCTAACATTGTACAAACTAAACTAATTAATCGTGAAAAATCAACTGAGTAAATGACAATGAAAAACATTTGTTGCATCATAAGCAGAGTTAATCAATAATGTATGAATAAAATATAAAGACGTCAGTAGTCTCTTTGCTCATAGGGGTACGTTTTATGAACAGACACAATACTGAGTCCAGACATTCACTGTAAGCTACCAGTGGGAATTCTACCTCCTAAAAAGGGGAAAACCAGAGGAATAACAATAGAGGAGCACAATGAGGAAACAATCACTGGCTCTAGAATGAACACCAGCTTTCGATACCTTGCCAGATCACCCTGATCCAGCTTCAGTGAATGGAAAGATGCCTGGCAAAGTGGAGCTGAAGACAAACAACTGGCCTTTAAAATGTGTTCAGGAGACAAAACATTTCGCAATGCTTACAACACAAAGGTGTTTCTACTCATTGTCAAGTGTTTCTGCGATCAGGTGGCTGAATATAAATGAGGATTACACAAGTGATGTGCGCTTGGTGATCTTGCAGGAATGACCACGTTCTTGTGTGTACGTGAATTTGAAAAAAAAAACACAGTCACGTACAATCACAAGGGGCTTCCATGGTGGTATCCTCATGAGCAGGAAATGTCTTTTTAACAACCAATTAAAGGTGAGCCAGGCTGCTAGCTTACAAGAGGAATGTTTACACAGAGGAGCTCTCTGAAGGAGAGAAAGGGGGAGAGAGATTCATGGTGGGGGAGAGAAGGGAGAGATAGAAAGGGAGAAAGCTGGAGAGCTGATCGAGGTAGAGTCCAGGATTTGGCACTTTCACAGGTGTGCACAACAGGGGGTTTGAGGAGGAAGGAGTTTGTGTGCATGTGTGTGTATGTGTGTGGGTGCAGGAGTGTGTGGAGCTGCCAAACTGGCCACCTGTCTTTCGCTCGTTGTAGTTTTAGTGTTTCCTTTCATCCGGCCCTCAGCAGCACAGCTCCCACTTGGAGCAGTTAGCCTCCTGCCGTGTGTGTGTGTGTGTGTGTGTGTGTGTGTGTGTGTGTGTGTGTGTGTGTGTGTGTGTGTGTGTGTGTGTGTGTTTGCGTAGCTCAGGTCCCAGTTGAGTTAGAAAGACTAATGTTCCTAAAGGTGCATTTTGCTCTTTCCTCCACGTTTTCATGTCTTTGTTCTTTATGTTTTATTGAGACAGTTCGAGTGGAGGCAGGAAGTTGGCCAACAGGCCTACGGAGCAGGAGAGGACACCAGAGGAAACTTCTGCTCCAATGTCAACAGGAGGTCATGCTTCAGGAAAAGCAGTGCTACCTATCCATCTTTAATTAATAGACCTTATTCAGCTGGGTACCATCTCAGCACAAAAACATGGATGAGTTGGAAAAAAAACCAGGAAGTGCTCCTGTCTCCTCCACTGATTCTCATGTTATGACAGTTGAAAAAAGTAGACACTTGTGTTTTTGAGAGTAAGTCCAAGAGCCTGTCTCATTTTTAAAAATATACTTGTTTGTAAAAGCCGTGGTGGTCACTAAAAACACTCACCAGTTACTGACTCTGTATTGGAGGATGGGGCGAAAGCAACTTCCCTCGGAAGCCAAGTAGTCTAATTTAAGTAGCGATTTTAAAGCTGCCCTAATTAATATTTTTGTATCAACAAATGCTCAACAAACGTGTGTAACGTGAAAGGGGTTGCTGTTAGGACCTGAATCTGCAGTTCATTTCATCTTTATTTCTATTATTATTTTAAACATCATTCAACCTCATTGTTTTGTTGGTATGGCTGTTAGAGACTGTTGGTTCAGTCTCTCTGCTCCCATAGTATATATGAGAGCAGCAACTGTTCAACAAAGCGCTCTGATAAACCCGCTGTACACTACCTGCCCAGAACCAAACAGCAGAATGACAAAAGTTAAGTTGATGAAAAAAGTGGAGCATTTAGAAACTTAACAAGCCAGAAATCCCCCTCAGAAGTTGGTGGAGACCATAACAGAGCTGAAAGGAGGGTGAATGTTGGATTTATTATCTATGCCTTCGCATACTGCTGTCTCTCGCACGCTGCGTCTGTTTGGAGCGTTTGTTGTGTATGTACGGTAGTCAGAAATTAAGGTGACGCGGTTAAAAGCATGTATGTATCCGGCCTAACTGACCACTATAGCCATAACTACATCTTGTAACTACTCCATGAACTCAATGCCATTCATTTGAGGGGGAGTCATTGAGAAAGGCTATTGTCTTTTATCGACTACACTTACTTTACCTACTTTTAAATCAAGTCATTTGCTGTTAGAAACTTTACCCTAGATGCCTGCCAGGCTCCATATTATCTGTTTGCAATTCATGACAATTTATGAGGAGGCTCAATGTGCAGAGCGACAGATGGAGTAAAGATGAGAAACAGAGAACATGACCTGCCGTTTCCAATAGTTAGTTACAGTGAAAAATCCAATTACCTTGAGAGATGTATTATCATCTTGGCGAGTCACGATCATACTAAGGTTCACATGAAACAGGAAAATCAATTGGCAGAACAATTGTTGTTATTGTTGAGCCCACCAGAGAGCATGAAGCCGTTATGTGATATCTTTTTCTATCATAACTGATTAAAAGAGATCACAAGTTTGTGTTTTCTGTATTCAGGCCTCAGCTACACTTTGCCAGCTAACCATTAGGCTTTGTGTATATTCCAAACATGTTAAATTTCTCTCACACATCTTCAGGCTACATCCACCAGCCCCTCTCTGGCACTTGCACCAGAAGACTCCGAAAGCTGCTTTTTATTACTCCAGCTATCAGCGTTCACATGCCAGATTTCCACGGGGGCATCTTCGTCAGAGACCATTATATCGATAATAAGAGCCAGTCGATCGTCCAACCTCCGGTTCACCGTGGTCCAAAACCGTCCACTTAAATACACCACAGCAGTCTGCCCTCTCAGCTGATCTGTTTTCATCAATGTAAAACACAGAGATCATTAGACAGCTAAGCTATATCACAGATCCTTCTGCATAGCGTGGGTGGGTGTGCGCGCTTGCGAGCGTGTGACTGCACATGCATGCATTCGTCCATCTATTTGTGCATGTGGAAGTTCATTGGCGTACAAGTGTGTAAATGGTCATCTGTGCGTGTGCGTGTGTGTAGGCGTAGGGGGGAACCTGATCTGGTCTGTGTGGGAGGAACCAGTTCCTTTCCCCCCCTCTCTCTGCTGCTCAGACAGACGGCCTGCTAGAGAGATCAGACTCTCAGACTAACTGGACCAGAAGTCATTAGGACACACTAGACACACAGTGCCTTTTTTTTTCAAAGCTATTGCTTCCTTTTAAAAAACGCTCCGCAGAAAGATTATCTATGTCTCATCGGCTCATAACAGTGCTAAGATCTTTTAAACAAGACACACGCCGCTTTTCAAACCTTTGTCTCCGGAACCAGCGAGCAGCAGGGACCACTTACGCTGAAAGTGTGTCCTGAGATTTAATCTTTTGTTTCCCTGTGTGACGTGTGGGGAGGAAAAAACCTGCTCTGGCGCTTGAATTTAAAGGGCATAAAGCTTCATAAACTTTACAAAGCACGCTATCAGCTGTGAATCTGTCTTTCTCTCGTCCCAAATTTCAATCGACACCTCTTCCCCCTTCGTCCCCCCCTTTGTGAGTTACTTCATTAAAGTGAGTGTCCTTTACACGACATCACGCCGAGGAAAAGTCAGACACATTAACTCTAAAACCGACTGCAAGTGTTGGATGCTGTTTATGGATTTGCGGGTGTTTGTGAGATTACACACACAATAAATCAGCTTTGTTTTTCAGGGCAGCTTTCACTAAAAACTGCGAATTGGCAGTGCGATCAAATGACGTTTGAATTTTTGTTGGTTGTTTTTCTCCACCGGGCACTTGTCACATTGTAGGGAAAAAGTCCATAACTGGCACCTCGGTCGCAGAAACAGCTTGTTAGAATTGTTAAAAAATAATTTGGAAACACCAAGCCGGTGCAGCCTCCATTAACAGAACGGCTCATTTACATTTCAGTTAATGGTGGAAAATGGCTGGAGGACAACTGCTGTTATGTGGTTTTAAAATGATGAACTAGGACACCGTAGACCGGGTATAGACTGTTTTAATAGATTCTAACTCTCTTAATCCAAGAAAACTACCACATCAGTCGAACTGTGCAACATTTTCAGGTAATTTTGGTTTCCCTGGAACTGGATTTGCAAGTTTTGCCGCAGTAACCAGAGGGGCGACGAACTAGAAAAACAGAGCACACTGGCCTCAAAGATGAAAATATCACAACTTATGGTCTGGGAGAAGTGGAGGGAAGGCAGACGGTGAGAGAAGCTATTAAAAGAGTTGTGACAATTTAAAAAAAAAAGGAAGGGCAACATTCCCCATTGCTAATGCTCTGATCATTTTCCATAAAGGCAGTGGACACATTTGGAGAAAAACAGAGAGAGATGCTGAAAGAGGGAGCGAGGGATGGAAAGAGAAGAAAAAGTAGTGACAAAAAGGAAGAAGACAAGAAAAGGGAATAAAGATTGGATAGCTAGATAGATGCATAGATAGAGATAAAAAGAAAAACGAGGTAAAGAGAGGGTAAGTGGTGCGTGGCTCAACACACTGGAAAGCCATCACCAACCAGACTCTGGCCAGTGGCACTCCAGGGAAAAGAGAGGAAGAGCAGAGGAGGTGAGGAGAGAAGACAGAAAGAGCATGTGGAAAGGTAAAACAGAGGACAGCGCGGGGACACGGGCAGATGTCCAAACAGCCATACCTGCAGATTCAATTCTGCTCCCCCTTTTTCTTTTTCTTTTCCCCTCTCTTCTGAATAGTCTTTCCTCTGCTCCTCTAACCCTTCTTTGTCCATCTCATCTTCAAAACCTGTCTTTCTCTGACTGCTCTGATCTCGGTGTCCCAAAAGAGAAGACGGCAAGAGAGAGGGAGTGTGTGAGAGAGAAAGACAGACAGAGAGGGAGACGGAAGTAAAACTAGCAGTACGGCTGATGTGAGCTACAGGTGTCGTCACTGTGGAACTTCCACTTATGCTCGCTGTACGGCTTCAGAATGATCTCTCCCCTAACTGCCTGAATCAGCAAAACAGTATGAAGAAACCACTATTTGGATAGTTTCTCAGTGGAAAATGTTTATGATGTTTATTGGTTGGAACTGGGGAGGATTTGAGAGAACACCAGGCTCAAATTACCACCAACATCCACATGAAATTTACTCCCAGATATACAAACAATTTATTGGTCATCTTGTGATATTTTCCAGCATTCGGACATTTTCAGAGATGATCGTTAGAAATAACCAATACCATTAAAGTTTTTTGGGATGCCGTAAATTGTGTCAATAGCCAATGTTTTGCACCTTTATACACTATTATTCATGGTTGTCAATGCCGGTTAAATAACATAGTTTCATTATATAATGTTATGTCACATAAATATACATTTATATTTCAGTTTACACATTAATGACACACAGATCCTATGAAAGACAAATTTGTATTCATCAAAAGCTGTGTGTTTCGATCATGTGCCATAAGTTCCTCAGACTCTGAACAAAAGGTCTTTGAACAATACAGTAAAAAGTCTCTTATAAATGTTGTTGAAAGCTTTGTCACGGTCTTGATAAGCCTTTTAAAAGCTAGTTAGACTTTTTAGAAGTGTTTCAACACATTTGAAAGCACCCTAAAAAGTAAAAAGTTCCTATAAAGCGATATAAAACGTAAGAAAAAAAAGAAAGGAAATGCTTGGTTAAGTTCCTTAAAAAGTCCTGGAAGTGCTAAAGAAGTCCTTCAAGAGTCTTTGAGATGCATCACAAGTCTGATAAGTCTTCAAGTTGCAGTAAAATCATTGCATTTCATCCGTGTGGTTTGTGTCCTCATTGTTAACTTCTGATGGCCGTCTTCCTGTCTCTTTCTTTGTTCTGCAAGAGAGAGAAACAACATCTTACATTATTCAGGATTCAACACTAAAATCTATCTGAAAGGAAAAGCACAGCTTAGCTTAGCTTAGCATAAAGACTACAAATGAGGGGAAACAGCTGGTGGCACATAGGTCAGCTTCAATGGCATGCTAATAATTACACATTTCTTTGTTTGAGCCATTTCATCATCGTCTGTTGGTTTCCTCAGAATCCGTCTGCAAAGTTCCTAAAGTAGTACAAGTATGGGACGGCTGTCCTTGATGTCAACCCTCTTCATAGTCTCATGACATGGCACTCCCGGAAAAAGCAGTGCATATTGTGGAAAGAGATGCGATTTCACTGCAATCAATGGCGCAGTTTATTTATATGAACTTTACTCGGCTTGATAAAGTAAATGAACCTCGACTGCAGACACATTCTGCGCAACAGCGTGCATGCTGTACATGAATTGTGGTAGCTGCTTTTATAACAGGCTGATGCATGACAGCCCCGCGTGAACTCATTTATCTGCGGTATCAGAACAGAGAGGCCTTGATTTCCTGGCTGGCGAGGAGCCTTTCTCTATCTGGCCAGGAAAAGAACATCACATTTTCCCTCCTCACCTAACCTCTGCTCTGCTCCTCAGGCCATCTACGTACACACCGTTGAGTGATACGAAACACACGTCATGCCGTTCTTACGAATTGTTTTTCAGGGCTTTGATTGACTCGGAGCTGGAAAATGATCTCGGGCCGTCGTAACCCAATTTGTGGTGGATTTTCATGGACAAATATGTTGAATATTATTTTTGTAAAGTGAAAACTCATTTCAAACGGTGGTGAAAGTGCACAAAGGTGTCGGGTGAAGATTTTCCCCAGAGTGTGTGTCAGCCTCTCTTGCACTCCTGTCCTCTGCTGACTTTTCTTTCCCCTTCTCATATCGTCTCAGCTAACCCTCTCGGCCCCCCCCCCCCCCTCGCCTTCCTCTCATCAGCCTCACACCTGTTACACATTTCCTCTCAGACCGTGCACAAGGTGTAGGTGTTTGGAAAAATCCGTTTGACTGACATCAACAAAAGGTGGGTAGGTGTTTGGAAGGGGATCAGGCGGTAATGAGAGTGAGATCATAGGATGTGGACAGGAATCGTCCTCCCACTGATTGAGGGGAGTGTGAGGAGACACGGGAACTATTATTGTCAATTCTTCCTCCAGCTGGAGCAGAGGATCATGATTGGAGCGCGATCATCTCGGCATGGACCATTACCATCATTTTGTTATTTTAGTTGACTCAATACACCAGAATTAATAGCAGCCACAAGACTTTTGTTTTGTGTAACTTTATGTTTTTATCAACATATCTACCAAGTTACAAAATGTTGAATGTTGAACGTACATAACGTAATTCAATCACAGTGTATTTGATTTGTTTTCCTACGATATCCGCTTTTGCTGGAGCATAAATCAACAGTTTTATCGTTATGTTTCGGTTTTAGGTAAAATAATGAAAAAGCCAAAAGTGACTTAATAAGGCATAAGGCTTAAGGCTTCTTAAAAATAAAATACTTTGTTGCTTGAACTTAACTACATGCAAAATACCACAACAAAACAAATAAGTATAATTTCTAGGGGACAGGATTGCATATTTATCTCACCATGCAGTGTAAGAAATATGAATGATTGTCACAAACAAAGAGCTAGAACAATCATTCACAGATGGGAAAAGGTGAATTTAGGCGTTCAGAGTATCGAGGCTTAATGACCCGAGGAGTGTTGTCTTCCAACATATGTAATCGTCTATGAGTAGCAGTGCCATCACTGTGCTTTCTACTCACACAAACATATAAAACCAACAACTGGATGAAACAAGTGCAGCCACTCTCTGCTCTCTGGTGTTTGCTGGAAGGCGCTGTGGAAAACTGGAGGTATCTATCAGGGGAAAATAAAGTACTTGAGGCAGGTTAGAGACAGTGGGTTCATGAAATAATCTCACTCAATGACGCCTCATGACAATTGGGTGATTCACCAAATTGCATAAAATTACCATGTGAGCGCTTCGCGATAGTTGAGGAAGCACAGCTGTATAGCTGGTGTAGGCGGTTCAGCTGGAGTCGGACTGGTTCAGTCAAAGCAGGAGGAGGGGGGCTGTAAGGCTGGCCTGGTAGTCAAAACAATCTCCTGAAGACTAATATGGCACGGTCAGATGACATCTCTGCTCTCTCTTTTTCTCCAAACACACACACCCACCCACACACACACACACACACACACACAGACATACCACTGACTTCTCAGGGGGGTGATTTGTCCGACACTGATATGATTACCTGATGATGTTTACTTTAGATACGATATGATGATATTACCACACTGGAACAATATTGTTGTTTTATCAAGGTCTTCACTTTAATTAATATGAAGATAGTAAACTCTCTCTCCACCGCATCTTATCAACCCTACAAATTCTAACTTTATTTTTCTTCCGAAACTCAATCCCGGCTGTGATTTCACCTATAACTCTGGATTTTCCATGCTCTCTCTCTCCCCCCCCCCCCCCCCCCCCCTGCATTAATCCGTTCTGTCAAATACAAACATCTAATTTAGTTCTCGGCTGCGTGAAGAGAGGGATGACTGGTTGGAAAAAATAATTCCTCTTGGGTACTGGCCCGACAATCGTATAAGGAGATTGGTATTCAACCGTGAAATGAAAACTGTAATATCTCTTTAGTTTATCGACTGAAAATATGTGAATATGCGTCAGTTCCCTCAAGCGTCTAACAGAAGCTGTAATTACTCTCATGAATGATCCCCGATGAGAGGAACATAGAAACAGACTGAAATAGTGCAATAATAAGACTTTTAAATCAAGCTAACTAACACACCAAATGAGCCGAAGTCATGCCATCATGTGGCTTGGATGATATCAGACATGTACTTCATGCTCATAGTGGTTTGCTAATAAGCATCCCGGTGGCTTCTGAAAAACACTTGATTTATCTTAGATTGCCTAATCAGTTTTTAATTCTCACCAGCCGGCCACACATGCGTCTAATTGTTCCCATATTGTAAAGATCTGCCACTTGTTTCTGGCCAGTCTCGGGTGATTTCATTCTGCTACATTACGCACCAACCGGCACTTTATCATCAGCGCTAAGATGAGCACCCTGCAACAGCCAATACGTCATTAGCTTTTGAGATATTGTTTTAAGAAACTGCACCGTCTAAACTGCCAATTTCTGCTTTTCTCTGTGTTATAGATTTACTTTAGCTCTGCCCTTTGCCTGGCTCAGATTTCTGTAGTTTTGTTTTAATTTGCTCCGTGAGCAGCCCTCTCCCTGGAGGCCCAATGACAACAGAATGATAGTTTTGCTAATAGATTTTGTTAGTTATCTGACACGACTTCTTCTGTTGGTGTTAAATTAGGGTTTAACTGCTTCCATCTGTGCTAGAAAATTACCGACGAGTCTGTGCATGACGACGGCACACAGCCATACACAAAGCCAGGCTTGCTCAGTCACGCACACACACACACACACACACACACACACACACACACACACACCCACACACACACACACACACACACACACATTGAACGTGGGGAAGAATACATTTGAAAACGGCCTGCAGTAAACTAGCTGCCTTCGATGCACCTCGTTAGCGTAGCATGAAACGACAGACAAACAAAGCAAAGCTCTCGCTCATGAGACACAACACATTAACCCCACGTCAACACCAGCATTACCAGTAAATCACGGCAATTTAGTTTTCATCTCTGACCTCGAAACGTCTACTTCATGCACACAAGTGACGTAACGCTTTCCCCAGTGAAAACAGATGAATAACCAAAGGCCTGTAGAAACCGCAGTCATCAGCGCGCTCCTGCACGTGTCCTATTTAGGCTTTCTTAAGGTGCACGGTTCATTTGAGCTCTATAAAAGAAGCAAAGTGTAGTTCCACCACAGTCAAGAAAACAACTGTGGATAAAGAGCGAGGTTGATTATTCCGCTGAGTCGTTGGCTATTTATCTGCCTCTCTTTTCTCTCCTTCTCCATCCCTCTTTCCACAACTTCCTGCACACCATTAGTTTAGAAAGTGTTGAAAGCACAGTCGTGATCCAGCGCTCCTTTAGTGAGTAATCTTGTTTTTTTTCGGTGTGGGGGGGGGGGGGGGGGGGTGTCTAGAAAGAAGCAATGAACTGCCGTCTGGCTGAAAAGACTCAGGAATAAAAAGAAAATCAAGGTATGAAATGCTTTAGATAAAAGTCTGTGAGTGTGTGAGTATTTCTGTGGTCATGCATGTGTGCGAGTGTGTATATGTGTCATACGTGTGGGTGTGAGTGTGTGTGTGTGTGTGTGTGTGAGTGTGTAAGCAGCGAGGGCGTTTCACAGGGAGCGGTTTCCAGGCTTCTTTAACATCACCATCAAAGCCCAACGTCAATGTGTTTCTAATAGCAGCAGCTGAATTAAACACTGGCTGAACAGGCCTCAGCAGAGGATAAATCATTTACAGAACAATTAGCTCATTTGTTGCTCCGCTCTGCACTGCCAATGACTTCCAGACACAGAGGGCCAGCCAGTGTGTGTGTGTGTGTGTGTGTGTGTGTGTGCAGTATACGTACATGGATGTAAAAATTCTCACTCTCTGTCACTCACATTCAACTCAAAGTAACAATCACACAAATATATATATATATATATATACAGACTCACTCCTCTCTCTCAACTACACACACACACACACACACACACAAGTACAGATAAGTCAGTTTCCAATTGCATGGTGCAGTTTTAGTGCCACCGTCTCTCCATACGCCCAGCTTTCCAGCCACCCACAAAAATCATCACATGTAAAAGTTTTACTGCAGCTCAGATATAAATTACAACTGTTTAAGATATTAAGAGCTGTATTCATCATTTGTTGTGCTTGCCGTTTCGCTAAATTTGCACAATTCCTTTTCATTTCTAGAAATTCCAAATAAATGAGATTCCTTCGAGTTGGAGTTAAATCAGGGTTGTGCCTTAAAATGCTTGTAAAACCCAACTGAATGTAAGCATCACAAAAGGAACAATGGCCTTTTTACAGCAACCACACTATAATAGTCGTAATATTTTTGCCAGATTTTTGCCACAGTTGCGGACAGCGGAGGAAGCTGTAATTATGCTTCAAGCGCTATGGCCTAAAGACAACAAAGCAGACAGATCAACATATTTCGAAAAGCTTTGTTTTTGTTTTGTATATATACAAACACCATGTCAATATACTTCAGTAGCAACATACTGATACTCGTGCTGCCTTGGCGTATCGCACAAATTAAATATGTATTTAAATAGCGCCGCTGATGCTCAACTGCATTTCGAGGTCATTAAGGGTGACTTCTAGCAGATGTAACACCACTAAACAAACTGAAATCGTGCAGGTTTCCTGCCGTAGGTTAAATCCAGGCACCTGACAGTTGCACCGATCAGCAGAAGCAGAGAGGCCTAGCACAGGATATCTGCATCAATCAACCAGACAGCGCGGGGATTTGAGCAGCCCTTTGCTCACCTCGAGCCTCCGTCCTCAGCCGTGTACATCTCATTTACAGATGTAGCCATCACGAGCGTCCCATGTTTTTTACCGCACTTATCAAAAGACACTAGTATGTGAAGGCTGCGCTCCAGTTTAACCATGCCAAACTGCCGGCGCTCCACCCCAGAGCAGTTTTTGCAAACTTTGTCAGGATATATGTGTGTACGCCAGAGGAGCAGCTTGACTTCTGATCAAAAGATACCGAGTGCAAACGTCCCACAGTGTGTGTCTCCATAACGTGAGGGGGAATACAAAACTCAAAAAAGAGTATCTAGCAGTGCAGAAGAATGGATTTGCACTATGATCACCGCGCTGAAGCTGAGCAATAAAGATATTCAAAGGGACTCGCTAGAAAAGACAAACAACAATTTCTCGTGCTTTAGGCTCACTGAGGAGATCTTCACTGTTCCCCAATTGGCTCTAAACATCTCAAGACAAACAATGAGTCGCTCTCAAAAAGAAAGCCATGTCTCTCAAACTTTGGTGATTTTTGAATTGCTCTGATAAACTGAAGGATGAAGTGTTTCCTCATTTATGGGTTCGAAAAAAACCTGTCTTTAAGCTGAATAAACCATAATAAAATAGCCATTGAATTAGCTAAACCATGTCTTGCCACAAAGACATATATTTCTCAGGACATCGCAGTGAGGAGGTTTTCATTAACTTCAATCTCTAGTATCCCGTATCGTTTTCTGGAGAGTCTATACAGAATAAATCATATATCCTTCACCTGTGTAAAATAGATGTTTCTCTCTGAACCGTGTGCATAAACTCACACAGTCACATTAGTATTCCACTGAATATATAATCTGTAATAGTGTAGCCCTCTCTGTGCAGTAGTCATTACTAACACCACTGTTTGTTTTGAAACAGTTATACTGTATACACACATAATAAGAGGAAATGAGCGTATACTTTTCTCACTTTCACCCTCTCCCACATTGGAAATAAGCATAATTGAAGCAGCTGCTATAAGCGGACCTGACAGCTGCGATGAACCTCAATGACCATAAAAACATACAATGAGAGCACTCAGGACACAAAGTCTCATTTTACCTTCACAATCGTTTCCTCTCTGTAATCACCAGCACTGGTTCTGCCCTTTAGCCCACTTAAACACACTGTATCGTCACTTTTCCAGAGAAAATGAAATTCTCTCAGGTTCTTCCAATCAGAGTTAACCATTTATGTGCCAGGTGAGCCTGGGATCTCTTATGATTCTCCTTAAACGATACGTGTGGTGATATTCTATTTTTCTTGTCGTCTGTGATAAGACCAAAACCAGCAACGAATTGATTATATGTGTTGTGTGTGTGTGTATTAAAAACCTGATATACTAGTTACTTGGTCTTGTTGTCCAAAAACGATGAAAACACATCAAAACTCCACACCGCTACACTGGGTGACATGTTCCTTCATTAGCGTTATGATAGGCAGTTTATTTTGAGTCAATCCCACAAACACAGTCCTGCTGCTGTAAATGCTAGGGCACCAAATGTGTATTAATCCGCCGCAGAAAACAGTCCCCATCCAGTCACTCCGTACACCTGTTTGAGCAGTGATTGCTAAAAACTACGGTGCTCAGCAGTTGTATTAATTTACTGAGCCAATTGAAGAAATAAATCTCTCTATATTAGTCAGCTGAACCCAGCAGGGAGGATTATTCTATGTGGTGCAGCATATAAAAGTTCTACTGAACGTACATGGGACATCTTTTCACTCCTTTTGCAGAAACCACATCGAAGTTAAAACTTCAAAATCTTTCCCTAACTCACCGCCTGTCGACTCTCTTATTCAGGGGAATGAATCAAGGGATAACCAAGAGATGATGACTCTCACCTGGGTTCACTTAATCAGTGAAATAAAAATGAAAACAGCAAGAGTCCAGAGAACAGTCAGCGGTTACTGAGCAAATGGGAAACTGTGTGTGACTTAGGTCACGAAAGATAAACTGAGTCAAAGTGTCCACAGTCGAAGGTTTTGACATGAGAAAGTTTCCAAATCGTTTTCTACGCAGCATGCATTTACAGGTCAGTCATGCGTCTGCAGCAGTGAGTTGACAGCAGCAGATAGTATTACACAGCTCCTACTGACAGCGCTGACCTCCACCGGGCTGATCGATATGCAGAGAGCTGAGTGAAACCCAATGAGAAGGACCAAGAGGATGAAAATGGAGGACTTAGGGAGGGCAAACTGAAGAAAAAGGAGACAGAGGAGAGAGAGAGAGAGAGAGAGAGAGAGAGAAAGAAAAAAGGATGGAGAGCAAGTCTGATTTGAGGCTTGATATCTCTCAGCCGAGGGTGTCTGCGTTTCAGACGTCGAGGACGTATAGGCTTTCACTCACAAAGCTTCAGAGGGGAAGCAGGAGGGAGGGCGAGACACACACTGCTGGGACTCAGGTTATCCCCCAGCTGAAGGGTCTCTGGGTTTAGACACTGAGGAGGGTATTAGCTTTCACACACTGCTGGGGTAACGGGGGAGTCTGCCAGATGTCAGCTCCTTACCCATAAATCCTACTAAATGGGCAGCGGCTCGGTCAGAGGGAGGAAGTTGAGTGGACGTCACCTCTCTATCATCTCCTGCACAGACCGGGGGTGTTTGTTGAAGTCTGAGCTGCATTCGTACACGTTTGATTTCAGTCGGCTGATAGAAATTCTTCATTCCCCGTTACTTCTCATCAGACTGATGACTTTCTTATGCTGAGAGTGTTTTTGATTATGTCTGTTTCCTGTGTTGAATCAATCAAATGTGAGTTGCACAGGATCGAGTTCTCCTTTTTCTGTATCTCTATTAAGTCCCAGACCGACAGCGCAGCAGTGGAGGAAGTGTGGAGAACGTTTGACTACTAAACTGTGATCTGAAATGCTATCTTTGACACTGAAATGATGAGTGTGACTATTCATTGAAGCTTGTTTTGTGGCGTGTCTATGAATTGCTGAATTGTTTACCTGTGTACAAACACATGACTAAGTAGAACAAAATGCTGAAAATGCAGTTTTTTGTCTCGTGACATCCATATTCAGTGGAACAAATTCATTGCCAGTTACCGATCTTTGCGTCTCAGGTCAGTTCTGCAGCAGTCACGATTAAAACCTCCACATATTCAAGCTGACGTCAATACATTCTTGAAATTATACACATGGTTTTGGATAGATTTCATGGGCTCCTAGTCATGAATCGCACTCGCTGCAAACTTTAAATTCCTATTCTTAGAAAAAGAAAGAAAAACACCACAGTTGGAGGTTTTACGCAATGGTCATGCTCGTCTTCTCAGCTCACCTCAACAAACTGAAATGTCGAGCGAGTTTCAGAAAGCACCTTGAACTTTCAAGCCACCTGCTCGAGTAAAACTAACCCCCAACAGAACAATAATACGCAGTCCTTCACCCCAACAGAGGACTTTAAAAGAGGTTCTGCTTTTAATGTCCCTCAGGGCCAATCAGGTTTATAGGCACAGTCACTGATCTCAGGTCAGCTTTAAACACCAAGTTGACCCTAAAGCACGACACAGTTTCCCCAAAAGAAGCTTCACTCTGTGGTGTGATCAAGTTTCTCTGTTTTCTAATTCTGGAAAAATAATTTCAAGTGCTCTGTTTACAGGAATTGAAAGACACTAAAGAAATGTATGATAGTTATCATTGTAGTATTTATGTCATAATCAAAAGCTGTATATATATTCCCTTGATCTTTCTTTGAATGATAATTATACCACAGCTTTGGTGGAGGTTTTACCATACATAGCATTTTAGTTTTGTTTGATTTGGCCTTTTTTCTTCCTCACTGATTCATAATTTTCATCTGCTCACCAATTTCCTCTGGTTGCTGAGGCAGAAAGTACAGATGTGCTTTGGCTGAGCTGATTGGTCAGATCCTCGGTTGGGGGAGGAGTTAACATGGAAGAACGGCGGTGAGGGAGTGTGGCACGGTTGTCCATCATGAAGCCCCTCGCCCAGGAGCAGGACGTTCCCCAGGTGACTGATGTAGCTGCTGGCCAAACGTAGAGTCTCGATCTTCGACAGCTTCCTAATCATGAAACCAGAAGGAGATTTATGGTGTTAATTACAACACAAAATATCTAAAAAGTCTACAATAATTTGAAAAACAAATAAAGATTTTGGCCCCAAAATAAATTAAATTATGATTAAAGGTGCATGCTATCCATCAGAAAATACATATTTTGGTTCTATGATAGCAAAAGTGTAGTTCTGATACTTTAAGAATGTGCCACAGATAAAACATCATGACTCAGTACCTGTCTGCAGGCTCGGTGGGGATGAGTGTGCGCAGTGCTGTGAATGCCGTGTTGACAGAATTGGTGCGATCTCTCTCCCGCGCGTTGGCTGCGGTCCTCTGGCGAACCTCTCCATGGGGGGGAGACCCCTGGGGGATGAGCATCCCCATCATGGTCCCTACGTCCACCCCTGCGCACCCTCCTGCACCGCACAGCTTCCTCTTCCTGTTCATCTTGATGTGAAAGGCAGATGGCGACGAGGAGGACAGGCGGAAGTTGGAGGAGCCATGCTCCTCAGAGCCCGAACCCTCGCTCCCGTTCTCGTCGTCGTCTTCGGAGAGGAGGGCGATGTCGCCGTACAAGAAGCGGCCTGCGGGAGGTGCCGAGCGCAGCATGGCGAATGTCATCTTCAACGTAACGACGCTCTGCCAGCTACTGGTCGATCCTCGTGAGACTTCCACTTGACGAGGTTTAATCAGAAGCCGCTTGGCAAACTTTCTGTTGGTGTTGCTGATTAAAGGCGCCAACCCTTTAAAACTGTTACTTTACCCCCAACTTCTCTTTTAGTGATGCCAGGTGAGTCAGATGTAGCCCTTATGGTGCAGAGTTAGGCCGGGTTTAAAAAAAGATCAACCAGTTGATCCTTAGTCAGTGGTCAAGAGCAACTTGACCTCAGAGCAGCTGTGTTTTTCTCTCTTGGTTCATACAAAAACACTTCACATTCCAAAAGGTCAGTTCTTCTTTCTGTTTAATCCTTTACAAGAAAGCCAAATTTCAAATGGCACAGCTGATTTTGTCCTCTTTTTCTTCTCTAAACCTCTTTCTTGGTCTTTTGTTTCTATATTTGTCTGTTTAAATTCCAATAGCAAAAGCTACTCCCAGTCTGTGGCAGCAGTTTTACTGTCTCTTGCTCTCTATTGGTCTCTCCCTCTCTCTCTCTCTCTCTCTCTCTCTCTGCCTCTTTGCTCCACGTGTGCCTGCTGTCTGAGTGTTTCCGTCTGCCCCTGGTCTTATAGGCGGTGGGAGGGCTGGAGGGCTCCTCCGCTCCTCCCTCTGAGCGCTGAGGGTCCCTCGGCTGCTGTCTAGAAGCGGGCCAGAGAGACCGGAGGCAAGAGGCAAACCATCAGCAGGAGTTTGTTTTGGCTGTACGCTGATTTGTTTCTGGGGAAATCCACCCTAAAACAGAACTTGCATGACCCTCATATGCTAGATGCGTTCGGTGACCCTTCTGAAACACATATTCCTTTCAATAATAATATTATGAACATATTTAGTTTGGTGGATGGCGACCTCAAATGGAAAAGAAACCTAGATACCATGTTGTCATCCGACAGGAGACAATCAACACTAATTATACAATACACATATTGCTGCTGCGAATACATAACTCAAACTCAAAGTTACTGTTTTCAGGATTCTGGATCCATTCTGCAGAGAAAAAAAAATAATTTTTGCTCCAATTTTCCTGTTTTTCCACGCTGGGTGACTTTTCTTTCTAGTCCTTTTTCTAGACTCATCTGACAGAGCATGGACGTATACCATCGACAAAGATTTGCGAGAACACAAAACAGTCTCCAATTGCAGCGTGTAATCCCGATCATGCACGCGCCGGTCTCTCAGTCAGGTCTTTCGATTTTTTACAGCTGTTTTTGCAGCTTCCGAGCACTTGGGATGACAAGAGGTCGCTTGCTGACCATTTTTGATTCGCAAGCTGCAACAGGACACACCCACATCTGGACAACAGGGTCATGTCCTTTTCACAGTTAAAGTCCACATAATGCTGTTGATCCAACGGAACCTCTCACCGTTGCCTAATATATTCATATAGTGTGTCGGATTTGGACACGCCTATTCTGAATAATTACCTTATTATCATTAACAATTATTATTTTCATTAAATCAATGAATTTGTTCCACTGAATATGGACGTCACGAGACAAAAAAATGCATTTCACCTGCGAGAGGTAAGACTGGGACTTGGGTTTGGGATCGGATGTTTTCTTGAACTATCTTGACGGCAAGGAGCTGAGAAGCTGGAGTGGTGAAGTAAGAGTTTGCCTTTCTCCCCGTGTCTTCCTTTCTTCCCCCGGCCTCCCCGTCGGTGTCGTGTTTGTCCCCGGACAGCAGGCTGGGAGGCGGGCAGCCAGCTGCCGCAGCACCGCACGGTTGAAGCCGGGGTACTGGGTTTATTCAGCCACAGCCGAAACCTTTTATCTGTACAAGCTGGAGGGTCTGAATGTAATTTGCCCTCAAGGGATTCAGATTTTTTGGGTGGAGTGTTTCGGTGATGAAGGGGAGGCTCAGGGGTTTATAGTAGGGGAGCTGCTACTTTACTCACATACACTCCCCTTCACAATCTGTCTTCCTCTGAAAGAGAAGAAAAAAATTAGAACAGACAGCAAAGGGAGCAAAGACAGAGGGAGGAACGAAGAAAAGAGTGGGAGAAAACTAATGAATGACAGAATAGAATGAACGAGATCCATACAGCTACACATACAAATTAACTATGTGTATGATGGCGAAGAGGTGCTGTAGCAGTTTGGAACATCAAGTTCTCCCTTAAGATTTTACTAAAGCTTTTATACAGCCTTCATCAGACTCTAATCAGATTTTCCTTCTTTAAGTCTAAAGGGGTTTTATGAGCCATGATTGAGCAACTTAACTCTTATTTCCAAGGAACTGGCTGACTTTTAAAATCTGTTTCCTGCTTCAACTGTGCAGCGGTTAAAGGTTGACAACCTAAACTCAACTATGAAGTCTACAATCCTCAGTAGTGCATTATTGAAAACTCTAAACCAAACTGCCATTGCTGGTATGCCTCTTTTGTGTAGATTGGCAACCGTAAGCTGCTGCTGAAAACTAATAGCGCAATTAATAATCTGTCAGAGTTACACAATGTTACAGTCAGCATTCATCACTCTTCTCTCGCTCTCTCTCGCTCTCGCTCTTGCTCTCTCTCTCTCTCTCTCTCTCTCTCTCTCTCTCTCTCTCTCTCTCTCTCTCTCTCCTCTTCTGTCCATATGTCTATCTCCTTCCTTCCTCTCTGTATCTATCGCTGCCCTTCAGTCACAGTCGGAGTGTCTATGCTGTGGTATTGACAGTATGACGTGAGGCCAGAGCTGGTTGCTTGGAGCAGTCAGGATGGAGAAACACTGAATTTCTTTCCTTATTATAACAAGAAAACCAAAACGCGTGGGAGGTTGCCAGTCAGGGTGGGAATCGCCAGATGCCCGCTCTACGATATCATCACGATACTTAAGTCACAATACAATCTTGTTGCGATTTTAAACATTTTGCGACATGCTGAGTATTGCGATACCATATATTTAAATGTATCACTTTTTTCTTATTTCAAATGATGCTGTTTGTCAACATATCTTTTATATAATAGGTTACACTTTTAACTCTGTTCATCTCGCTTCAATCATTTCTATTGCAGCAAATTGGGTTTGTCAGTCAAGCAGACGGACTGACCAACACTCCATCTTTGTTTTGAACGACCTCCTACCAATCCCGCTGACTTTACCCACGGCCGCACGAGACAACACTCGTCACCATCTAGCGGACTGAAAAAAAGGCTTGTCACCACAAGGTTCAATTTGTATTTTGCAGTTTTAATAATTGAAATAATAAAAGATTGATACTTGGTGTCCGTGTATGGATACAATATTGCCATGCAAAATACAGCGATACTATGCTTTATCGATATTTTACTCCACCCCTACTTGGCACTCCCCCCCCCCCCCCCCCCCAAAAAGGTGCAATCAAACTATGCAACATTTGCTGGTGCTGCATTGCTGCTTGCGGTATAGATTACTGATTCTGTGCGGGTTAAAGTCTTGCAGCCGCTGTCTAGTTTACGCTCTGTCATTCTGGACTTCTTACAAATTCTCAATAAATTTCCTTCAATGGAAAACGACAACTGATGGAAAACTCTCACATACCAAGAATGCAATGGAAGCAAAGGTTTTACATTTTATAGTTCGCTTTATAGTTTTCCACTGTCCTCAATGTTCTCATTGGATACATCCTGTCACTGGATATCAAATGTGTTTGAAAACAGTTGCCTGGCTGTCAACTGTGAACATCTGAGACGCAGACTGGGTCTACATTACATAATGTCACTCTTGAAAGAGCCCTGCCTGCATGCAAATAGTGCCCGAGGTCCTCTGCAGTGACCTTTACTGTAGATCAGATTCCTACACCTGGGCTTCACCACAGTTACAGTCCCAGATCCAACAGCCCACATCAATGCTGTTAAGAGTTATGTTGGTTTTGGATATAAAAATGTGACCAAAAAGAACAAAATCACCCCAATGAAAACAAACTCTTTGGAGAGCCAACACTGCAGTGCTCTCCAACAGCTAATGGCAACATGTGGTTTGTTTCTGATTCCCTTTTGGATCTGCTTCTAAGTCTAATAGTCAGAATACTCGAGATAGGAGTATGGCTTTGAATTGTTATTTCTTACTGACAAAATAGAAATGATCATAACTCGGAAAAAAAACCCAGCACATCTTTTAATGATGTCTAGAGAGTTTAAAGACAAATTCACGGCTGAATTGAATTGTTTTGCTCTTGCTTTTGTTGAGATCTAAGGAAAGTCTAGAGATGATAAAACATATATGATATTTACTATGATACATATCAGGTGTGGGCCTGCCACATGTGTACATATATTTGGGACTGCCCAGTTTACTCCAGAGGTGTATTTCCCCGCCAGCTTCACTCACTGTGGTCCGTCATTACATGCATTAGCATGATCTTCCTCTGATTTGCATCTCCCTGGAGGGCGTGGCTGTTCTAACACAGTATCCATTTCTCTCCGAATTGTTGCCCGCAGGCCATAAAACATTTGACCGGGTATAATGTAGACATCCGGTCTTTTCTGAATCGCACATGGTTGCGTTTGCCAGAAGAATGTTGTTTGAAAAGGAAAAGCTACATTACAGAGCACAGTAATGGTGACATTTACATACAACTACATAAAGTGTTGAGCCAAGTTTACAACACAGACTCTGGATTTTACATAATCATCTTGAATGTGCCTCAAATGGAGAGCTAATATGAATGGAAACTAATATAAAGCTTGTAATGGCATCAAACTGAGACGAGATTTACAATGTAAAATTGAGACGGTGCATACCATGCGAGAGAAGCCGCACAGACACAGACAACTCTTCTTGCAATGGGGAGGGATATACATAAGTTGATGATGAGGACGCTGTCGGCTTTTTCTTGTTGAACTAAATATCTGCCCCGGCTGATATAATCCTCAGAGGCTGCACTAGAAAATACATTTTCCATTACACATGCATTTAATATTCAAATTACTTTAGTGATTATCAACTCGGTCATTATGACAGAAGCATCATTTTTGTTTAACTGTGCCGAGGTACAATTATGTTAACTAGAACCACACCCCATGTGTGTTCCTTAATTGGATCGTCCTTGAAGTGATCCCGGCGGTCCGTGAACGTAAACATTGATAAGGTGTAATCTCTGTAGAGCTCCGCCCCCCTCCGGCCGCTGACACACCTGCAGCTTCTTCTCTGCTGCAGCTGCTGATTTAACTCCTTTATTATGTTCCATGCTCACACAGTTTATCTGGACTTTTTCATGTGACATTTGTTTTTAGGGGTATCTTGTCACATTTTTTGCTTTTACTACTCGGTTCTGGGTCCATCAAAGTCACTCTTTTTCATATTAAATACAATAATAAATTGTTGTGCACAAATGTATAATCTTAAGATAAGATTTTTACTCCTCACTTCAACACATCAAATGGTTAAATACAGAATGTGCATTTGTGAAAAGTTGCCCCATCGCCGGATACGTTTTCACACTGCGGTAAATTGTCACATAATTTTCAACAAACATGAAGCGAACTGTTGATGCTCGGCTAAGTACTTCTGAACTGTAAGCTGCTGTTTGTTTAGAATATTGAATGACTACACTTGTTACATTTTTTTTAAGGCAGAGCTTGACAGAGCTGCAGAGAGAGGAAAATGTATGTAACTTGTCATGTAATACTTTTAATAATTGATGTAGTTCATTTGTTAATGTATTATAATCATTTGTAAACTTTGTCATTTGACAATAGTATGAAAAATATTGATTATAGCTGCTTTGAAATAAGTTGCCCAACTCAGGTTTTGACCAAAGAGTAAATCAGTCCACAGGAACAAAGACATTCACTAACTCTGCTGTCATGTGTACCGGACTTTAAATGATAATTACACATCAGACCCTCAGTCTCCCTTTTTACTTTGTTCGTTTTCGCGGCGAGGATCGCACAGTTCCAGAGAATAACAATCACATATGTGGATTTCTAAGTTGAGGGGTGTTCTCCTTTAAGGACACAGCAGCAGCAGTGACGGCAGCAGCACAGTAGTAGAGCACCATCTGATAGTCATTACCCCCCCCCCCCCCCCCCTCCTCCCCCCTCCTCCGCCTCCATTCTCCTCCGCCTCTCCTGCCGCTTGATACTCTTCTCTCAGCTCAGACGTATTATTCATTAGTCTGATGAAAAACAACCACCAACTTAGCCGGTCAAAACCTCGCTCACACACACACACACACACACACACACACACACACACACACACACACACACACACACACACACACACACACACACACACACACACACACACACAGTCCCAACCCAGCTGAACCGCTCTGGCGCGGGTCAGGGACCTGTCAAAACTCGGAAGCAGGCCTGGACCCGATACGGTACCACAGAGCAGGCGTCTAGAGGGGAGAGGGACTCCAAGGTCCTGAGCTATTTATCGTGGTCCTTGGACAGTCGCTTTAAGCCTGCCCTGAAAGTGATCGAAGGAGGGGAAGAGTTTGTTATGGTGCCACTGAGCAGACGTCTGGAGAGGGTCATTACCAAAAGTAATTGTCTGAAAGAAGGACAGCAGGAAGAAGAATAAGGAAGAGGAAGAAAGGACGGTGGGATTGTGGAAAGCGGGAGGTATAAAAGGAGACGGAGGCTGTCTGACAGAGGGAGAAAAGTAGGATGGAAAGGAAGGAAATGAAGGAGGGAGGGAAAGAAGACGAAAGGAAGAGAGTTGGCGGCGGCCTGCCAATGCTCCAGACTGCATGGTGTATTTCATGGGGAAAATGGTCGGAAGTGCTCGCCCCCCAACTTGCACCCCCACCACCATCACCACCAGCCCCAATTTCAGCCTCATTCAGCCTCAGCTCCAGCCACACTCTACTGTGTTTCCCAAGAGTGCCAGACTCTACAGCTGGCCCTATTAAACCGAGGGAGGCAGAGAGACAGAAAAAAGACGGGGAAGGAAAGAGAGGTCACACAACTGGAAGACATCAGTTGAAACCGTGCTCGCTCTCTTAGTTTTTTCCGTTCATATCCTTTTTTTATGATAGAGTTTCTCACAAACACGCTCGCGGTGCACCGGGTTCAAGCACATAGTAAAAAGCTATTGTTTGATTCGACATCCCTCAGAATGCTGTAAAACAATGAAAGGGATGCTGGGAAATTAAAGTCTGTGTGACTTTTATCTCGCTTGTGTGAGTGCGTCTGAAGGCTGTCGTCATACATCTGAGCCCTGCTGCGCGAGGGTGTCTCTTCTGGTTTGTTTGAATCTTTCACTATTTGTGAACACTGTGGGGCGATAAAAGAAACTGAGATTTTGGAAGTCTGTTTCTCATCCATTATCTGGTGTTCACTTGTAATTTACTTCTCCTCTACTGCAGCTTGTCGGAGTTGTCGTTTCACTTTGAAGGTTGTTTCTTTTTGTGACAGTTGCTCCGTGCTTTAGAGTAACGTAATGACACACATTCACAACTACACTGAGTATTTCCACAAACAGCAGCTGGCCACTGCTCAGCTCGCTGAAGGCCATACCACCTCCAGTAGATATCGAGAGCCAGGAGAGTACAGTCACCTTTTTGTCTGGGGCTAAACACAGGCCTCACATTGACGGATAAACTTTGTTTATCCGTCTTGTTTGGATGTGCTACTGTATTTTTTACTGTCTGGGACCATCTGAATTTGGGGTAAAAGTCATGACTAATGGATATAATGAACCACTGTCAAGTTTCACTGTCATCACATAGTAATTGGTTGTTAAACATGAAATAAAATCGGTTATTACACATAAAAATAAGCATCTAAAACTGACTAATCATAGCTCTTGTCCGCTCAACCTTAGCTAAACAGTGACACCTTAACTCACAAATATAAGTCCTGCTTAATTTCCTTCAATATTTAAGCCTAAATCTATGATAATTCTGTTTCCTCTTTAGTGCTTTATCTCATTGTAAATTATTCATTGTGTGCAAAGTCCACGCTCAATTCCATATCCAGACCACTCTCCACACTCTGTTACCCTCCTCAGCATTTGATTCTAGTGTAGGTGAAATGTCTGCTTCATGTCAGTGGGTATAAAAAGAAAAAGGAAAAATATACACCGTTCGCTTTTCTGCAGCCAATCAGACGCTGAGCAGCACTTAAACCTCTCTTCTCATGAATATTAGCCCTCTGTTTCCCATCGAGCGAATATTGGACAGTCAGAAAATGAAAATAAATTAAGACAAGTATGGGGATTGGCTGGAGTTGACTGAGTGCCAGTCTGGAAGTGAAGTTTTCTATATACACGATCGTGAGCCATGTCCTCGGGGGAGAAACTGCCAAAGGCTTTGTTACAACTAAATCAGTTCATAGGCAACTGCAGCTGGCCTGCAGTCCATTCATGATGGAGAGTAACCAATATTAAAAAATCTGAGCTGTGATTACTCAGCTCAAAAAAGGCTTCTCCAATCCAGTCTCCTTTTTACTCACGCTGAGTTATTGACGACATAAAAAAGCAGCTCCCCAGACTCTGCCGTTAAAGACTGTGTGCCAGTAGCAGCTCTACCTCTCTGTAGCGGAGCGTGGAGCGGTAGTAGCAGACTAAAAAGAAAAATCAGCTGTGATGTCATTGCCACTAATGAGGTGGCAGGAACAATTTGACCACCTGACTCACTCTCTCTCTCTCTCTCTCTCTCTCTCTATTTTTTACTTTCTCTTTAACTCTCCCAACCGCTTTCCCACTCACTTCTTCTTACCTCTGCTTACCGCTTATGTGTTTTGTTTTTTTATCCTGTGGTTTCCCCGACTGCTTATACGAGCTTAGTCCTGCTCTGTTGTACCCCGGCTACTTGACTGCAATTAGTTCCAGAGCCACACTTTTACTGGCAGCATTTACTGCCGCACTAGTACGCACTAGTGTACTGAGACATAACAAAAAATGACTAAACCTTTAATCAACAATCTGGTCTCATTGAGAAGCAATTAACCTGCTGACAGGGTGGATCATAATAAATAGACATCATCTAAAAGGTAACAATAAATAAAATGGGTCACACTATGGTTTTCCAAACTCTTAAGGCTCTGGTTGCCCCCTCCTTCGTTCCATGATGTAAGGCTTCAAATGCCAGGGAGTTCACGTCACTGAAAGAGAGAGAGAGGGGGAAAGAAAAACGGGGGAGCAGAGAGGGTGACAGACAGAGACGTGGGTGTGAGGTGGTGATGTCTCCACTGGCAAAAACTCACTACTAAGTCTGAAAATGGCAAAAGAATTGATAGCGTCATATACAAAGAAACGTAACGACAACAGCACATTATATTGAATGTGTGTGGGACTATTTCTTCCCCCGCAGCAGTGACTGCCTCAAGTCTTGTTGTCACCTTTGAGCTCGCGAGGCAACCAGCAGAAATCGCCCTTATATTTGTTTACCTGACAGACATGAGAGCGGCATTGATCCCCTCATCTGACTCTCTGCAAGAAAGTGAATAAGCGTATTACCCGAAACGTCAACACAGATTGTCTCCCAGAGCGGTGAAGGTTTTTTTGTGTAATTAACAGACCTCAAGTCATGTCAGCTCATTTCAACAGTTGCAACTTTAAAATACAAACAACAGCAGGCGAACTGATGTAAATGTTACATGTTGTAACTATTTTACACCATTAGTATAGTTCAGCTACCGTACAGTTTACCAATAACAATAACCTGATGTCATTTTATTCACAAACTTCCACTTGTAGCAGCTATTGTTTTATGTTTTCAAGTAGATGTACTCAACACTGAGCAACAAGCTAATTCTCTGACAGATTTCCTTCTTCAGTCCCTTTTTCTCCAAAAGTTTTTATTTGGGAAAATTAAAGTGGAGGTGAAACGCAAATACACATTAAAGTGCTAAAGCAGTTTTATTGTCAGGTCAAGCACAAGCATTTCATACTTCATACTGCGTTTTATGACTGCACTACTGTGGTGCAGCGGTGGAGCAACGTTCACAGACCAGACCTTGACGAGTGAAAAGCAATCCTCCTTTAAAACTATCACTTCAATGATTGGGCAGCACAGAGGTTTTTGCGTGTCCTGCTCCAGCAGGTCAACGGTCAGGGTCACCGACAGATTTACACCTGTTGAGCTGATACTGATTTCTTTATTGTCTCGCTTAATCAACGACATACACTGTAGGAAATACTACATATACGGTAAAAACAGACATTCAAACAATTATTGTACTGTGTATACATTTTATTGTATCTCAAAAGAAAGGAGGGAGACTGTGGGAGGTGTGAGGATAAAGATCCGTGGTATGTGGAGAATGGAAGAAGTGAGGAGAAGAGTTAATTTGTTGAACTTGTTAAGGGAGGCTGAGGGTTCAAGTGAAAGCTGTGTCAAACCTTTGTGTTAAGCGTGTGTGTGTATGTGTGTGTTTGATGTTACAGTCTTGTAAAGCAGCAGCTGGAGAGGGCTGTCCCCCGAGAACCACCACAGCCGGCTAGTAAACCACACGCACACGCACACGCACACGCACACACACACACACACACACACACACACACACGCACACACACACACACACACACACACACACACAAACAGATGCAGTCTTTAATAAAGCTATTGCTGGGGAAACAGACCAGACCCGGCCAATCCGAGGCTCTCTTAAGGTGAGAGTGACACGGCCAAGCTCACATTTATATAGATCTGCGTCCTCTCACCCCCCCCCCCCCCCTCACACACACACCCCCACCCACACCCACCCACACACCCCAAAAAAAAGACAGAAGAACCTCATTACTCTGACTTTCAAACCTACAACCATGACAGATATGTGGCTAATATATTGACATGATAGACTCTTTACCGATGTATGCAAGTATGTTGTCTGCATATGGCTCAACTGTAAAACTGTAACTGTACTGTAAAACTGTCCCGTCCAGATGTTGAGGTAGTAATACAAGCCACAGCAGGGGGGGACACCTAGTGAGTGCTGTGCAGTCAGTAGCTCAGTGACACTCATTAAAAGAGTGGTACACCTGGAAGACCGTGTGAAATGCCAGACTGAGGTACATTTTTCACGTGTATTTATATATTTGTGTTCCTTTTTTGGCCCTCTCTATGCATCAAGGTTGATAAAGCAACAGGAACAGTTAAGCAGACTGATAATTAATATGTTTTGCAAAACAGAATTGAGCTTTTTCTCTTTTTTTTTTGCTGTTACCGGTAATAAGAAAATAAGAGACAGGTGCAAGGGCTCGGGCAACAAGCTTTTTTTCTGTTTATGGCAAGTTTCTGTTCAAACATAAGCTGCAGACAGAGCTCCGAATTAGTCTGCACCACAAGAATCCCCATATTTCAAGAAACCACGGTTCTTTGCACATTCACATGTCATCAAATATCCCTTTTTCCCCCTTGATTGTAGGAATTATATTGGATGACATCATGCTGCAGCTGACAGGGAGCACACACTCCTATTTTAGAGCTGTGGACCGGCGATGATATAACACAGTCTAGATGAGTCCCTCCAAGGATTGTCTCATTATCACACACGCCGCAGCTGCACGACCACTGTGTATACGAGTAAGTGTGTTTATGTGTGTGTGTGTGTGTGTGTGTGTGTGTCCGCATGCAGGCTGTGCGCGTGTGTCTGTGACCATTTAAACTCTGCTTGCAGTCAATTACCAGAAAATGACTCGTGTGGAGCATTTTCCCTCGCAAAAAGAAAACTAATTACAGGGTTAGAGTTTAGGTTAGGATTGGGGTTGGGATTGCAGGAAAGTCCTGGGCTGAGCTTGTTCCATGTGGAGCACGTGAAACCAGGGGCGTAGCCAGAGGGCTGCCAGGGCGCTACTGGACACCATCCAAATCTGATTGCTCCCCTTTTGTACCACCCCAGAGTCTGAAGCATACCTTTGGATATTTTAGGCTTCGACGTTAAAAGATAAGTCACTGGGGTTACTTTAACAGCCCAGTCAATCGTGGATTTTTTAGCGTCATGATGTAAACACAGAGTCCACCTCCTCTCGTCCCACCGGAGTCCTGCACTCTGTCCTGCTGTCCACCGGGATGAATGATGGATCCAGGTCTCTGTGAAGATGCACGCTCAACAGTCACCGACCTCCCGCTGCTTTCATCCATCTTATTTGTCTGACTGGGCGTCAGAGAGCCAGGAGTAGGCTGGGTAGTGGAGTAGTCTTGGGTCCTAGCTGGGTTAGCTTATTCAAGCTTAGGTCTTAGAACATTAGCTTACTTGTTGGTTAAACGTTCGATAACAGAGGTGCTCATGTTGAGCAAAAATGCAAACCTACAACGCAAAGGAACGTCGTTGATTGTTTTTTTGTTGTTGATTTTTTAGTTTTTATTTAACCAGTCCAACAATGTTAAACTTGTTTGATTGGTTTTGGTTTGATGCAAATCTTTCCTTCATCTTTTCTTTCTCCCTCAGCTGCATCTGAAAACCTATGTCTGTAATTTCTAAAGCAAACCATCGCTTTTTTACATCCCAGATTCTGCAGATGAAGGACCTACTTGCATTTTAAAACGTTCAGGTTTATAACTTTATTCAGTTTTAGGGTTCAGTACGGTTTGATACCTCTGAGGTTCCTCATACTCTAAAGACTCACTATATCACAGCTAAACATCTGTCTTTGCAGAGATTTTCTTTTTTTCAAATGATACATAACATACTAACGTATCAACAATTTATACAACCTGGGCGTCTTGTACAATCTTCAGATGTAAAAAGTCGGATGAAGAGGCGGATGAATGGGAGGAGGAGGAGGTAATAGAAGGAGGGTTTCTGACAGTAGCCCGGACCTGACAGGTTCCCTCATATCCGACTTCATTCAGTCCCATACAGGGACCCTGCACATGGTAAAACCATCACAGACACACACACACTGTCTCTCTCTCGCTCATACTCACACAGAAAACACACATGTTCCCTCTCAGTCTCAACCAGGAAAGTGCTTTTACTCATACCTGAGAACACAAGAAAGACAGAGAGACAGACAGAAAGACAGAGAGACAGAGAGACGGACGGACAGAGAGTCGCTTGTGCCTCTGAAGATCCAGATCCCCAGCTGGGAAAGTGTGGACAGTAGAGTTGAACAATGTGCTCTTCTTTTCCTCACATCTACGGTCTGTGAACCCAAAGCAGTGATTCTACACAGATCAACTGGTTTTTTGTGTGTGAAGCTGATGTTTGTGGGTGTATTACTCCTTTCCGATGAAACGGTTCATCATACTTGGCAGACGTAATGTTAATAATAATAATGTTATATGATTGATGATTTAGCAAAAAAAAAACAACCGCAAAAACTGGATCGTATAATATGTTTGAACGTTTACTGCCAATGTTATGACATTATGGTTAGGCAAATAAAACACTTGGTTAAAATGAGGGATACATTGTCTTAATAATTAAATATTAAAGGAATAGTTTGGCATTTTGGGACGTAAGCTTTCTTGCAGAGAGTTCGATGAGAAGATCTTTCCTCATATCCGTGCTGTTAATGTGAAGCAACCAGTAGCAGTTAGCTATGTGCATAAAGACTGAAAGCAGGGAACCAGCCGGCCTGGCTCTGTGTAAAAATAACTTATCAACACACTTATTAAGAAGTTGTGTCTTGTTTGTTTCATTCATACAGAAAACTATGTGTAAACATGACTCATTCTGGTTCCACAGGAGGGTTATAGGACAGACTATTTCTTGGCCAGGTACTGTTTGCCCGATATCACACATTCTCACTCTAGTTTCCTGTAATACCGACACTGACGCTCTATGTATCGTTCTCACGTGTTGGACATGTCAGCGACTGCGTGTCAGTTTCCACTCATTACATGCAGAGTGTCTTTTAAAATAAACTCCTTTCTTCACAGGAAGGTACGTTTAGGGAAGAAGAGCATTTCATTTTGGAAATGAAATAGAAATAGTTGATGCTTGGCAAGTCTGTTGGTTTCGTGCGAGATTAAATCTTTTCTCAGTATGTAGTCAGTTAGCCCATCAAATATGAATTCACCTTTTTCCAACCAGCTCAGGTAAAGCTGCTCAAGGCATGTTTGGTAAAACCAATCTTCAGATTGAAGAACGCTTGTCCCTCTAAGCCCCTCCCCCAAGCTAACAGGCGGAGTAATTGACTGACATACAGTATATATGCTAGCATACCTGCTAGCATACCTGCTAGCCTTTGACCACCAAACACCTGAAGTGTTACTGATTTAAAGCTTTAAGTTTTAAAGTTAATGGTGCACTGCTTTATTTTGTTTTGACATCTAGCTGCCTGAAATTCAGTCAGAGCACTGGGGACGTTTTGATACGCACTTTTAAAATCAGGTATATTCTTCATTGTTCTCATCCGCTTTCATTTCAAAACAAGAAAGTGGTATTAATCAACCGAGCATAACGTTAAAACATCAATGTGTTCTTACACCACCAACCAGGAATGTCTCCTTAACTCATCCAGCCCAGTTAACTGAGAACCTGATCTTCGTCAGCTCGGTTGGACGCGGCTCAAAAGAAGATGTAATGTTGTCTGCTGCCACTAGACGGGGTGAGAGACGGGCGAGCCAAACGCCTGCCCATAACAACCACCAGACATGACTCATTCAGCGTGGAATACCACAGCAGCCACAGACAGTCTCTGGCAGACAAGAAGCAGAAAGCCGAGCCTGCAGCGGAGTTTGTGAATGGGACAGCAATGAGCAAAGCCTGGGTGAATTTAACAGAGCTCCAATAAGTTTCAAAGGTTTAAGAGTTTTAAGAATTCATCAAGTGTTTGGTTTGGCTTATTTTTGAAAGTCAAGTGTCTAAGTGGCTCAATACTGTGCGTTTTATTGATAGAGTTTAACAAAGACGAAACCCCTTCTATTTCTCTTTCTGTTTCTGTTTCTTTTCATTTATTTTATTTTATTCCCCGTTGGTTCGATGATGATCCTGGCAAGGATCCCGCTCATCATGTCATCACGTGGAGCTCCTAAAAGACAGCACAGGAACAACATATCACCTTGTCAGATATGATTGTAGCTCTGATCATCGTCATTCTTGCCCAGACTTCCCCCGTGGAGAGCACCACTCAATTTGAAGACTAACACATGTTGGACAGTCGAATCATTATTTGCTTATGTGGAGTCCGTCCAAGGCTGGAGGGCCCGGAGAGCCAAGAGTCTAATCTGTGGGCAAAAAGGAATAACATAGAAATAACATATTGTACAACTTAAAGTATAGCGGGGGAGCAAACCATGTGAGCGGTCACATTACATGAAAACAGCAGGCAGGAAGTGTTTTGCAACAGCGGAAAATCGTCAGGTCCAGTCTGACCACCAGACGGTCACACTTCATCGGGCCTGGAGGCTGCGGTCAGCGGATGGATACCTTCCCCACCGTGAGGGTTGGATACACTGTCATACATTTGTCTATTGCTCCCTCTCACACTTTTTTCCCCCATTTCTCTTCCTCTTTCTCTCTGCTCTGACAAACTTAACACTCTTTAAAACCTTACCCTCTCTTTTTATGCTTTCTTCCTCCTTTTCCTCTCAACTTCCTCTGCTTCTCTGACTTCACCTCCCGTCTCGCTTTTCTTTCTTTTCCGACCCAAGCAACCTTACCTCATCGTGTTTTTGTGTCTTTTTTTTCTTCCCCCCTCTCCCCTCTCCCACCTTCCCCTTTAAACTTTCTCATTCTTCCCTCTCTCACCCTCTTTCTCTCTCTGTTTGTGGTCAGTCACACTTAATCTAGCTCCATCCATCTGTTTCTCTTCATTCATTTAGTCCGGTCTGCTTTCGATTAAGATTACATCAGGCTTTGACCTATTAGTGTGCCGTGATCCTTTTGAAGTCATTCTGTGGTTACAGGTTAAGCTCAAAGCCCACCACTCTTCTTACTCAACATAATACAGACTATTGGAGGGGGAAGGTTCTTAAAAACTTTTCAACCACAGCCCAAAATGACTCTTTTTTTTTTTCTCCCTGGGATTCAGGATCATTAAATCATACAAACTTTTCCTGTCATGTGGAGACCCACTTGAAGAGAGCCTGCGACCCATTTCGGGTCCCAACCCATAATCCAACCGAGCAATCTGTGAACTGGAATATAGTGTTCATTTAACTTCACATCTTGAGGATTTCGATTATATTTTGAAGGTGGCGTTCCCAACCAGAGAGTTTCTGTTCCTTATTAGGGTTAAAGCCGAGTTCAGATTCCCCACTAAACATAATGCAGACCTTTTGAACAAAATCACATTGTTTTAGTGGGCGCCCTGATGGCCTATTGGTTACGAGTCATACCACTTTACTGCAACATGCAGGGTTTTGATTAAGCCGAGGACTTGTGCTAATGTCTGCCTATCAAATAAAACCAAAAATGCCAAAAACATGAACTTTCTTTTTCTTTTTCAGGACCCACATTAAGAACATACTGAGTCGTACTTAGTGACACCTCAAATATCCCTGCAGTTGTTATGTGAAGATCAACAGCTGATCCTAAACTCTAGCAGGATATAAACCGGATACACATCCGTGTTTCCTAACATCACCACCGATCCCTTATGCTGCCCCCTCCATCATCTTTGATCAGTCGGCTAATAAGTAAAACGTCATCGTTGATTTCCAGATGTAGATCAAGATATCATCTCTGAGACCTTAAAGTCTAACTCTGCCTTCCTTCCTTGACTTGGATGACTGTGAATAGAGATTGACTGAAAAGTTAAACTGTACATCATCATTACTCCTGGGTCAAAGCTGGGGTAAGTAGCCAATTGGCCGAGTCGTGATGCTAAACTGACATCCATTGGCCAAGTTGTGGCAGGGTGGGATGTTAAAGTCATTTAGACTCATCAGGCTAAGTGGACACAGTTGACTGAGAAGTCTCGAACCTCCTCACGTCTGGTTGTGGGCGGTTTTCTGTGCCAACAGTTCTCAATTAGAGCAATGGATGAGAGGACATCTGGGCTGCCGAGTCTATGTCGGCTTGACTTATGTATCCTAATGTACGCCAACAGGCCTGAGTTCATTTTGCAAATGAACCATACGTGTTTGTCTTTTTAACAATCACTCAATCACGATGGTCAAAATTTGTATTGTGACAACGTCGGAGTGAAGACTGACTTGCTTTTACAGCGCAACACATTTGTATCACTAGATTTCTGTATGTGTCAGGATGAGTATTTAGTTACAGCTGCTTTCATTCACATTTTATATCAAGATTGGGTCAAATAATGATGTGTAATATGAAAGGTTTTTGGTAGTTTTCTTACAACTATTTTGACTCCTCGCCGCTCTTATCAGCATCTTTAGTTACAGTAGGCAGCTGTTTTAAGCAAAAGCTAACTGTATACTACCTAGTGGAGCATTAAGCATTTAAATACCCAGATATTTTTCTCTTGGTGGACACTAGACTAAAACAATATGTATGCTAGTGTTATTTACAGCTCCTTTTTTGAATATTGCTTTAAAGGAATACAAATTTTGTCCTTAAGTTTTATCGCCACCGCAAGGATGCTCTGAAACCAGTGTAAAGTCAACAAAGTCCAGCTGCTAAGTCTGTTGATGACGTTCAGTCAAGAGAGACAATGGTGAAAGTGACGTGATCACAAGGATGTCACACTTTCACAATAACACAAAGTAGGAAAGCAGAGTCACTGACCTATAAAGACTCTTTCAGAGGGAGAAGTGGAAAGAACAAATACAAATAGAATCACTGAAAAGTGATTGAATAAAGGAAGGTAGTTGAGGTTACTTCCTCTTGCTCGTCCTTCTGCCCATTCCCCTCCTCCTCCCATCTCCAATCCCCTGCTTCTGATCGCCATGAAACTCTCCGCGGTCGAAGAGCTCACCTCCATCACTGTTGGAGTCGTACGCATCCCTCAAACCCTGTTCTGTCTGACTGAAGATACTTTAAGGGGGTTGGTGCTTCGCATTTAATCAGCTGGATGGTGTTTTTCCTTGTTTTTCTCACCTCCCTGTGCTTTTCTCCTTCTCCGGTGACATTACACAGTTCGTGTCAGCGGAGATGTTGGCAGGTGCGTTAGTTCTGGGCACCATCCTTACAGCTTTACCAGGTAAGAGAAAAACACACAGAAAGTACGACTCTTTTTTTCTTTATCATGAGGTGTAAAACCTAACAGCGTTTTAATTCTTAAGTATATTCTTATCATTTAAGGGAAGGAGAGATAAACTAGCATGCTTCATAATAAACAGATATTTGTATTGTATTCCAGATATATCATAAATGTGTCGCACATGCTTTAAAATATGTGACAACAGTTGAGAAATGAATGACTTATAGGATCCATTATGCACATCCTACGTCCTGCAGCCAGGTGCCCTTGCCTTTACGCTCAAGTTATTTATAAGTATTGATTGCCTTTTGTGCAAGGTAGTCAGCCAGGCAGGCAGTTAGCAGCACAGGATGACACCACAGCCGCACATCAATGCTCATTCCCTCTGCTTCTAATTGTATGTGTCACTCTCTGAGCGGATCAGAGCTGCGGTTTGACAAGTCTCTCTCTTAGGAGCCACATTGAAGGAAAAGCTCTACTTGTGGGTGGTTGAAATTTACACTTCTTTCAGTCTTCAAGTGGGTCTTCCCAAAACCCTTCAGTAGCTTATTTTATATGGCAAGCGTCTTTTTGTGGATGTGACAGCCAGTATATGTTTGGAACCGTGAACTGGTCCTTCATAAAAACACGAAAAAGCTCTTCATCCATCAGCCCGTTGTGCTTTGCAGAAGTATTTAGGTGTGCATATTGTGTGTGCATTTTAGTTTGCCTCCTTTCAACTGTAGCATTTGCTTTCCTGTTCATGTTTTTTGCATTGTTGTGCCGTTAAATTGTCCTGCAGGTATTCAGAGTAGGTGGAGCGTGTCCTTTTCTAGGAGGGAGATCTGTGTGTGGGCAGGAACAACCGTCACTCTGCCCTGCCGTTATGACTACCCATCAGGTATCAAATCCATGTACAAAACTTCTCTCTTCAATTTTGAAAGACCAAAAGTCTATTTCTATAATTATTAATAAAGCCATGCAATGAACTGGATGCTAAATCTGTCCAAGTTCCAAGCAACTAAGGTGAGCTCAAAAACGCAACTTTTTTTTCCCTTTCAATTCGCTTTTTGTGGTTTTCTTTAACTTCACAGGTCACAATGTGAAGCGGGTCATGTGGTTCCGTGTGTCTGCAGAAGGTCGCAGGGAGTTCGCTCACCACACTGACCCCAACGAGATCAGCCTGTCGTACCGCGGACGCACCCGGTAGGAGAAACGTACAGTGATTTATCGAGAGCTGTACATGTCATTTCGTAAATGTGAAATAATGCACAAATGTGTGACACATGAATCGTGGCTTCCAGCTACATCGGAGGCAGCTACTCCAGCTGTTCAGTCCAGATTCGGGTTGTCAAGCTGAGTGATGCAGGCCAGTACCACTTCAGGTTTGAGACAGACCAACCACTGGGGAGGTGGACCTCCCCGAACACCATCACTCTGGATGTAACAGGTAAGTTCATACAAACAAAAGCTGCACTGGACTCATCCAGCCCCTGTCCCAGTGCATGTGTCAATGTCCGTTTGTATTTCAGACCTCCAGGTCCAGGTGCATCCAGCAAGGCCCGCCAACATGTTTGGCTTCGGAGAGACCGTGTTTGTAGGCTGCCAGGCCAGAGGATGTGCTGCTCCAGGGAGGAGCCTTGCACTGTACAGGTGTGTTGTACAAGTCATTGTTTTATTGGTCGAGCAGAGAGTGGATCACATGCACACTTTAGATATGATGCTCTGCTCACAGGAACGGACTGAACCTCGGCTCCTACGAGAAATGGATGATCATCAACCGCTTTGACCAGCAGCATGCTGGAGCGTACGCCTGTCGACCAATCCCACCGCAGAACGTACAGTCGCCATCCCTCTCGCTGGCTCTGGGGCGTGAGTAACCAACTAAAACAGACAGTTCTCACAATACCTGCTCATAGCTAGACGTGCTTTCAGAGGGTGCACCGCAAACCAGTTGGACACAAGCATTTTGAAACACAACTCAGATAAACAAGTAGATAAAACTTGTATTTTAACAATTCTGCTGTGGCAGAAATGATCCGAGACTGTAAACACCTGCTATTGGCCTTGATGGATGTTAAATTAGTGAAATGCATTTGATATCGTGTAAACTGCTCTTATATTATGCATGATCTCATCTCCACCCTCCATTTTTTTTGTCCTCTTTGTCCTTGTCACTCCCTCAAAAATGCCTCTTTTCTCTACCTCCTTTTTTTTAATCTCCTCCCGCCCAGATGGTCCCAGCTTCACCTCCATAGCGGTCTTCCCCGTGGGGGAGGTTTCAGAGGGGGGGTCGGTCACTCTTACGTGCAGTAGTGACGCAGCTCCGCCTGTAGAGAGCTTTGCATGGTTCAAAGGTACAAGACAGTGCGTGTTCACCAATACACAGCATACAATGACAGGACAGTGTACGAATTCACTGAGCTAACAGGTCGATGGCAGTGACGCATGCTGGAATGTCAAATTTGCCCTGCACTTGGACAAGTGAGAGTCCTTAAATGAGTTGTTAAAGCAGAGTAAGATCAAGTCTTTCTTGGACAGTAATGAAGAGCTGATGTTTTGGAAGTTCTCCTGTGGCACTAATCTGCACCTATGTCTCTATCTGCTCTGCAGACATGGAGAGCGGCAGCATCCCAGACAGTTTTAGGCCTCGGCTCCGCCTGTCCCACCTCAAATACACGGACAGAGGAGAGTACTTCTGTGTAGCACGCAACTCACTGGGAACAGACCGCTCCAAACCACTTCTGCTCAATGTCACGTGTAAGTTTGTTGGGTGTTTGCATTGTAGTCACAGGCACGGCGTATTTGACCCACTTCAAACTGTCGCACAGGTCAAAACTATACTTAGATCAGAATTACATTTTGAGAGAAAAATACCTTTGTAAGCCCATGTTACATCTGGTTGTATGTGTCTATCTTAGGCCCTAGTGGCCCTAGTGTCTATCTGTTCTGTAAATCTGTCCGAGGTTAGTCCGGGTTAAACTGATGAGGCAACAACTCTATTTTACACTCTAATGGGAATCGTACAGTATATCATATGGATTCAGTAGGAAGTGAAAAAAACTCAAAGTGCTGAATTTTTATAATTTTACTTTTGTTTCTAAGAATATTCATCAAAATGCAGTAGAGCCGAAATGATTCATAAATCAATTGATCAGTCAGTTGACAGACATTTTAACATGCAATAATGTTGTAGTCAGTCTTTCAAGCAGAAATGTCAAACATTCACTGGCTCTGTTGATTGATGATTGATTATACTGTGTTTCTTTCCTGACTCTGGTCCTGCTTATACGACTACTTTCCTTCATACCTAAAACTAAAACCTTTCATTCGACATTCTTCTCTGAGAAGCTGCTGTCACTTAAAGGTGTCGAATAAAAACATGATCATGACAGTAAAGATGCTCCTGTTTTTCTCTCTGCCTGTTTAGACTCTCCAAAGAACACGCGTGTGCTGCTGAGTCCTCCAGCTGACATCAGAGAAGGCTCCTATGTGACCATGAGCTGTGTCAGCCACGCCCACCCACCTGCCAGCAGGTATGACGAATACTTCTCCAGGTTTATTCATTTATACCAACTAATACATGACGGTGATGCTGTGTTTGTCATCATTATCATGATTTTTGCATTTGTCATTTTCTCTTTTTCTATGTTATTTCTGAACTTTTTTAAATTCAGACTTTCAAATATTAATAAATACTCACCTACGTAACATCCAATGTTATATAATAAAAGGAACGGATAAGAAGTTCCAAGTATTATTATTGCAAATTGTCCAGTCCTATAATCATTTTCATCATCATCATCATCACCATCTTCAACATCCTCCCTCCTGCAGGTATGCTTGGTATCGTATCCTAGGTGACCAGGTGTTGGCTAAAGGAACCTTCCAGAACCTGACGTTCTCCTCAGTGCGTGCTCACCATGCTGGTCAGTACTACTGCAAAGCGTGGAACCAGTTTGGATACCACGCCTCCCCTGTCGCTACACTCACTATACTTTGTAAGTAGTGGTGTGTGTGTGTGTGTGTGTGTGTGTGTGTGAGAGACATGTTTGAGAGTTTTCTGGATTGAGATCTTCCTTTAATCAGGGCTAGGTTTGTCTGTTTGTTATAAACATTCATCTGTGGACATGCTGCTCAGTGACAGTGTTGTAAAGAATGTGTCAGATGCTCTGATACGTCTCCTCTCCTCTACACTTCAATGACTCAAAGTTATGAAGGTTCTCTCCCTCTCAACCTATCTGTGTTTCCAGCCACCTCTTCTCTGTGTCTTTGGACAACATCATTTACAAGACAAAAACCTTCCCTAACCATCTGCATGTTTCTGTTGCTCTCTCTCCAGACCCTCCTAAGAACACATCAGTTCTAGCTCGTCCCTCCAGCGTGGTGGATGCTGGCCGACCTTTGACCTTAACCTGCAGCAGTCAGGCCAACCCGGCAGTGGACAACTTCACATGGCACCGCTTAGCTCTGGACGGGGGCTCTGTACAATGTTAGCATCGTAAAAATGTGGTTCCGCTCAAGGTTAACATTACCAAATCATCAATACCTGACTCTAAACGTTCGTAGTCAGTAAGGTGCCGTGCTCTGTGTGCCTCTGTTGGTTCGGATCCTCCAACACTATCTGAAACAGGAAGTGGATCTTCTCCCTTTCTGTGCTCCATGCAGCGTGGGGCAGCAAGTCCGGTCCTGTCTTCACCTTCTCGGAGGTCGGCCCTAGAGAGAGCGGGCAGTACTACTGCGAGGCCAGGAATCGAATCGGAGCCCACAGCTCTCCTGTCCTCACTGTGCGAGTCAGAGGTACATCACGATTCACGCACAAACACTTCTTTGTCTTTAGCTTGTCCGTCTGTGTTTTATCGAAACAAAATGGAAGCATTTTGTGTTTGTTAGTACAGCTCTGAAGTGAAATATCTCTGCAAATCTCAGGTGGATTTCCTTGATATCTTGCAAACCCATTCATGTTCTCCAGAAGATGAAGCCTTCACTCACTTTTCTTCTAGCGCCCCCGTGGGGTTCACATTTGTGGTCTTTAGTGAACTGTCTTGAAAGCTATTGGATGGATTGCTATGAAAATTTCCCTTAACCTCAATGTCATCATCAGGTTAAACTTTGAGTTTGTCCAGTACTTTGGTTTATACCTGTCAAACATCAGCATGTTATCATTGTCGTTGGGCACATGTTGGCATGCTGATGTTAGCATTTAGCTCAAAACGTGCCCAAATATGTCCCATATACAGCCTCACAGAGCTACTAGCAGGGCTAGACTTTCTGTGCACTAGAATATTTCTTTCTTGGAAATAACATTGGGTACAGCAGCAAATGAATTGCTTCAAGCAGTGAGCTCTTTAATACCATGACAACCTTTGACAAAGAAACGTTACAATGGATTTGTTCTTAATGTGGTGCTTTTCAATGTGTTGTGATGTCAGAGTTACATTCACACTCTGAAGGCTTTTAGCAGCTCTTCCTGGTCATGTATGTTCTGAGTCATTGTGCACGCCGTTGTCACTTTTAGAAGTGTAATGGAAGAGATGAGGTGTCACTGATGAGCTTAGTGAAACAGCCCTGTCCCGTTTTTAGTACATCTATGTTTCTGATTATCTCAGACAATGACCCATAAACAGTTTGTTTCACTGACGGATGTTTGAAAAGATTTCTGTGTTTCGAAAAGTGATGAAACCTTCCTGTCACTATCGCGGCATGAGGTCCGGGCCCCAGTCTTCGTTTTGGACTGTTTTTCTATATGAGTCATGGTGAGTCATGGTGAGTCATGTGTAGTGCTCTCACTATGAGGGGGGGGGGGGCGATGAGGTGTTGTGGAAAACTACTATTTGAGAGTCTAGACAGATGAAGAAGTGGAGTTTGGTTTGGAAATCAGAGCTGGAAACACAAGTCTCAAGTCTAGACGCCTGCAAGATGATGCACAGCTCTCTGCCCGTTCCGCACTTTCACTGTTTCTATTTTGAGATCTATTGTACTTCTATTTTCATTGCTTCTTGTTTCTGGTCATGTTGATAACCTCTATCATCCTCCTGCTGGCAGGTCGTCTTAAGGCCATTGCCTTGGCGTCAGCAGTAGGAGTGTCTGCTGGACTCATCACTCTCACAGTGGCCATTATGATCAGGTGACAAGAAGTACACTGCTATTTACTCACTGCCATTGCTGTACTCTTACACATGATTTATATATATATATTTTTTAAACAGCTAGTTTCATGGTTTACTTGGATTACTTGTGGCATTAGTCATCACCTGTGTATGGTTTGATAATATTGTCCCGATGTCTTCACAGTAAGAACATGCACAGAGTAGACACGGAGTCAGGAGAAGTAGCAAACAAGGTGCAGTACTTATTATCTTCAACTTGTTTTACATTTACTCTGTATCGTCAGCTTTTGTTTAACTAAACTTGTAGTACTTATAAAAGGAAAACCTCAGTGAGGATAGTTTCAACGATGTACCCTTGTCATTTTTCTCTCTTAAATTAAAAACAATACTCTGTTTTACACTTTGTATTATTCTCTCTCTCTCTCGCTCTCTGCGTGTGTGTATGTCTGGTGTGTGTGTGTGTGTGTGTGTGTGTGTGTGTGTGTGTGTGTGTGTATGACCCCAGCGTCTGTCAGTGACAGCTGACACCATGTTCTGTGAGTCAACCCAACAAACCTTTCCAGTGAAAGAGGGCAGGATGTCCGACATACCGGTACGCAACTCAATTACAGTACACAACTTGAGGACTGATTGAATGACAATATAAGACAAACGATATTAAGTTTTTGATGTGTGTGTGTGTGTGTGTTTGTGCGCGCAGGAGGAGCCAGAGGACTTGAGTGACAGCGCCCACCCTGCCATTGTTCCTCTGAAGGATGCTCCACCGATCACAGAAGTTGAAACTGAAAGCCCCGCCACCAACTACACCACTGTCCACTACTCCAAGTTGTCCAGGTACACACCGTCTTCCTCTATTTCCATCCTCTGGACGACATCTCTCTCTCTCTGTCTATTTCACTTTCCCTCTTTCATTTACACCATCTGTCGGAGCTGTTGCCCACAGCACCAATCTACTGTTTCATGTCCAGCATTATATTTTACAAGCACATTGGTCCTCTTGCTTTCTTCTCCATCTTCCTGTCATCGCCCTCTCTCTATTTCTCCCCATACTTCCCTCTGTTTTCCCTCTCTTTCCTCTGTGATATCCAACACCTTCCTCCCGTTTATGAGAGGACAATGAATTTCTCATCCCAGTAAAACATTTGAATGGTTCTGGAGCAAAATGAAGACCTGCTTTCATGATCAGAGTCAGATATCCAGATAGACTCACATGGTTGCTGTTTGTTGTTGCTTCAGTGTGGACCAGGTGCAGGTCCACAACATGCCACTGGGTGGTGATAAAAAGCCGAAGGATTCCTCCAAAGTTGTTTACACTTCACTGCACCAGCCTCGCCACTGATCGGGAGACAAGTCAGGTATGACACTTTACAAACCTCAGAGGTACACTCATGTCCAGTTGTGTTTTTGCTGTTTTGCGTATGTTTTACTTGAAATGGTCCCTACATCCCTTTATAGATGATGTACATGTGTCAGTACTATGATCAACTCACATACAGTTGGACACAGCATGTTTTTACATTATTAAGACAAAGTTGTGCCCCTGAAATTAAAAAAGCCACACAAAAGGATAAAAAACAAGTTTAACATTCAGAGTTTACTTGTTTATCTTGACAATGTACCAAATATAAAGAGACTCAGTGGTGCAACAACCAAAACCATGCATGCACGAATAACTGTCCTTTCCCATCTTCTTCCTCAGCTGAACAACAAATCAGTCTTCCTCATGGGAACCAATCGCTTTACTTCCAATCACATCGTAGGACAGGAAACGACTCCTGGTGAACTCTGACGATGCCTTACGCCGCTCTGGGTCGGACATGTCGTTATGGATTCTCCACCAGACCGCGAGGACAGCGTGTGGTGCTGACTGCAAGTCCAGCGCCTAAACTGTGTTGCATGTCTTTCCCTTTTTTTATTCGATGCATCTTACAACTGTGTGCTGCCTGAAATAACACCCTGTTGGCCATTGTGCTTCCATCCATATCCACAGTACAGGCTGAATCTACTGCTGCTCTTTAGTTGATATAGCTGACACTGAAATACAAATAAATGTAGATTACAGTGCGAGTGATTGCAACAGCATATTTTGCATCCTCTCATCTTGCAAAAGTGATAACCGTTTTCATAAAACACGATTGTCTCCGATACGAATGATGCTATCTATAAAGAGTATGCAATATTTGACACACAACAATGTGCTAAATTGTTTTTAAAAAGCTTATTTTTTATTGCTGATGCTGCAACATTTATTCAGTTGACATAGCTTGCTTCCATTAAATCAATCTCTCCATTCTTATGTAGTGAGCAGAGCCAGCACCAATGCAAAATGACATGTTGTGGTTGGTTACACTGAATACAAATATAACCACCAAATCTTGTAGCTTTAAGGTATGTTGCAATCTCTGCAGCTCACAATCAATGAACAGCGACTGCATAACAAAAGGGTTAGAATGAGGAGTGTCGTCAGCAGGAAGATTACATTTAATTTCATGAAAAATGATTTTGGTTTTTTTCTCACAGAAGTAAAGAATGTTTCAGTCTTTGTGGAAAGCATCGCACAGACTTTTAAATCAACCACACTTAGGTTAACGCAATAGCTTCTTTCATTTCAGTAAAAGTGACTTACAGTGATCTATCTGATCTGTTTTGGTATGAAGATGTAAAAGGAGACATGGAGTTCTGACAGAGAACCAGGATTGGTTCACGGTGGCAATAAAGACATTTTATCAAGAACATCCGCATGCACACTCTTTTCATCCTGTGGTGAAGACACAGCACGTTGCTAAGTTGTGTATCAAATAAAATAAAATAAAATAAAATAAAATAAAATAAAATAAAAATCTCTATCTCTGTCTTTTGTCTTTCTTTTGCGGTTTGTTTTGCTAGTGAGAGTGAAATGTGTTTTGTGCAGTGTGGCTGACGAGGGAATGAGACACAGGTGAGCGGGGAAGGCCAGGCAGAGCTGATTAGGGAAGTGCGAACAGGTGTGCGGATGGGTGTGGTGGGAAACAGTCGGGAAAGTACAGGACATCTGGTGGACGGTGGGGAAATGATAATGGTTTGATTTGTGTCTGCAGAGGAGGGCAGAGAGACAAAGTGTGTCACTTGTGGAGTAAATTCAGTCAATGAGATTCATTCTACATATTTGTTGTGTGATTAACTATTTCATCACTAATTATAAATGTGGGGCAGTGGATTGCACTATTGTTTGCACTAAAAACACTGATCAGCTTAAGCTGGAGTTGCTGCTCACCGCTACATTTTGGCCATTTTGAAATGATATGCTAGCGTCAGGGCTGCTGGTTAAACCTGACAATAAGAAAAAACACAAAATACGGCAAACTTCCACTTTTTCTTGCAATAAAAATCACTCAACATCCCTGTCGGTTACTAAAGCTTTCACTTTTCCCTTCCTGAAATCTTGCGCTCTACTGGTGCAGAGGAACTGTTTGGTGCAATAAATGTGTCACTATCACGTTCTGTTTGTGACATTTCCTCTCCTGGTGTCGAGATGCAGTGGGGATACTTGTGTGGGATAATGTGCTTAAAGTTAAGACCATATAAATCATCATAACAATGGCAAAAAAAGATGTGTTTACCGTGGATTGCATCGCCGACATCGGTGCACGGTCCAGTAACACCACCATGTGGACAAGAAGGATAGATCATGTTGGCCATGTGAGGCCAGCTGCTTTTGACATGTCAGCCACACGGAGAAAGCTCTGCTTGTCTCTCAATAGCGCGGTGTATAACCAATGCATCTATTGTCACAGTTTCCACCCATCCTGTGTGTCTGTGTTTGTGTTCAGACTCTGATCATACTATGTGAGGCTTTCGAACTTTATATAATGAGCAATCAGAATGTGCTGACTGTATGATGAGAGGAACCAGGGAGGGGACACCCTCCTACTTCTGCTTTTCACTATTAACTTTAATATGCACAGATGTGTTCTCATGTTCTCTGCATCTTAAACGGTGTCCTGATGTTGCAGCTGATGTTAACAATGGAGCGTTTGATTCTGATTATTGTGGTGACAGTACCAGGTAAAGAAACCTTTTTAAATTTATTTTTAAATGCATGTATTGAAAAGGTGGTAACTGCAATGAAATGATAATGCAACTGCTGCTTTGAACTTTTAAAACAAATGAATACGCTTCATATCAGCTAATTGAAGTATTTTATGGATTACCAAATCCTGTGGGGAAATATAGCTACGGCTAAATTTAACTGACTGTGTCTTTTTTTTAAAACTTTTGTTTAAAAGGTGTCTTGAGTGGAGCCTGGAGGGTGACCTACGGAGATCAGTGTGCTTTGAAAGGGGCATCAGTTGTTATTAAATGCGAGTATGACTATCCTTGGGGTCATATTGTCACTGCAGTCAGCTGGTCTAAAGCCCAGTATCTAGCTGGCGAGTTGAAGAAGGTTCTCCTTTCACAACTCGATTCACCTCCAAACCACTTTAGGTATGTGGGCAACTACCGGGGTGACTGTAGTCTGACGGTCAATGACGTTCAACACACCGATGAAGGAGAATACTTTTTCAGTTTTGTGACAACACTCAACAGATGGAAAAGTCCAACACCCGCTCATTTGTCCGTAAGAGGTAATAACTCAAGAACGGGAAGAGGAGACCTCCTCGAGAATTATGTTTCTTTTAGTGAAATGAATCAGTTTCTGCTTCTGTTTCCGATCCAGAGTTGACCTCCGCTGTACAGCCGAGCACTGTGACAGAGGGAGGCAACGTCAGCCTGACCTGCGTGTCAGGTTGCCTTGCACCTATAACCATTGTCTGGTTCAGAGATGGACAAACTGTACCAAATCCAGTCTTCCAGGCAGAGAGAGAGCATGCTGGGAGGTACTACTGTGCCGTCCTGGGACAAGAGATGGCCAGGTCTGCATCCGTGGCTCTGAATGTTCAATGTAAGTACATGAATAACACTTGAACCAAACATTTCAAAGCTCACGTTGTTATGCAATGATCCTGTGTCGAAGTCTAAAAGTCGGGCTAAATACTTTGATGTCTGGTGTAGCTGAAAGACGACAGGAAAAACAAATGTGCTTTTGGCACCTCCTAACCACTAACCTCCAATTAGAAAGCAGAAATAACTAGAAATATCTTTGCTCCATGCAGTGACATACTCACATCCCCATTTTTCATTGTGATTCACTGGTTTATTTATTAACTCTGTTAATCTCCTGTCGATCAGATGCTCCAAGTAATATCACGTTGTCAATGAGTCCATCAGCCGTCAAAGGAAGCTGGGTGACTCTCACCTGTAGCAGCGATGCCAACCCACCGGTGACACAAAGTGGATACAGCCTGTACAAAGACGGACACTTTATCAGTTCAGGGCAGAATCACACCATCGCTGACCTCCAGCCCGCCCACAGTGGACTGTACTACTGTGAGGCCTGGAATAATTTCAGCCGGAGCGGCATCGACCTGATTAACTCCACTGAGGTTCATCTTGACGTCCAGTGTAAGTGTGTTGAGGTGTCTGGTTTCAAATGTACGCGTTTGAATTAGTTACAGAAACCCGTGTTGTTGTGGATAGACCTTAGAAGGGGAAAGAATTTAAAGAGATGTATCATATTTAAAATACATATATTTCATGAAATACTCATATCAAGTTGGAGATAATCTCCCAAAAACATTCTTGACTTTTTGTCACGGCACACAACAGGCAGAAAGCACACGGCTCTGATGAACTGACAACAGTTCAAAGGGTATAATGTGCAGTGTGGCTGACGAGGGAATGAGATGCAGGTGAGCCGGAATGGCCAGGCAGAGCTGATTAGGGAAAGTGGGAACAGGTGTGTGGATGGGTGTGGCAGTCACGGTGATGGAGGAAGGAGGGAAAGTACAATAAACATCTGGACATGGTTTAATTTAGAGAACTAGAAATGTGTCTGGAGAGGAGGGACAGAGCTACAATTCAGTCTATAAAACTAAGATATATATGACAAGTGCATATAATCGAATGATTATTACATTTTAATTGCATTGGTTGCTGATCTTTCAGGCCTGTGGCCCCTTAAAATGAAGCATGTGTGACCCCTCCCCCCAGGTTATGGCCTTGGTGTGACGTTCAGGGATTTGTTTTCCATCTTAGATAGTTTCATTTTAATGACTTTTAGAGGTGGACATAGCCAGTATTTCCAAAGGAAATCACAAAAATAAGAGAAAAATCAAGGGTGAAAAGCCTATTTTTCTGTTTTTAATTTTCAGTTATAATTTGAATTCCTTTAATCATCATGTGACCCCTCACATTTATCTCCCAGGGTGAAAACCCACTGCTCTAGTAGATTATCTTTGTTTCTGGCATTGTGAGAGCAATTTTGATTCCTCTTTTTTCAGACCGTCCAGAAAACATTTCTATTTCAATGGACCCGCTACATGTTGTTGAGGGCAGCAGTGTGAATCTGACCTGCAGCAGTGCTGCTAACCCTGCAGCAGACAACTACACCTGGTACAGCAGTGCTGGTTCCAGTTTCAGCTCCCTGCTCCAGGTGGGGTCAGGACAGGTGCTGTCTCTCCCCTCTGTGGAGGCGTCCCACACTGGACTCTACCTCTGCCAGGCCAGCAACCGACTGGGGGAAAAGAACTCAACCGAGGTGCTGCTCGCCATGAAGAAAAAGGGCCGTGGTTAGTATCACATGTATCTTCTACGGCTGCTTTGTTCGTCGAGAAATGTCGTCTAAATTTTGTATTCGTGCTTAGTTTTCCAAACCACCAACAGTAATCTAACCCCATAGAGTGTGTTTCTCCACAGGCCGCCACTCCCTCAAAATCTTAGCTGGAATAGGAGTCTCTGTTTTTGTGACATCTCTTCTTTGGCTCTGGTGAGTCACTGAATGTTTAAGTGTGACTGAATGACTCATTTCGTTTTTATCGTTAGTCTTCTCTTTTTCCACATGTTGTGTCACTACTTTTTTTTTTAAGTGTATCACCTACATCTACTGAATGATGATCTTTAGTAAGGGGTTAAAACTTTCAATGTCTACTCAAGACATATAGGAGATGCAGAATTTTATGTTGTTTTTAGTGCTGGGCAACGATTAAAATATTTAATCGCAATTAATCGCATTGTTATGGCAAAGTTCAATAATGAATTCAAAAGTAGTGTATTGCGCACTTTTATTTTAAAAGTACTGCTACATGAACAAAAGGGCAATAACATTTGGTTCACGAGATGCAGGTAGCATGTTTCATACTTAATGTGAATATAATTCATACTTTGTTGGCATCTTATTCTGAAAACCGGATGTTCGTCTGAAGAAACCGGATGTTGTCTCACGTTAATGTTTCCGCTAACTTTCAAAGTCCTTCGCTCGCTCCCGATCTGCGCCGTTTAAATGTGTTTACCGTGAATTTCAGCATATAGGTGCACTAACATGTAAGTGTCTGCTGAGTTGACCACGGAGATCTGAGTGTCTGCTGACTTTACTGCAACGATGTCCAGTCGTCTCCAGGGAGAGCAGCGGAAGTCGCCTTTTCTCTACGGCAACCCTGAAGGGACATCATATCTCTAATACTAAACGATAAACATGAGACAGTCTGACTATAGGATGTTTGCTGGCTTTTATCCCACTGTTCTTCTCATCCTCTTGGTGTTATGTATGTATTGTCTTTTGTCTTTCAGTTAAAAAAAATTTAAATTCAAAAATGCGTTAACGTGCAATAAAATAATTGTCGGCGTTAATTAATGAATGCGTTAATGCGAAATTAACGCGTTAACTTGCCCAGCACTAGTTATTTTATGACAGTATATGCAAAGAGACATATGATCATGAGCTACTGTCTTAGATTTAAAAAATCCTTAAGAGCTATTTGTTTTCAATACACTTGTCATTTTCTACAGCTTATATCTCACGCAGTGAAGAAAATGGGATGGTCAATCTGTTTGTACTGAGCAGCAGTTTATAGAAGCTGCTGGATTTCCCATCCTTTCAGAACAACTTCCCTAAAATGTCACATTAAAGATTGAGAAACAATTAAGGATGTTCTAAGTGTAGTAATATCAATGATTTTGATCGTGTTTTTGTTGTGTTGGTAGGCTAAAAAAGAGGAGCCATGCAAAGAGGCTAAAAAAGAGGAGCCATGCAAAGAAAAAAGTGAGTACATCTAATATATTTACCAGGCCGCTATTATAGATATGTAAATAAGAATTTTTCTTAATGACTCGCCTGATTGAATAGAGGTTAAACAAAAAAAAGTAATATAAGCCATTAAATGAATCTGGATGAACTGGATTTCAAGTTCCCTCTTAAACTCACAACTAGTAGCACAGACAAAGGAGAACTTTCAATGGGGGACATTAAAAATGTTCTGTGCTTTAGCAAGAGTCCCGACAAATATTTAAAGAAGTGAGATATCTGTGTTTCCATAATCCGAAAATTTCCTTGCAAACCGAAACTTATTAACTGAACTTCCCAAAAATAAAGAGAAGTAATGGGATCGTTTAGCAGAAAACTTGATCTGAGTTTTGTTGTGACTGGTCTCCTCTCCACTCAGGCTCCCGCATCGTATGAAGATGAGGTTTCCTACTCGAAAGTGACCATTACACCCAGAAAGCCCAGTCCTCCACATCGCGTGGACAACTCCTGGTAGGTTCACTGTCCAAACATTGACCTGATCACATTACTCACAGACGGCCAAGTCAATTCACAGGGCATTCACAGGCTGCACTTTAGTAAAACGTCACTAATAGCAACATGTCCTCCTCAGCTCCAAAGCTGGAGAGAATGACGATTCCGTGATAGACGCTTCGCTGGCTGAATCCAGCTGAGTTTGACGGAAACCTTTCACTCCTTTTGAGTGAAGTTTCATCATCATCATCATCATCATTAAGAATCCTATGCTGTCTGTCATGTGGTTCAAAGCTCAATCTCTCAGGAGGGTTGAATAGAGACCTTAGAGCATCTTTTTTGTTGTACTTTGTATTTGTATGAATGACTTTGCTTTTTCTTCTTTGCACGGTCATACTGAGCACCAATGCTCAGATTTCTGTTTTTTTTTCTGTCAGATTTGGTGACTACAGTAGTGAAATGATGCATTATATTTTGACGGTTGTATTTTATATGCTGTTGTATATTTTGTGTTTGTGCTGCTATTTTGGTGCCTACGTTTACCTTAAAGTCTGTCATGTTGACCACAGATTGGGTCAAAACACTTCCTATTTACAGTCTAGTGGAGTCTTGAGAGATTTAATCCAGAGTGCAGATACTTTGCATTTGACCGTAGATTATTTTTTCTTTGTGTTTGGCTCTCCTTTTAATGTCCATTAAAATAAACTATAGCAACACTTTGTGTCCAGATGCCACTGGAATTTGAACAAAACAAGTAATCAAATCTATCTAATCTAAAACATAGTCTATCGCTTTGTTGTGGTTTATGCTGAATATGACTCGAGGAGCAGAGAGGGAGTTTTAGTATGAAATACTATACATTGGTCATGGAAGATCATGAGTATACAGTTAATATCATGGGACATCGTCAGCATTTTAAATCTGGTAATCAATAAGTGGTGTGGTAAAAGAAATATTTTCTGAGAACATGATTTAGGTTGTTATTGCACTCTTGGCTTTAAGATCTGTGGATCATGAAGACATCTGTAAGATGTCTCAAATAAACATCTACACAAACAAGACATTGACTAATATTTACAAGGCGATAACAAAAATACTGATTTCAATACAAGCGTCATCTTCACCAGTTCATGTGGGGATTTGATAAAGATGGACCTTGAATGAATAATTATTTTTCATACAAAAGTACATAAAAAGATCCCACAAGTAAAAGTTACAAATAAAATTAGATTCTTACGATGTGAAAAGTTTGTGTAATGTGATTTTACAAAATAAAGCTCACCAGGAAATGTTTTAGCTGCTCATTGGCATTACTCATACATTACTGACATTTTAGATGTACTGTGTGTGTGTGTGTGTGTGTGCCTGTGTCTGAGTGTTGCACAATGTAAAAGTACAAGATCTTGACTGATCTTTATTCCAAATCAACAGTGCCGTCTGCACTCATTGTAGCTTGCTGTGCACGCTGGCAGCAGGACGTCTGGCACTGGAGAAAGTGACTCATGTGGAACAAGTTAAAACCTCTAAAGGAATTAAGTGTCTTATTGTATGAATCCCTGTAATTTCATCAACAATTCTCAAGATGAACCTGAGCTTTTGTACGTCTCAATTCAACATATTGCTGTTTAGCTCACAAGTTATAGTGGTTATTTCTAACTTGACTTCATCTAATTTTATATTACAAAACTGGTATCTTAAATCCAGTAAAGGGAATTTTATATTATCTCTCTTTTGCAATTTATCAATATTTTACTTCATGAGAACAATGTTAGTCAACTTCAACAACTCTTTGCTGATCTGTTTAAAACATCATGTTTCTTTAAGAGCTCTGTCTGTGTGTTTTAGATACCTGGTATCTATTAAGGAGCATGGTCTTGGTGGGCATTTAACAATGTGGGAAAGTTCAGGAAGAAGTTAATCCTAAATATATATAAAAAAAGCTTTAGGTAAGAAGGAGAATCTGGAACCGTGACAGACTTTCATCCCTCCGTCCAACTTCCCCCTGTCGTCCAGGTCTTTTAATGTTGTCATCCAAGAGTAGAAAAAGTGGAAACATGGGAGCAGGAATCTCATGTCCGCGCCATTTTGTGAAGGCCCGGTGAGTTGTGATAGTTCTGGAGGGGAGAAATGAGAGCAGGAGCTGTTAAGCACATCTGTAATGTCACGAGAAGACATTTAAAGATGTAGATGACTAAAACTTCAACACCAATCTTGAAGCATGCATGTAACGTAAACGTGTGTGTATTTGGTGGTGGCACGTTTCCTTAATTTGGATTAAGAATTACATGTTTTGTGTGTGTGAAGAAAAACTTCCTTGTTCAGTGATTTATAGATAACTTGAATGGCAGTTACTGTTCTGTTTCTGTAGTTAGTGGCAGTTAGTGTCAGCGTTGTGACAACACAATTGAATATAAACAGTGTCACAATAGCAATAAAATAAGAGTCCAGGTTCTCACCCTCATGGCCGTAGATATCCAGGGCAGAAATCGGGAAATTCTGGTGTAGACGCCAGGTTTCTTGGCCATGGCACAGCCTATTCCCCAGCTCACCACGCCCAGCAGACGATACCGCCTGGTCTTGGACAGGCAGTCCTCTGCCACAAAAGGCCCGCCGCTGTCTCCCTGAAACCACAGAGAATTTTAGCACCTCACACACATCATAACAGAGCATTGACAGAGATTCAAGCAAGTAAGATAATCGAACAACCAGGTATTCGCATCGGGCACACACAAGATTTCAGATCATCGTCACAAAACAAGCATCAGATTAAACAAAGCAGACCCACATATGAGGACATATCAAAGCATGCAGCCCCCAAGAAACCCCAAAGCCTTTATGCACCAGCATGCAAAAACACAGTCACACTCTGACCTGACAGGCGTCAGTGCCTCCTTTCTCATAACCAGCACAGAACATACTGGTGGTGATCTGATTGTCATAGTAGTCAGGAGCGTTGCAGACAGCGTCACTGATGATGGGGACGTTCGCTTCCTGGAGAATATCTGCTAGAATACCTGCATGTGAGAAAGCAAAAACATTGCTTGTACAATACTTTGGAGGGGGGGGCGGGGTATATCTAAAACGAAGTATAAATTGCAATGGGTCCTTGTAAAAATTAAAATCATCAAGACTTTATTACTCTACTCTTCTACTCTCACCTTATGTATTTATGTAGATCAAAGCGTACACTGGTGTTGTTTGTTATGATAGCACATGTTATTTATGTTGATACAAGGATTGCAAATAATGTCATCCAACGTCAAATGTTCTGCAGTGTATTACAGTACAGCTGAAACGCAGACGACTCACCATAGTAACCTACATTTCCCCAGCCGGTTACTGTTCCCATCTGTCCGTCTATCAGTCTCTGACCGTAGGCTGGCAGGCAACTAGGCTGGATGTATTCTACACATACATGTATGTATTCAAACATATGTATTAAGATGCAAGTAAAACACATGTAATAACACCATCAAACACACACGCGCACAATCATCCAAAGGAGACAAGAAGTGGTGAGATATTGTAAATAAATGGCCAAGAACCATCATTCTTACCATGTACCGTATTAATGATCTGAAAATGTAGATCTCAGTTATGTTGATTTTTCAGCTTTTTTTTGTCAGCTACTGTCTTAATATATAATATGTGACATCTTTGCTTCATAAAGCTACACACCACATGTTTTTCTATTGCTGTATCAACAGCACTGAAACAGTGCACTGTACAGAGAGCCATTTAACTTGAGAGTATCCTTTACTTGTCATGTTGTGGTTGTAATTATGAAAGCCCAACACTAGATGTCAGAGGTGACCTACTTAAACATTGCTTCAACAGCTTCTACTTCAAGTTTCTTCTTCTTCTTCTTCTTCAAGGTAGGTCGTGTTATTAATCAACATCAATGGCAATTATCTAAAAACGGGTTTTCCAATTGGGCTGTAAATTTACTGTTTCATTTACATTTCATAAACTTGAGCCACTGACTTGTTCCTCTACTGTACGTCCATATCTCAGCATGGGTCTTCATCATTTCCTTCATCTTATTTGTTAGTACAGACAATGTTAATATAGTATATTTGCATTTACTTATTTTACTTAAGCTTAACTTGCTGGACTGTTTAAAATGTGCAGAGCTGTGACATGCACTGTAACACAAAGCTAGCCTCTATCTCTCTCAGACCTATAATGCCAGTGCAAGTCTCCCACACACACACACACACACACAGAAAGGTGAGTCTTGTATGCGTTTACTGTACCTTTCTCCCTATCAAAGTGATATTTAATTACAAAGAGAGCTTCAGACATGAGAGGAACTATGTTGGATAAAAGAACTTTTGTCCTGCTGACTCCAATCTGGGAAACAGGAGACATAAAGCAGGCAAGTGACTATAATGACTGACTCTCTGTGTCGATCTGGTTCTCTCCCGGTCTTTGTCATTCTTGCTCATCTCTAATCATTGTCATCATGCATTCAAATGTTCAGGTGTGTCGATGAGTGTGGCTCATGAACAGGTGTGTACGCCTCAGTGTGGCCTACCGTTGAAAGTGAGGGGCTGGGTGAGGGCCAGCACAGCGATGTCCCTGCTGTTGTCATCAATGCTAGCATCTACAAAGGGCAGGTAGCTGCTGTGGTAAACAATGGTGTTCACCTCCACCACGTTGGCATTGATTGGTTTACTGTAGAGGGAGCCCAGCTGCACACGCCAGCGATTCACAGAGCGATATCGTCTAGAATGAAATAAAAATATATATATATTGAATTTGTCCACAATGTGCTTTAAAATGAAATATGATTCCTGTATAAAATCCGGCTGGATTACTGACTCTCTGAAGCAGTGAGCTGCTGAGACGATCCAGCGGTTTGAGATGATGGTTCCTCCACACTGATGAACTCCGTCGTACTCCAATCTGACCTGCCAAGGCCAACTGCCCTGCCTGGCATCCACACCGCCGACTATACGGTCTGCTGCAAAACTACGCCTGCCACAGTCTGCCGAGGAGAGAGAGGAGAGCCTTTACTGTCTGGGTAAACTGCAGGTGAGAGAATTCAACATTTAATATCAAAGACAGGACAAAAAAAAAAGCAAAGTAAGTGAGCGTGAGATAGGCAGAAAGAAGGAGAGAACAATGACAGAGAGGCACTTCTATCAAGGTGTATTGCAGGATGATAATCCCAGCATATTGTGAAAGATGAGCGGTGGATGTCTGAGTGCAGATCTGAGCTCACATCTTACCTTGACACAACAGTGTGAGCACCTCCCTGCTCTCACAGTCACTGAAACAAAGACAGACAGAGTCAGCAACAGCCTGTCCACCGAGGAGACAAGCGAAAGAAAAGAGGACAGCGTGGTAGAAGGTTAGCCTGCTGTGAGACAGGTGTTTGTTACCATGGGAACAACGAGTCTTTGATTTTCTTGCCATAGCTGAGCTCTTGCGGTCGGACACAGAAGAAGTCCCCGCCGTCTCCACTGGCGTCTGGTACTGACGAGACGGAGTAATTCACCACGCTGAAACAGACGCACACACTTCAGTGCTGTGTCACACTATGCTGCATGAAAACACAGAGGTATGCTGGTCAATAACATCTCACCTGATGAAGCCCACTTCTTCACAGCTGATGCTAGCAAGCAGCTCATTGGCTGAGGAGGAGCACACCTGACGCCACCTCTTCTGGGCAGAGTCAAAGACTCTGAGACGTTGGTCAGCAGAATTGACCTGGACTGCAGGGAATGACACGAGGTTACCGTTTAAACACACTTGGCACAATAGCACACACTCCTGATTACTTGATATTTATTTTTCTTTTCTCACTGTGATGATCATGTGTCGTTTTTATGATATGTGTTTTAACTGCAGTTAAGTTTGTGTTTTGACAAACAGACAGACAGACAGACAGACAGACAGACAGACAGACAGACAGACAGACAGCTTCCTATCAGAAATCCTGTCCTCTCTTACTCACCATCATACAGCCCTGTGTCTTCATCGTATGTGCAACACGTGACTACAGAAGGGTAATAACAAAGAAAACGTCCGTTGTATGTTGAGTCAATAAATACATGATGGCAAATACTGACAGACTAATCACCATATTTTTAAACAACAGATTATTATGGTCATCATATGTGTGTGACTATGTGTATGCGTGAAAGCATGCGGTCTGACCTACGGCCCAGACGGCTGCTCCAATGGCTCCCAAGGTCATCAGTGTCACACACACCCCGATCACACGGCAGGGGGTCAATACACAGGTCAGAGAGATTCCCCTGTTCCCTGCAGACACACACACACACACATAGAAATGAGTGCACATACACTTATTTAGAGCTGCAACTAACGAGTGTTTTCATTGATTGTTTTCTTGATAAATCGAGTTGTTTGGTATAAAATGGTGAGAAGAAGAAGAAGACTTGGGTGATGAAATCAAAAGAATAACTAATACAACAGTGAACTAACGTTATCTGTGTTGTTGTTGACAAATATACATATGCCAAAATAATACATGGTAAAGGTTGAGGCTAGGTCCTTGTATTTAATTTGGGCTTTTTTTTAGCCATACAACATACAACAAAATGACCGGTATCAGGGCCATGCTGCACATTTCCTGGCAAAGAATGAAGAGTACAAACGACACGGATTGGATCAATAGTGTAAAGTCTAGCATTTCTCCACAAAGCAAGAACAAACTTTTAAACTAGGATATAGTGCCGTGTGCATGTACAGCATGTGTGTCTCCATTTCTGCCCCTTTTATCCTCTTCTCAAGTTTGTCAACTTGACACACAACTTAAGAGTGAATACATGTTTTTTTTATTGCAGACATGTAATAGATTAGACAACAAAAGTTTGATTATTAACATGAATGCATCCATTCTGGTGTGTCAGCTCCAGGGTCCTGGGACAGAGCATGCTGGCTAACTGTCATGGCTTACTAGGACACTTTAGATGGTACAGAGCCAGAACTAATCTCATTAGTTCCACCTGTCCTGTACCTGTCATGGTGAGGCAGAACGTCAAAAAAAGAGCAAAGAGTATTGATAATCCTCTCTTTGGGTGAACTGTCACTCTGCCATGCACATCCCTTATCATTAAAAACAGCTCAGCTCATTTCCCTTCCTAGTAACAACCATGTACATAAGAACACGGTCATCATCAGCATCATCATCATCATCATCATCATCAAAGTTAGAGCAACAGTGCAGACAAAAGCTGGAGGCTAGGTTACACCTCTTGACAAGTATCCCGGTGGTAAGCCATGCCAGTGTGACAGTGAGCTAGCATACACATGCTGAAGCAGCTTGATGGAGATCAGTCATAATCAGTTGTGTTATTTACACCTGTGTAGAGAGCCTCTAAAATGTAGAATTATTTCCTGGTATCAGTGGTAGACAAGTCACAGCGCCCAGCACACAGGTGTCACTAATAGCATTAACGATAGCATCACTATATTTAAGCCATGACAATGAACACACATGGGTAATGGCAAAGCTCCGGTCCTAGTAAACCTAATGCAGACATCACTATGTGATTAACTACACCTGTGTTTCCAGCTATGATTGCTGTAAAAAGTGACAAATTGAACCTGGGAGAAAGTATCTGTCAATTCTATTCAATTCATAAATACTTTCGTCTGTTTGTCTTCAGTAATAGCTGAAGGAAAAAAATAAGGTGTCCATGCTGAGGGGGCAAATGTAACCCTTCGTCAAGTGCTTTAATATAATATTAGAGCCTGTGTCTGTAACTAAGTGTTTTCTGTTCATTACGCTGCGTTGGACACTCAGGACTGTAATAGTTATACTTTCCATCAATGTGCCAGGAAACAACTGGAGATACTGTAAGAACATAAATGTTTCCTATCGAATCAAAGGAAACATTCTACATGCCAGGTTTCCTTCCTGCCACTGTCTCCTTCCAACATTTCTCTCCCCACATTAGTACCCACATCAGTTAGTGAGGAGGCATTTTTAATGTTCCTCTTTAGACATTAGAGGGCCAGTGAACACCTCAAGAAATGACAAGGAACCAGTGTTGTACAGAACCATGTACACTGTTTGGTCCCACAGTTGCAGAATTTCTACGTTGTTATCAAGAAACACGATAGCGGTATAGACCTACTCATCCAGTGACCTTAACATCCTTCTAAGCTATCACCTCACATCTGCTCCCTCCCTCTACAACCCCATCTACTCCTTGACTGCATTTCCCTTAAATGTCCCTACTTTACTTGCCTCCCTCTGTACCCATCCCTCTCCTTCCTCCCCTCCCCTCTTTATGCCTCCTGTCTGCTCCTCCTCTCCCTCTGTACCTGTCCTCTCGTCCCCCTCCAAACATCCAGTCAGCGTAATCATGGTGTTATTGTTCCTTGGGTTGTTAAATTCTGATTAACAATGGGGGGCCCAAAGGTCAGAGAGAGATGAGGATAACCGAGGTAGAAAAATATAAAAATTAGAAACAAAAAGCAGTGAACATATCTGATGAATGCCACTGGACAAACTATCAGAGGGACATTCCAGGCTCCTGTTCATTTGTTGAGATTGTGTTTTCCAGGAAATACCCCAACATTTTCCTCCACACACCTCAACTCCACCTGCACTGGAGCTGCCCACCCCCCTTGTTTCCAGACGTCTTTCTTCTTCTCTCCTTCCTGATCTCTTCTCCCCTAACACAGCGCACTTCCCAATCAAACTGCAGGGCAGAACAAACACTCTATTGTGTCCACTTCTACCTGAGACCACCTTTCTCCTGAGTGTACGTGTGTCTGCATGTGTGTGCTATGAGTCAGGGATTTACCTGAAATCACTGTGGTAGTATGCGATGGCGAGCACACTGCAGTAGTAAAAGGTAGGTATGCTGCATATCTTTTATTATAATAATGTGAATACAATATAACGTTTTGCGTTATCTTCAAAGATTCAAACACAGTTCTTCACAGCGAGACAGAGTTGTAAAACTGTATTAAGTTTATTGTATAGTTAATTGAAAACAGATATAATTCACCCACCATAAGCTGTGGGTGCTGTATTGTATTGTAAATGGGATATCATCATTAACTTTATCCAGAATTCTACTAATTACTAACTATGTCTGACACTTGCGTATCATTTACAACACTTTTCTCTGACGAGTCACAAGTTACAGCCTATTCGTTCAGAAAAAAAACAGCAACTTGAAAACTAGATTAAAGGAAGAAACTAACCAAAGTTTCTTGAAGACACTGTGTGATGATACTGTTGAATATATCTCAAACTTTATTCAAGCTTGTAAACAACAAATGTACTGAAGCTAAATGTATGCACAATAAAAAGATCAACAGCTAAAAGTGGCACATATTCCACAAAGCACTGAACATTTAGGGCTTCCCCACAGCGTGACTGGTAGTTTGTTGCCATGGTTTGTTGCCACTGTGGTAAATAAAGCTGGCACGAGAGGTACGAATGAATCATCACTTAATGTTACATACATACATCTTTATTTTGGGTGATTATTTCTATCCTCATCCACGAGTTACGTGACCAGCCAGAAGCAGCAGGATGGAAAAGGTTCACTGTGTGTTTACTCATTCACAGGCCTGATGGGAGTGACACACTTCATTCTGCACGCATTACACCCTCCCGCTGGAGCACTACACTGTTGGGTGAAAAGAAGCAGCTGTGTACCAGATGTGTGGCTGCAGACTTCAAACCAAAATCAAGAGAAAAATATGAAAAGTCACGTTCAAGTTTTCTGCTATGATGTCGTTAATCTGAAATTAAATATTACACAACATACGTTATTTTCCTTAAAGGAGCTGTATTCAACATTCAGAGCAATTATGTAGCAGCAAACAACTATTTGTTTTGTAAAAACATAGTGGAGTAACGTCTTCCCGAGTAGAGAATGAAGATCCTGATGCTATTGCAGCATCTACGCCAGACCTGGGCATTGTACGAGCTGTTGCCGTCCGGCCCGCGGGAGGTCATTGGGAAATTAGCAGTGGTGTATAGTAACGAAGTAGAAATACTTCGTTACTGTACTTAAGTCGTTTTTTTTTTTATATCTGTACTTCACTTTACTACTTATATTTCTGTTGACTGTTACTTTTACTTCACTACATTTTGCAAAGAAAACCGATACTTTTACACCGATACATTTCCCCTGAAACCTTCGTTACTCGCTACAAAATCAAATCTATCTTCAGAAAAAAATGAATCATGAGAGCAGCGTCGGGGACTGTGGTGGAACACAGACTGCAAGCAAGCAGGTTTGGTGAATCAGTGGTGCTAGCTTGCAAGTTAAATCATTGGTTAATCACGTTAATGCACAATTGCAAACAAGTGCTCTCAAAGCCGCGGTGTTTTGATTCCCAGTGATGCCCAGGATGCTACATGCTATAGCTAGCGGGCGACTACATGAGTAGAATTCCACACAGGACGGGTGGGATGAGGAGAGGTGGATGGGTCAAACAAACACTGGTGTTTCCTCCAGGAGGCCGCAGTTTGTGCAGTGTGTGAAACGAGAAGCCAATGTTGATTTATTTGTGACGTGACTTCCGTACTTAAGCAACGCCACTTCGGCAGATATTTTAACGCAAACCACGATCTTTTCCGAAACCTAACTAAGTAGTTTCATCGCCTAAACCTTAGTTGTTTCCTGTGAAGATGGAAGTTTATTTTGAAAAGACAGTATGCATGTAACAAGCCAAAAAGAGACTCATGTTGCTGGACTTTTGCAGGAAAAACGCACGAAAAATGAGGAGTAACTTTTCGTAAGATATCAATAAAATGGGGATGAATTTATATCATTGTATAAAGAGAGTGACATGAGAAGATCAAGCTCATGTCTGTAAGTTAAATCAGCTATAATCACTCTTTTAAAGTGATTAATGACTCGTGTAAAACATTTAAAAAAGGAATAACTTCAATTGAATCATTCTATACAATGTAACTTATTTACATTCTAATATAATGTAACTCCTATGGGCCTGATTTGTACAATAGGCAAAGGTTTTGCTCAAGCTGAATCTGCAATTGGGCGACTGCTACCATCATGACTCCATCTGATCATCCACAACATGACTCAAATATCAAAACATGATCAATACTAAAGCAGCACCGAAAGTAACCCAGTCATTACTTGAAACTGAACGCCGGGAACGGTGGGAACGCCAAACGTTGGGAACGCCAAACGTTGGGAACGACGGGAACGTTGGGAACGCCGGGAACGTCGGGAACGTTGGGAACGCCGGGAACGTTGGGAACGCCAAACATTCGGAACGCCGGCCCCAGCTGTTTTTTGTTATTGTTCCGGGTTCAAAAGGACATTCAGAATGCCGGGAACGTTCGGAACACCGGGAACCTTCGGAACGCCGGGAACGTTCGGCCCCAGCTGTTTTTTGTTGTTGTTCCACGTTCAAAACGTTCGCCGTTCGGAACGTTCGGCGTCCTCAGGTTAGCATAGCATAGAGAAATAGGGGCTGAATCTTTATTGTTATTAAATTATTAAATTATAAAATAGCTATAACTTTGTGATTCTGTTTAGTCCAGCAGAGAAGGCTTAGCTGGCCCTAACGGCCCACCACTGGACTGCACTAATGACTGATCTGAATACCAAACTGCAAGGCAAGGGCCTCTTTGCACATGACATGCAGCCTGGTGAAGGCTTTCATGACAAAGTTGCAGTTTCTTTCAAGCCAGATGCAGGTAACACTCTCACCCATCTGCAAACCCTGAAAGAAGCCACACCATCAGTTGAACATCTCCACAAGTACTCATCCATGTTAGGGGCACTGCATGGTGAGTTTTCAAGGCCATTTCAAAACTTAAAAACAGTTGAGAGTGAAACATGATTTCTTCTCCCTTCACGTGCAGTGGGGATAATGCTCCCAGTGATGTTCAGCTCCAACTCATTGACCTGCAGTCTGATGCAGTACTGGCAGAGCACTTTAAGTCAGTATCACTGCTGGAGTTTTATTCTTCTCTCAAAGAGGCGAACTTTAAACACATGAGGAGGCATGCTCAGAAGATGTTGGTTCTCTTTGGATCTACCTACATCTGTGAACAAACATTCTCTGTGATGAAGTTGAACAAATCCAGATCCAGATCCTCTCTCACTGACATCACCTGTCAGCTGTCCTTCACAGCTCACCTCACACACTCAGCCTGATTTCAGTGCACTTGTTCAAAGACTAGATTTCTCGCACTGAACTGAAACAGAAAGAGGTAATTTGTATAGTAATAGTTATAGTAATACAAGTACTAATTTTGCAAAAACATGAGTGTTCTACTGTTATATATGAATATTACAAATTTACTACATTTACACTGACATTTACTCTTACCACACGCAGCTTATAAAAACCATACAACATACTGCTTTTATTAAAGAGGTGGAATAATATTGAGCAGGATTGAGTTCAGTCTATTGGTCCGGCCCTCCACAACAGTCCCTGTTTCTCATGTGGCCCCTTGGGAAAAATAATTGCCCACCCCTGATCTACGCTAACCTCTTTAGGAGCCGCTTTTCTGTGTCGTTTCTCACACGCCTAAGCCCCGCCCATAGCTGCCAGCAGCTCCTCAGAGGACGCTGATTGGTCCGTGCTCTGGCTTAACGCATTACTTGAAGCCTGTAATGATGGATTTTTCGTGTGATATGTGATCGCACAAAACAAAGCTGCCGTGCAAGGCAACGGAAGTCATGGTTACAAGGTAGAAGTCCGATTTCTCTCTGGAGCTATTCGTGGTGTTTTCTCGTGCTTCCTACTGTGCCACAAAGTTTGCTCCGTTTTCAAGGAGATGAATCTGACATGCAAGTTCAGTGGCTGTTATAAATTCATCAGAATCTCTTTTACAACTTCTCATTCGTGTTGGCTTAAAGTTAGGTATGAAATGTCATTGTTCACCTTGAAAGGAGTTGTTTTACAAAATAATCCAAACTCAAGGTCCATGTGCCAGTTTTTTTTACATACGAGGTTGATGTTCACCATGTCTCTTGATCCACTCCACACCTCACTGTACAGTCAGCCTCTGCTGCGATATCCTTCGTCCACCGACATGTAGACATGTCAGTGTCAAACCAGGAGGAACAGATTGTTGTGTATTTGGTTCATCAAAAACAGGGCTGAGCTAAATTCAACATACATTCACTCCACTTTCAATGAGGACAGGGGTTTAAAGGGTTTTCAAAATAAATGTTTTTTAATATATTTCCTTCCTGAATAGACTTAAGTTAACCTAGGTGTGGTTACAGCAGTATGAAGCGAATATAACAATACAGAAGCAGAAGAAAACCTCTCTCTCACACACAGCAGAAGCTGTGACTCATAGTTGTAGTGGTTGTCATGACAGAAAAGTTAAAATAAACACAATGATAGTGCGTAGTAAATACAAGTCTGATTACTATACCCTGCCCAGTACAAATGTGTGTGAATGTGCATATTTATGTTTCTGTACATGTTCAGACATGTGAACTGTATGCATGTCATGTTGAAGGTAAACACAGCTTGTTTCTCAAAATAGATCATGTCCCACCTAATCCGAGCGCAGAGTCACACAAAATAAGCCAAACCATGTGTGCCACTCCTTGCCCGGACTTTGTTTCTCTTGTAATTATACACACCAAAGACACAGCCTGAATCACTGCATCTGGTGGATGGGCTCCCTTCAGTCGGGCAACAGCAACTACAAACCCAACGCTGACCATGTATAGACACAGAACGTAAGTCACAGCCCAACAAGAAGACCTGGTGATGAGAACAGCAGAAGATTTGTTGTCCGTTTTCAACTAAAGACTTCACTTAATGGGAGACTACTGGCTTCATCGTACTGGCACTCGATTTGTCCCAGCAATGTAAGGTAGGTGTACTTTTGTTTAGCAGGGCTGTGGGGTATAAACAAAGTTAATTTATTGTCTCTACATATATTTGAGTTTCACAGTTCACAATGACAGAAGCGCTTTCTAGCAGCAGTCAGCTTTAGCAAGTAATCTTATCTTTACTGCCATAACAGCATATTTAATTAGCAGGAAACTCATTAGGAGCCATAAACACACTGCATTACAGCTAGTGCCACGTAACAGGACAGATGTGAAGGCTTTCCTTTAAAATGTGTGAGTCGCTGATGGTGATGGGAGTGTGTTTGATGGGATCGGGTAGGAGAGCTTCATTGAGAGCTCCAGTGAGTTGTTTGTTTATGACTGCCGAGAGAGATTTGTCATTACTGTAAATATAATGTGCTACAAATAAGTGTAATTTGGAGTAAAGGTCAGTGGTTACTTCTGGCCCCAGTTATCAACACCTCACATTTCTATTTGAGTTATGATTTATACAAATCGTATCAGACATGAAAAATAGCATTACCAATCTAAGTTTATGTTTTTCAAGCTGGAGGAGAAACTTCAAAAATAAACCCAGTGAACATCAGAGAGACAGCCTGTCAGCTTTGAACAAACCAGTTAATGGTTAACTGTTGAGTGGACTGATGTCTGGTCCCAAATACAGAAAACAGGCAGCATGCGCTTCAGCATGACCAGCACAGCATTTTGATCTGTGCATGTTTATGTGTGTGTGTGTGTGTGTGTGTGTGTGTGTGTGTGTGTGTGTGTGTGTGTGTGTGTGTGTGTGTGTGTGTGTGTGTGTGTGTGTGTGTGAGAATGACGGCATGGCCAACAGTGTATGTATTATGTGCACTCACCCATCTTCCCCTCTGTCCCAACTTTCTCAGCATACATCTGTATACAATAGGAAGCAGAGGCCGACAATAGACAACGATCTGTCTCCGTCCTTCCTTCTCTCCTTTTTTCCTTCCTTCCTTCCTTCTCTCCTTGACTCCTGAGGGCAGGTGGTCTGTGGCCTTGCCAGTCACTTTTGCCTGGTAATATAATATTGAGGGTCTTAAGTGACAAACAAACACCACACTATTGTAGGTAACACTTAGATTTTATATAAATAAACATGTATCATAAAGATAGTCAGTTAGACCAAGTTAAATGGGATTTGAAAAACCTATGTTGTATAAAGTGAGAGGACAAACTAGTTTAGACACAAACTAGAACACTGATTCATAATACTACTTCACATACGCACTACACTTTCATATTACTTCAATTCTTAATCGATATGCGCAGGTTTGTTTCAGAGCAGTTGTTTTCAGTTATTAATTGTTGCTCTCTCACACACACACACACACACACACACACTCACACACACACACACACGCACACACACACACACACACGCACACACAACTAACAAGTTCTCTTGTATGAAGCCCATGGAAGACATCACTTTTATACTAACTGAGCTGCTTTTCCTAAACATCTGTATCTTCATTCCAAGTGAACAAGCTTCTTATTATAAAAGACTGTTGTCTTTATTAACCAAAGGTTAATACGTAAACACGTGATGTGAGACCACAGGGAGCAAATGAGTACAAGGCATTCTTAAAATGTAACAATAGAAAGTTATGGAAAAGTGTTTTTCGCCAATTACTAAATCTTACAGGTAAAACTGTTTAATATGATATTGCTATGATATTTGTATCACTTTAGGCTGCAGAGGTCTGTAGTCCTCTGACATGGTTCAACTGGTTCAACACACCAAAAGACATTAAAATGGCTTAAAACTATAAAAAAAATGGCGACTATATTTTACTGAAAACGTGTTTAATTTTGAATAGCTATTAACTGCTGGTTGCTAGTAGTAGGATATAGTCTACAGTCAGGTTATGTAAAGGCATTTAACGTTGTTAAACGTTAAATGGTGAGCTAATAGCTTATTTTCAGAGTTAGCTGATATTAACTACAGGGCTGAAACAAAAAGTGACTCACCTGTGTTTTCTTGCAGCAGGTGTAGTACTGGCCTTCGTTAGTGACAAATTATCTTTGAAATATTGAAAAACAAAAGACCTTGAGGCTATTCTGCCTCAAAAACAGGCGACCATAACTGTTTAGACGCCAGCACAGATAAATCCCAGTTTGCAGTAAATCCGTTTTGCTTTCTTCACAGGTTACTGACCTCAAACGAAGAAAGAAAGAAAGAAGAAAAAACAAGTAGCAACGTTTTAGCGAACGTTTCTATCAACCAAAACCACCGACGCCCGCTTCTAACAGAAAAGAGAGAAACATTTGGAAGACTAATGGACTAACTGAGACAAAGTTAGTGAAAGTGTATCCCAACTTTGTCGTTTTGAGTGCTCCACTCAAAACCCTAGAGCGCTCTGCTGCGCAGACGAGGGGGGCACGAGTGACGTCAACTGACCGTTTCTGAGTGGACAAACACGGCACGAGATACCTCACGAGCTGCAGACCTGCTGCAGGTGAACACGCTGCTAAAAAAGGGATTGTAAACTGATTTAAGGATGTCAGCTGTTTTTGTATAGAGATTACTCTGAGCTAATGTGAATGAATCGTTATGTCTCAGTTGGTACAGCTTGTCCAGTAAACACAGTGTCCCCCATCCACCATCCACCCACACATTTATTTACAGTGAGTTCCCTTTGCTGACATGAAAGCCAAGTCATCATCACAGTTCCTCGTTGACAGAGAAAATATAAGGGAAGTCTGACCAAAAAAGTGTTTAACTACAGAGTAGAGGAAGGTAGATTGGTTGACAGAGTCACAGAGGGAGGCGAGGAGGCAGGAAGCCAAAAGGAAGAGAGCAGGTGACTGAGGTAGGAGTGTCAGAAGATCACAACAAAACAAGCATCAGCCACAGCAGGAAGAGAAGAAGATGGGTGGACGAGAGGCACAGTGCTGCTGCTGCTGGCTGCTCTTCACACTCTCTCTGACAGGTAAGACTACCGGCAACATCTCTGGTGACACCATTTAGCCCTGGGGAGATCACGTGACCCTGCATATGTCTGGAGTTTCAACACTGATTGAAGATAATTAACTGAAAGTGTTGAGCTGGACAGCTCATTGTTAGACTGACATCGATGTGGCATTTGAAGCTGATGTGTGGTCACAACGGATTGGAGGATTACTTCAGTGGCATTTGTGTAACACCTTCCCCAATTGTTATGTTGCAGTTGCCAAAAAAAATATTTTTTCAATTCTGGGGCAACAACCAGAACTACATGAATGTATATGTTCTTGTTGCATTCTTACATTGCACCAAAAAAGAAATCCTATGGGTAGAGACCAAGTCCTTCTGAGCAGACACAAACTTATTTTGGTTTAAGGATTTTTAAATGTTCAGAAATACAGTGTTGGACATTAACTCAGATTTGTCAGTTATCCATCTGTCACTGGATAATGTAATTTAATACTGAAAATCCGTTGTACGTCAAATATGTTCCCTTATCTTTAACCTGTAAAATAAACGAACTAATTTAGTTCATTTTACACCATTGCAATGTAACTTGGTGGTTATTTTAACACATATCCTCTGCCCATCAGGTATTCTTGCAGGTGATTGGTCAGTTCGTCTCCCCTCCAGTCCTATCTGTGCTGTGATTGGTTCCTCTGTGGTTATCCCTTGTTCATATGACTACCCCCAACATTCTAATGAAACCAAGGAAGAGGGACGGCTCTCTACTCAGGTAATTCAATAAAGAAGGCATTGTTAGCTGTTGCAATACATTCTGCAGTGTGTCTTTAACCAGAAGACTTTCTCTGCAAGGTTTCAAATGAATAAATAAGCTTGCAATCGGTGGTTTGAACATCTGAAACCAGAATAACATAGGCATAAGCATCTGATAATTTGCAGTACTTTAGTCTTCATTTTCTTTTTTTATCAACTGTGTCTCTATTAGAGTGGAGGAGGAGCAGAAGGACAACAGTACAAAGTTTTGTCTGAGATGTGGTGTCTCGAAGACAGTCGCTGTATAACATCAAGGTATTGTTGGAGGCGCACTGAAAGACCTGCGATTAATTTAGGCAAAGCACTCATAGTACGTATAGTAAGTATCTAAGTCTATCTGTCCGTCTTAGATACGTCTTCCACAGTGCCGGTATCTCCCCAGATCCATCCTACCAGAACAGAGTGGAGTACCTGGGACAACCAGGGACAAAAAACTGCTCTTTGAGAATCTCTGATGTGAGACTGTCGGACAGTGGAGCATACGTGTTTTACCTCATCACCAGCCACCCTACACAGAAGATGCCAGAGCAGAGCGGTGTACAGCTCCTGGTGGCAGGTGGGAAGATTTAGTTTACAACTGACCATAATCAACATGATGATCACCATCACAATCATAATTATCATCAAAAAAGAAGTATCATCACAATCAATGGCTCACAATTTGTAGAGTTGCAAAGTATTCTATAGGACAATAAAAACATAAAGCAAGATTCAAAATGGTGACAACATCACATGTATCCGTATGTTTTGCCAACAGGGTGTTTTTATAGCTCACATTTAAAATCATAGAGAAAAAACTGGCACTTTTTGTTTGTCCTTCCTCAATGTTGTGACTGTTTTTGTTCATCTTTGTGTCTCACTAGCACAATGTCTCACTGCCTGTCCTCCTGACACTAACTGCCCATTTGGTAATCTTTCAAGAAACAAGAATATTTGTACTTTGCATGTTACTTCAGTACTTGAATGACAAGTGTTGATGTTCTGGCACCGTCACTTTAAGTGAACCACTTCCTTTATGAAACTCTGTTCGACACTTTGTGCTATTTATGAGAAGTGGAACTGAAACTGACCACTGACTGCACATAAATAATGGACACTTTGAGGTAATAATCAGTTTCACAATGTCAAAGGCCAGTTACAGTTTTCTCGCGGAGTCATCGCTCACAGCCAAACATGTAAAGACAAACTGTAAACTAGTCTTTCGTGAACTTTTCAAAAACAGGGGATTTAGAGCAATTTAAGGCATTAGCACCTGTTGACAAGCAATCTCATTGTGGGTGTGGAAATGGTGGGGTGTTGGGAAATGGTGGCGTTGTTCCACCACAAAGATAGTCTTAAGAAATTATTGAGAAACGTCTGTGTGGAGTCTTGTCTGAACTCTTGTTGTTTTCTTGTTTTTCTCTCTCTGTGGCCATACTGTATCGGTGCCTGTGTTCTGGTAATTTGTGGCAGATTAGAGCAAAACTATTTAAAAAAAAAGGTAGAACACAGGAGAACAGAAATTAATTATCAAACAAAAGTTAGATATTTGTATTCGGCTGAACGATTTTCAACTGAGTAATTACAGCAGTTTAACAATTTTTCCACCAGAATTGGGTAAAAAACAGAGAAAAATATATAACAGATGTCATACTATTGTTGGTCACAAATTAATAAACGTCTGCAAACAGTCCTGAAGAAACATCATAAAAAAGAAAGCAAAAACATTGTATGTATGTATTTCTTCAATGCTTTAGCCCTGCTGAAGTACACGCAGACTATCCAGTCAAATGATAACATTTGTCTACTGGAATATCTAAAGTAAATACTCTAACCACATATGGACTTGTCCTCTTTCCTAACCCTCGTTTTCTCCAGACTCCGCCAGCGCTGCCACAGTGTCCGCAAGTCCCTCCAGTGATATCACGGAAGGCGGGGCCTTACGTCTGGCCTGCTGCAGCCCTGCGGCCAGTCCACAGGCCCGTTTCAGATGGTACAAGAGCACAAGCACCGGCCCGAGACATGCTGGACAGGTGTGGAACATCAGTGAGGTTACATCAGATGACTCTGGCAGCTACTCCTGTGAAATACACACTGGAGATAAAGTGCAGAACTCAACAAAGCTGCACATTGACGTAGAGTGTAAGTAAAGTTAATCCTGATTTAGTCATTCTGTCTGTTGCTGTGCGTATAACATCAACATCAGTTAAGCAAGTGGCTTCTGACTAGAATATTGAAGCAACTGACCTTTCATCTCCTTCCTGTCAAGATTCTCCTCGAAACACAGCTGTCTCTGTCGCTCAGACACAGGCCGGGCTTCCTGTGACTCTGACCTGCAGCAGTGACGCTAACCCGCCTGTCCACACTTACACCTGGTACCAGGGTGCAGCATGCCTCCCTACAGCAGACAAAAGCATTCATCAAGCAAGGCAATCCCCGGTTCAACCCACGGGACGAGGCCCGACCCTCAGCAGTGCCAACATCACCGCTGAGCAGAATGGGCAGCACTGCTGTGTAGCACGCAACAGGCACGGATCACAGAGCGACAGCACAACACTCACAGGTACCAAAGGTAGGTCCATGGCGAGCCTGTCATTCAAACAATCAAGAGTTTTTCAGTTTTCAGTGGCAAGCATGTTTGCCCCTCAATCCTGCAGAAAATTGTCCCACAGTAACACCTGGCAGGGTCGAGCAGGTGTTTTTGGACATTTTGGGAAAAAAACAGGCAGTGCTTACATGACAGAGGTGACAGATGGATTCACAAATGCTGTAGTGGGCATTTTGTATACTCTCACCTTTGACAATGACAGACAATCTGACCCTTACCCATAACAAAGTCAAATTATTCATCCATTTGGCCACTAAGATATTTTGCCCACATATAAATGGGGAGATATTTGTGTTTCGTTGTCTTGCTCAAAAGCATTTGTTTGTGTCCAGAGGAGATCGAGCCACCAATCCTGTAATTAATGGCTGACCCATTCTGCACTATCTGACTATTTTTAAGGTTCTGTGAAGCCAACTTTATTTTTACATTTGACAACCTACTTATCTGTCCTCTATCTTTGAGATGCAACAGAAAAGAACATGACTCTGTCCAGTCAGTATTTAGTTTAAATATTTGACATTTAATCCATGAACAACAAGCACCACTCTGCTGTCATGAAGCCCAGCATTATGAAATACCACAACATTTGACATACTCTTGGTCCAACGTCCATCCATTCACATGCACATTGTATTAAAGACTACTGTCTAAGATTTGTTTGTTCAGGCTCCAATCCCTTTTCTGTCCACTACAGAGTCTGACTCTTCAGGAGGCAGACTGGTGATTATCGGAGTGACCATCGCTGCTCTGCTGGCTATTATGGCCCTAGTGGCCTTTTTCTTGACACGGTGAGTTCTTTGCTTCTCTTACAGCTGACTTCATTTAGTCATATTTCAACCAGCATTTCAGCATCAGGAATCTTTAGTGGTACCGTACCGTTAGAATACTTCAGTACTCCTAAAAAGTATGTTTGTTTTGATTTTAAGTGTGTGGTTGAAAAGATCCAGTGTGGCACACAGCCTAACAAGAAGTGATACTGTGTCTGAAACCTCCTGATGCTTCATTCATAACACTTTGTATTCACATGTGTGTTGCTTGAACTATTTCAACAATAAGATGCGACTATAACGTGTCACTAAAAGGTTGAGGTGATGCCCACAATATAGTCTGAATATTAGCCAAAGCTCTTCAGTTTTAATAAAGTTGGTTTCTTAAGACAAATGTATCAAGATCAAAATAACTTGATCATGTAAATGTCAATGTTTTTTGATCAATTCTTTGTGCTTTCAGGAGACAGAAGTCATCCAGACACCAGTCGTATGTCCTCACTGAGACAACTGCTTCAGCCCCTTAAGGACTCATTCAGCACAAAGTACAAAACAAAGTACAACCACCAGAAGAGACATGTTTTATTGTATCAAGTAACTCAGCATAGCTGAGGTTGAGAAAACACCCTCAGACACTTCTGCGTTTTTATCTCACACCTCATGTTGCCAAGTCAACCCTGATGATACAATCAGACACCTTCAAACTTGTATTGCATCACATGCTGTTGTACATTTGGGCTCCTTGAACTCATGCACACAGAAGAAAAACAACTTACAAGACCATTTGCAGTGGCGTCAACTCACACAGTGGGACAACCTGAAGATCAGGAAACAGGATCCTGAAACCCTTAATTCCTGGATTTCAATGAACTGAGCTCAACGAGGATCAACGCTTTAAGAGACTAAATGGTTCATTTGAAAACCGACAGAACTAAAGCAAATAGTCTGAATATCTTCTACTTGTTGAAGTGTGATTGTGCTTTGGGATAAACTAAACACTGCTGTCAGGAGTTAACCAAGCAATCTTCAAGAAAAGAAAAAAAATGTATTGTATCAGAGATAATAGATAATAGAAAATCTCCTGTTCTCATTAAAGGTCCTCCTACTTTGTTTTGTAGTCGGTTTAACTGTTACAGGAATAGATTTTAAATTCACGCCACAGAGAGCACCCAGCTATGTATAAGCAATGTCAAGAAACAGCAGTTTCTGGAAGCCTGTTGGTGATGATGATGATGACGGAAAACACAGTCATAATGATCCAATTAGGAGAATTTTACAGTTAGGACGGGGCCTCGTCTGTGTGGTTTTGAGTAAACTCTTCAGTGTGATAAGGCTCTAAATGATAACGACCAGAGCCTGAGGATGAAAACCAGGAGGACAGTGACTCTGACATCCATTTACAAAACATACTTGGACATCAACTCCTCATCTCATTAGTCTATTTTTAGAATGTTTCTTGTGTCTGATTTATCATATTAAATTGAGTTGAGTAAAGTGGTGCACACATGCTAATAAAGTAAACAAGGAACTGCTTGATTTTTTGAAATATTTAAGTTTCACATAATGTATGTACATGTTAGTTCGAGAGCTGATTGTCAGGTTCAGTTACTGGACAATTTTTACATCTACCTGATGATTTAACGAGAACGAGAGGGTCTACATATTGTAAGAGATAGATAGATGTATACTTTATTCATCCCCAGGGGGAAATTTGTATGTTACAGCAGCAAGACATACAAAGTAAGCAAAGTAACAGAGTAAGCAAACATATTAAGTATTAAAAAATGCACAATATATACACTAAAATAACAGAGTAGGACATGTAAAAAAAAATCAGAATATAGAATATAAAATAACAAAAATGCACAGTATATACACAATGAAATAAGTGTTAAATTAACGAACTAGGTAAAAAACAGTAGTGCAAAGATCAACCAATTTCTAATTTAAAAGATTTTAGCAACAGTGTATCTCACCTGAGATGTGTTCTGAATGGGATGTATTTAGGGAGTTGAAGAAGATTACCAGAACATAATGTACATGAATATGTTAAACTCAAGGTGGCAGCAGATCCTGATTTGACCACAATGATTCTTGATACAGTCTGCTGCACAACACAAGTAGTGAATCACTCAAACGACTAAAACACGTTCAGCAACGACACCTTCATGATGAAATAGTATTCATTTAGTATTTTATTAATTTAAAAAAATGAAGTAATGATTTCCCGGTGGAGTCTCCAGTGTGTCATGAGAAGGACTGAACGCTTACAGAGACAGGAGTTGTTTTTGTTCATCTTTGTGTCTCACTAGCACAATGTCTCACTGCCTGTCCTCCTGACACTAACTGCCCAGTTGGTAATCTTTCAAGAAACAAACATAAAACTAAGAATATTTGTACTTTGCATGTTACTTCAGTACTTGAATGACAGGTGTTGATGTTCTGGCACCGTCACTTTAAGTGAACCACTTCCTTTATGCAACTCTGTTCGACACTTTGTGCTATTTATGAGAAGTGGAACTGAAACTGACCACTGACTGCACATAAATAATGGACACTTTGATGTAATAATCAGTTTCACAATGTCAAAGGCCAGTTACAGTTTTCTCGCGGAGTCATCGCTCACAGCCAAACATGTAAAGACAAACTGTAAACTAGTCTTTCGTGAACTTTTCAAAAACAGGGGATTTAGAGCAATTTAAGGCATTAGCACCTGTTGAAAAGCAATCTCATTGTGGGTGTGGAAATGGTGGGGTGTTGGGAAATGGTGGCGTTGTTCCACCATTAGTCTTAAGAAAGTCTTAAGATAGTCTTAAGAAATTATTGAGAAACGTCTGTGTGGAGTCTTGTCTGAACTCTTGTTGTTTTCTTGTTTTTCTCTCTCTGTGGCCATACTGTATCGGTGCCTGTGTTCTGGTAATTTGTGGCAGATTAGAGCAAAACTATTTTAAAAAACAGGTAGAACACAGGAGAACAGAAATTAATTATCAAACAAAAGTTAGATATTTGTATTCGGCTGAAAGATTTTCAACTGAGTAAATACAGCAGTTTAATAATTTTTCCACCAGAATTGGGTAAAAAACAGAAATATATATAATAGGTGTCATACTATTGTTGGTCACAAATGAATAAACGTCTGCAAACAGTCCTGAAGAAACATCACAAAAAAGAAAGCAAAAACATTGTATGTATGTATTTCTTCAATGCTTTAGCCCTGCTGAAGTACACGCAGACTATCCAGTCAAATGATAACATTTGTCGACTGGAATATCTAAAGTAAATACTCTAACCACATATGGACTTGTCCTCTTTCCTAACCCTCGAAGGACTGAACGTTTACAGAGACAGGAGTTGTAAACGAATGAGAGGTGCAGCTGCACATTTCATGTCGGCAAACTTGCTGCTCTACTCGTAACTCCAGCTGTTTTTTGGTTGAGCTCCGGGCAGCATACAAACCTTAGACATTCACATACCAAGTCAGGTATCAAGTGTAATGAGGCTCAGGCAGAGGCAGGTTTCATACATACATTCATACATTTCATACATGTTCTTTTGGCCCATTTAAGCAGTGCTGATGTTTTCATAATCACGACTTCTCTCCTGAAACATAACGGGACAACTTTAGACATTTGGTGTTTAACTGTCGTTCATTTCACTGAAACAGAACCACGTCCCTCTTACCTCTTTATCCACAGCAGATTTACGTCCCAGCCTCCTTTAACAATGGAATGAGAAAAGGATAAGGATAAGGATGTTTATTGTCATCGTACGAACATACAACGAAATTTAGTTGGCGACTCATCAGTACAGCAGCAACAGTTAAAAAGTGTATAAAAACATTAAGACAAGACGATTTAAAAACAAGACATTAAATAAATATCTACAAAAGTGTCTACATTGAACTCTTCTTCTTTTCATGCAGTCACAGTATGAAACGACAGGTACAGAATCAAGAGTGTTGTGTATCACTTAACTTACCATGCCCAAATAATAACTATTGGAAGCAACAGGCCAATAAAGACTTTGACTCCAATACCAACAAAGAGGATGACACGGTTTGCTGTTAGTAGGAATAGAAACAAACAGTGTGAGAAATTAAACTAACTCATAAATATTGATAATATTGCACTTTACTGTATTTTCTACAATCTTTTTAACAAGAACGTTTAAGTCTAACTCTAGATTTATGGTTGCATATAAGATGAATCAAATTTTATCGTTTCCCCGATCCCCTAAAAACACTTCCAATCACGCTAGTTTACACCAATGACTATCATTCCTCATTAGATGAGCTTATTGATCACATATCAAAAACATTTTTTTTAACAGGTTGTAATTGCTTATCTTCCCATACTCACTGTCTGTTTCGTCCACTGTTAGCAGCACCTCGGTTGAGTTCTTTCCCCCCAGTCGGTTGCTGGCCTGGCAGAGGTAGAGTCCAGTGTGGGACGCCTCCACAGAGGGGAGAGACAGCACCTGTCCTGACCCCACCTGGAGCAGGGAGCTGAAAGTGGAACCAGCACTGCTGTACCAGGTGTAGCTGTCTGCTGCAGGGTTAGCAGCACTGCTGCAGGTCAGATTCACACTGCTGCCCATTGTCAGGTGGCCCGAATAACTCATCTCAACAGACACATTCAACGGGGGATCTGCATCAAAAACACTGTGCTGTTTATACTTTAACTGAGAGGTAGGATTTTTTTACAAGTTTAAAAGAAAACATTTATAGACAATCTCGATCATTTGTAGCCAACGCAAAAGCAGAATGCTGAAGGAATGAGTCTTAAAAATTGGAAATTAGTTCGCATTTTTACACTTTCAGTTCCCTCGTCGTAATGTCAATGGGTTTTCTGAATATCATTTTGAATAGATGTTTAAAATAAAGTTTGTATTTAACACAAGTGTATGACATTTAAATGTCTTGTTCTTACAACCTATTCTTACTTTAGTAGATTCCCCTATTGTGAAATCTGAAGCGTTTCCTGTTTTAAAAGAGGTGCTTGCTAACAAGTGGATAAATGACACGACTAAATGTCAAATGTTAAGACATAGTTCATCATTTTGCTGCTGGCAGTAGCTTCTTATAGGGAGACATGAAAGTGGCATTAATCTGCTTTTCTATCTCAATACGCAATAACAAGCAGTGCTAAGTATTTCCCCCAAAATGTTGATGTATTCCTCTAAGTTAATTCATTACTGAATTATGGGTTTCTCAACCAACACTGTCATAATAAACATACTTACACTGAACATGCAGAGCCACAGGGTCAGATAGCACTGACTCCTGTCCTTTGACAGCGCAAAAATAATTCCCAGCATCCTCTGCTTGAGCCTGGAACTCTGATTTGGCTACAGGAAGTCCATCTTTAAACCAAACTGTGCCGTTAAGCCGGCAGGTTGTTATACATACAAGAGTCACGTAGTCTCCAGCTCTCACACTGTCAGGGTAAACTTTGGCACTCAGCTCTGCATTGGTGGATTGAAGAAACAGAGACCATGTTACAGAGAGGCGAAGCTCCGCCCATTGCGATGGACCGCCATAGTAGTTACTTTGGAAAACAAATAGGTACGGAAGTCAATGCTGGGTGACAAGTAATTGTTTTGTTCCCGTTTGAATTGTGCCATCAAGTACGGATATCATGTTTGTCAATTTGAAAGATATGTATGCACATCAAGTGAATTGCATTTTGCTGTAAAACTGTTGACGGTTTCACACAAAGCTAAATTATACTACGGCAAACTGCGACTTTCTTGGCTTGCAAAATTATCTTTTAAATTGAAAAATATCAGATGTTTGTATGGCGCAATCCAAAATATTATTTGTCTCTTGCCGTTGATTGTCGCACACATTTTTTCGGAAACAAGGTCCCATGAAGAACACCGGAAGGGGCGGGTCTTTGCCACTATTTTAAGAAAAGCTGAGAACATTAAGGAGTCACGCTCACTGTATCATTTTACCTGTGACAGTCAGATACACTGACTCTTTACTCCGCCTTCCATACGCCTCCGTATCGAACCTGAAGTAGTAATGTCCGGTGTCATTAACCTGCAGCTCATGAATTGCCAGGCCACAGTCGTGCTGCTGGTCACCAAGATATTCCAAACGATTTTGATATGAAGGAAGGTCTGAGAGCGCAACACGTCTCCAGGAGCCGTTTTCTAATTCCCCTTTGTACCATGCAGTCTTTTTAACGGTTTCTCCATCCGTGTAGCTGTATGAGCAGCTGAGCTCCACCGACGATCCCTTTAAAGCACAGGGATCTGTTTTTTCAAAAGTCACTGACCAACCAGCACTTCCAGTTCCTGAAGAGAGATCATGTAATGTATTTAATTAGTTAGGCAGAGTTAAAAGAAGGGATGGAAACATGCTGCGCTGCACCAATAGTTCCCTAACTAAGATGAGATTTGAGAGCATTAAAGGGAATGAATTTATTGTGAAAGTCTAGAGGACCATGGGTTTAATAAAGGGCTGGTCAGGCTGTGACCCCTGTGATAATGAAACTATGCCCTTGCTAGAAGTGTTTATAACAATTCAATATGAACATAATAGAATTAAAAACAGTAGTTATGGAAAGAAATTCAAGCCTAGCACTTTGTCTTAACACGAAATTTGAAAAAGAATCACTCCTTACCTGGCTTCAGAATCAGAAGCACCAGCATTGCCAGCATCTTCTCCATCAAAGCAAAACACAAAGTTTGGAGATAGATGTGAGATTTGGGGATTTGATCTCTCATAAATTGGCGTGACAGCGAGCAGCATGGATCAAGAGGAAAGTTGTAGACTGGTGATATCCAAACGGACATCTGATAGTTGAGCACGACGTGAAGCAAGAGTGAGGGTAGGATGAGTCATACAATTCTAGCAAATCTCCAAAAGATGCAGCAGGAAGGACAAGAATGTGAGAAATGTAGACGCACAAAAAGAGACGAAAGTAGTCATAATTTAAATGGGGAACTTGTGGTTGAGACTTCATTTGCATTTGTTCATGCTGATTAGTTTCTTTCCTTCTCAAATGTTTTGAGCAAGACAGACTTTCAAAAGTAAGCCTACTGCTTCGGGCAGTAAGGCTTTGCTTTATGTTTTGATGCTTTTAATGTTTTTATGTGAAGCACTTTGAAATGCCTTGTTGTTGAAATGTGCTATACAAATAAACCTTGCCTTGCCTTGCAAGAGGAAGAACGTCCCACCCAAACTTCAACATCAACACTAAGACGTGTATCACTATGTGACATCTCAGTCAGGTAGTTTCCTTCAGTGATTTAGTATTTTAGCAAAGTCAGTCTCTGTGTCAAGTTATGTTAACATGTGCACTTTCCCCACTTGAGAAGGACCGATGAGTCTACCCGAAGGATTTCACACTGGATTTCACTCAATGACCAAACAACTTTTCTGTTTCCTCCTTTTATTTTGGAAGGTTTAGCATAGTAGTTTGTTCACTAAGCCACTTAGTGTAGCGTCGTGTGTAGTGTTGTGTAGTTTAGTTTTAAAACTTTTAAATAGAAAAGAAACACAGCAAACAAAATTCAGTTCAGAGTTTTTGCTTTGTAAAATATCTTTATTGACTGTCAGTCAGGTATTATTAACTTCCAGCAACCCTCAAATCAAAGAATAAAGACACTTTACCCACAATGTAGGTGTATTTTCCCTTTAACTCAGGAGATGCAGGTAGCATGTTTGATACTTAATGTGAATATAATTCATTTAATCTCGTTTCCATTATGCAATGTGTATACTTTGTTGGCTTTTTATTCTGAAATCCGGATGTTCGTCTGTAGAAAACCGGAAGTCGTCTCACGTAAATCTTTCCGCTAACTTTGCAAAGTCCTTCGCTCGCTCCCGATCTGTGCCGTTTGGTTGCGTTTACCGTGAATTTTAGCACTAACATGTAAGTGTCTGCTGAGTTGACCACGGAGATCTGAGTGTCTGCTGACTTTACCGCAGTATTAACTTGTCACCTTTTTTTTCTGGCTGGTTTCAGTGAAGTTTATTCATGTGTGAGTCCACAACGATTTGAGACTTGAGATGAATCCTCATATGTTAAGTTCAACTTTTACTATTTAGTTTGGATACAACTTGTTGTATTTCTTATTTCAATCACAAGATGGTGCCATCATATTTAAAGCACACACAGGTGACAAGTTAATGCAGGTGATGCTGTGGTTTGATCACCAGTGATGTGATTCTATTATAGGATGCCTTGTTATGTGTGAACATGTTGGAAATGTATAAAAAGTTGTTTGTAACTTAGAGTTCTTCCTTCTGACTCAGTAAAAACCACTCCTCTGTGTGTGTGTGTGTGTGTGTGTGTGTGTGTGTGTGTGTGTGTGTGTGTGTGTGTGTGTGTGTGTGTGTGTGTGTGTGTGTGTGTGTGTGTGTGTGTGTGAGTGAGTGAGTGAGTGAGTGAGTGAGTGAGTGAGTGAGTGAGTGAGAGAGAGAGAGAGAGGAAGACCGAGAGTGTACTGTAGCATTGTATTTGCCATCTGGTGGCTGTATTGTTGCAGTGCAAGTCAAAAGTTGCAAAGAAAGACAAGACAGAGATTTTTAAGCCTGTCTAATTATTTTAATCAATATTAATATTTGCACAAAGAAATGTCCAACACCAGCAGAATGACTTTGTGGATCTTATTGATCCATGACGAAATGGAAGAAATAACCTATCAACACTGACAATGAGCAAACATGTCATTTGTTTGTGCATTTCATTTTTCCAGCACAGGGAAAATGTTCATTGTTTTGCATAATTTCCTTTTTTTGAATAATGACGAAAGTAGCATTGAATTGATTACATGTAATAACAAATGAATACATACAAATTATTAATTTCTACATTTATGAACACAATGTACAAGAAGAAAAACAACAAAGTATCAAGACATCACCGGCCACTGTTTTTTATTCCAAATATGTTAAAAACAAACCCCTAGTATAGTAGTGTACTTAGTACCAAAACAACGCAGGTTTTGCTGTGTTCACATAGGCGTGTGTATGTGTCACAGTATTACATGTGCGTATATTACACATTCATTTCTACACATGTACACTGCTACATGTATGAAAGCACATATATACATACAGTGCAACTCACAGGCACATCATGCAGTCTCACACATGTAGACTCAGGAGTCTCAGGAGTGGTTATCTTCACTTTCTCCACTCCGTGCACCAACAGAATTAAAGTGGATTCTAATTTTTCATCGGTCTTTCACACAACTTGACAGAAACACAGCCAGCTGCTTCTGAAATCCGAAACAGAAAACAAAAACAGAGAGAGGAGGTGTCCATATGATTTCCTTCCAGCAGGACATGGCATATTTCAAACTAAAAGTAATGTTTCAGTTTTGGGTCCTTGACTGTAAATCAAAGCAGTTGTTGACATCAGACACTAGATTAACTACATACAGAAGGAACAGTATTATTTCAGAGCCATGATTAGTGACGAAGAAACAAAATCTCATCATAATCCTTCAAAGAGACATCCATAGACGTCACAGGAAAAGGTGCACCAGTAAGACTTTTGGCTGTGACTAAAATAACTCTTGCATAGTACAACAAAATACAAGTTGTGCCCTTTTCACACTGGGCACAGAGTGTGAGGTCTGGTGTACATTTAATGTGAAATGTTGGAGCACAGTTTGGCACACAACGAGATACGATATATATCATTGATATAATGAAGCATAGTTGGATCTCACATTAAGGTATTTATGGGGTTTAATGCCGCGTTCACAGATGAACAGAAATGAGACATACTATCATGTTTATGACATGCGACAAGTGTTTCTGTCATCCCTTTGTATGACTGCAAAGTTGATTGGATAAGGGTTTAAACAATATGCTTTGACAATATAGCATTCTATCCATTCAATTTGGGTTATTTCCCTTGAATGATGGACTGACGTGAGGCGTCCATGTTTGTTTGTTTTTTAAGGAAAACTTTCAGAACAATTTTTCACAGTTATTATTACAACTTGGATGTCGATGGTATTTGTAGGTTAACTGGTAATTATAGTCAGCCCAATATGAAATGAATGCAGTATAAGCTAATGCAAAGGCTAAATGTCTGTCCCAACCGCTTTTTCTAATATTAGTGAAAGTGTTTATAATTCAAAGCAAACAATCCAACGCTAAGGGTACAATCTGTCGAGGTATTAGTTGACACAAAATCTGAATTTTTTTTAACCGTAACCAATTAATGAGATGAATGATTTTGAACATGATTTTCGAATCTGTATGCTGACTGTGTAGCAGTGTGAAAAGGGCATTTCTCGCTGTTAAAAGACAAAGATGAGGCCTGAGACTAATGTGTGTTGTCGTTGTTGTGTCGCGTTCAGGTCCTGAAAACGCTACATACAGGTCCCTGTGGTCAAAATCCAGCTACCCTCTGTGCACTTTTACTTCAGGCACTGTTCTCTCAATCGTTTTCGAACAAATGCCAACTCCTTATCATTTAAAGTTCAAAACTAGTCTTTGGACAGAATCAATTGAAAGTGAACTGGGTTTGAAATCCCTGAAGGTCAAGTCTGAAGTGTGTGAAGGCTGGAGTTCCCTCAGTGTCCCGCTTTCACACAAAGATAAGACAAAATAGCTTCTGAAATTGAAAGCAAATGTCAGTGGTTTCCATCTTACCTTCAAGCTGATTATTATACACAACATTACATAACATTATAACATCCCTGTTTTTGAGTCAGCTTTCATTGGACCACCAGGTAGTGTTACCAGAAGTGAGGACTTAACCTTCAAGAGCAATTCAGAGTATGTGTGACAGAGTTTAGCAATGATCAATATTCTCATTTATTTTGACAAGTTCCAGCTAGACATAACGCTGTTTTCTTTCTTTTTTACCATAAAACACCACAGACATGTTTATGATGGGCCTCTGTGTTGCTCTTTAATGACAGACACATACTTCTTTCCCCCACAAACAGCAGAAAAAAGACATCCGCAGTTTAAAGGTATCATAGCTACAGTAAATGTTGTTGTTTTTTTTCACAGTGTGTAAACACAGAGAACAGTGTTAGTTAACAGTGCTGAAGCCGATTGATTGGTGATCAGTGATGTTATCGCGTACCACAGTCCTCTCAAAGCAACACTTCATATGGTCACTCCAACTCTCCCACACAGAGACAAACAAGAGTTCAGACGGGATGTTTGATGTAGTCTCGCTATCCTTCAGTCCAGTCAGTCTCCTCTCGGGGACTTGTGGTTTTGCTGTTAGATAAGCTACATCAAATGTGTATTTCTGATTTATGGTGGGCTGAGATTCTCAGCTGAACCTGTAGTTTCCAGAAAGAAAAAAAAAGATGAATTGCATAATGGATTCAGTCACTTCTGAACTCCGGAGAAAAGTAACTTGCACATTCTGAAAATAGCATATAGAAAAATCTATACAAATATATAGAAGGAAACGAATGCCATTGGGTCCTGGTCTGGTTGTATGTTTGAGATCAAGTACAGTACAGTGATCCTGATATTAATGTTACATGTGTTTGGTCCCTGGGAGAAGAGCTATTAGACAAAGAAAGAGAATTTTTTTTTAATGTCCACTCATATTTTCACAGTCTCTCTCGCTCTGTCTTTTGCACAAAAAGTCTACTGGTTCCTGAAAGCATCTTTTTTTTTTTTGTGGTTTACAAACTTCATTCAGTCGTCATTGGCTGAAGATGCTTGAAAACGTCAGCAGCCGTTTCCTCAAACCCTGAAAAGGTTATTTTTTGAGAGACATGAGATTTTCACCTGACGGCAGAGAGTAGGAATGAAAAAAGGAGAAAAGGCTGTCTGTGAGAAGGAAGCTCTTAGGAGACTTAGCACAGTTTGGTGTACTAGGTGACAAGTTGTGACTAAAAACAGATTACTGAGGATATTACCCCAAGTGTTAATATCATTAGTTTTATCTTGTCATAGACAACCAAACTTGAATTTGAAACGGTGTATTGCATGACACTACAGCAGGTCTTCCTGCAAACAAAGAGGATTTTTACTTTGCGGTCAGACAAAACCTACAGGTACAACCGCTGACATAAATGAAAACATATCAATTAATGATTATTGATTATAGTCCCCCTTTAGTTGCTGTTCGAAAGGAAAACATGTGAGACTTGTCAACAGGTTTTGCTGTGAATTTCTCTCACTCATATTAAAATAAAGTCCTTGTCTGCCTCCTCCCCAGAGTCTGGGGACTTTTTGCCCGCTGCCTTGTCCTTGTCTGGGTTTGGAGATTGGTCCTTGGTCTTGAAGGAGCCATGATCCTCAGAGTTGGTACGGAGACGGCTGGGTCGCTGAACAGAGTCCGACACAAACCCCGCCCTCACTAAAAAACAAGAGAGGGAGAAGATGAAAATGACAGCACGTGTTGACAATGCTTAGAATAAGATAGGGGGAGAGAAAAGAAAGGTGAGGAAGAGAGGGAAATTGTTGAAATTATACATTTTGTTTAGCAGTGTAGCAGTCTTCTGTGCATGTGTGGAACGCAGGCATCGAGCAGACAGACAGAACTACTACGCATACGCAGCGATTAGTGTCCGTTTTGGAGGATAACCGAGGCTTTACAGCAATAAGTGATGTAAAGCGCGACAATTCACCCTCATCTTTGCGAACAATCTGCTGCCAAAAACCTCTTAGCAAATGTGCAAAGGAGTGCATGATTACAACTCATGCAGAAACAATGGATTCTTAGATATACAGCACACGTTGTACATCTTTGAGGACATACAGATTGACTGATAATCGTTTAACAATATTTCCCTACTCTCTGCCCAAAGCATGCTGGGATAGAGTAGGCTACTTAAAATGGATTCTGCTCCACACTGCCACTTCACTATTCGTGATCGTCTTCTCCAACATGCAAAAGGGAACTGAACATTCCCTTGTGTATACCGCCACCTAATGGCTCTCTTTTTTCTGGTTAAAAAAGGTGTTGTTGTCCAAGAATCCATCTGATGGCGCAGAGGTTTTGACAAACAGAAACTACATCCTCTAGCTTTTAAGTCTCTGGAATTATTCAATATGCATATGGATAAAAACACTGATTTTATGAAACTTCTGTTGATGGTACAACAATAGAAACAAACAAACCAAGCAGCCAGCGGTTTCAAAATAAGTTATCCTTTGTTTATGAGCAGGAATTAAGCTCATGAACATGAATCAGATGTGTGTGCCTCTGACAGGGCCCAGAGGGCGTCACTGATAACGTTCAGTAAAAGGATGAAGGGAGGAAGAGCAGAGAGAAGAAAGGGAGACCAAAGGAGAGGACATAATGTATAAAAACATCAGAGGGAAAGGAGCATAGACAGTCATAAATCACCAAGTTGCCGGGCTGCCTGTTACATAATACTGCTGTCACAACCTGACAGTGACATCAAGCATCTATCAGTCTGTCTAGGCCCTAGATAATTCCCCTAGATTCAAGGGGAAATCTGCTCTGGCCAAAGGACAGGTTTCAGGTGAAGGAGAAAGAAAAAAAAAGACACTCAAAGATTTTGACAGACAGATTTTGTGACCCACCATCCTGAGTGGTTTTGTTCGTAGAGCCTCCTGACTGCAGACTGTTCTGGCCCTCTTTGTCTTTCTCTGACACCGTCCTCTTCAGCGTTGGAGGAAGAACTGTGGCTTTAGGAGACACGCCACCACTGTTTGGGGAATCTGAGCTCTCATCTGTCAGGAAAAACACATTATCAGCTTATAACAAATATGGTCTCATCCGTCAAACAATCTCACAGGAAGATTAACAACTGAACCACTGCAGCAACAATCCTCTCAGTGTGGTAATCAGATCCAATGCTTGTACCTATGCTCCTGCTGGTGCTGCTGGTCCTTGGCTTATGTGGGATGGAGGGTCGGGCAGCCAGGGCAGGCTTCGCTCCCTGTGGCACCGGTGGTTTGGGACTTACTGGCACGCCAGGAGAACTCGAGGAGGACGTAGCCCTGAGACGAGGGGCCTTGTCAGGCTTCGTCTCGCCTCGAGGAGGGGCCTTGTCAGGCTTCGTCTCGCCTCGAGGAGGGGCCTTGTCAGGCTTCGTCTCGCCTCGAGGAGGGGCCTTGTCAGGCTTCGTCTCGCCTCGAGGAGGGGCCTTGTCAGGCTTCGTCTCGCCTCGAGGAGGGGTCTTCTCTGGAGAACCAGTCGGAGGATCTGATTTATTAATTGAGCCACTGGGAGACCGGCTTTCTGAGATGATGGGCTGGGGCTTGGCTGCTGGCACATGAATAAAAATAAAAAAATAATTAAAATCATGCACACAATGATTTTCATGTACCATATGGGTGTGAAACCAGACACTAAAACAGGAACGTGATCCACTAATAATCCACTAAAACCAGCTGCAGGTCTGCTTGAGTCACTAACTGTTGAGTTAAAAGGTTTTTTTTTTCTTCCTATGTTTATCTCAACAGAAAAAAACTCACCTGTTGCATTGCTGTCAGGTCTGTCGGGGCTGGAAGACTAGAGGAGACACAAGGACAAAATATTGTATTCGGATGTTCATGAGTGTAGAACGTTCTTGTTTTGATTCAGTGCAGCGGTGACGTGATCATACAAACTGAACAGGCAAGTGTCAGCAAGACATCTTAAAGCGTCTTGAAGGTCTTTAGTATCATCAGATTATCTTTACTCTACAAAAGCTGTACTGGTTTTAAAATGATTCTCCCCCAAAAAAATCCCTTGCATTCACAAAAGCCCTCTCCTTCTCAAAGTCTCGGGCTGAATTTCAGTCCCAGTAGTGACCATCTTTTTGAGTCTGGTATATTTTACACTTTGCAGTCAGTTTTATATCCAGTATATTTGCAGTTTCAAGCTTTTATTGTTGACTGTACGTGTAAAGCAAAGCAACATTCAAACAGGAGGTGGCGCCTTTCTGTTAGAAAATGCCCACACACCCAAGCTTTGTATTAAGTAGTCTCCTGAATAGCTCTCTCCATTACACCTGTATACACAAACACACACACACACACACACACACACACACACACACACACACACACACACACACACACACACACACACACACACACACACACACACATTTTTAAAGAGGTGAAATATTCTCTTGACATTTATGTCCTGCCGTGAGTCATGACAGATAATTTGCATGTCTCACTGCCATACCACTTTACTTTTGAAGTTTATCTTTTACTGCCATGTTATTTTGACGTTCATTTTCCAGAATTGGCTTAAAATAGACTATTTCATTTTTTAAATTATTAAATAAATAAATGGAGCATGACTAAAACACCCCTTTTTTTCTACAGGTGGAAGGCTTGACTTGAGTTCAAAGATAATCACTTTTGAATCTCTTGCAAAACTGAGCTTGAATTCTTTCATGAACTTAATTTGATCATATTACAGTAGGGTTTCTCCTTTTTATTGCAGTTTATTAGTGCCACTCTCTTTCTTGTTGACTTTCTTTTCTGCCGTGTTTGTTTTTGCGATGGTTTGCAAAAGTGAAAGGAAGAGCCCTTTTGTAACCAAACTATAGAAATCTAAACTCAAGCTTCCAACCAGATCACATGGTCCACGTCCACAGATTGAGTTTTCTTATTTCTATGGAAGTTTGGTGGCATCTCCCATCAGTACCTTACTTTTCCCTTATTCTTGTATCTTTTGCTTTTTGAAATCACACCACCTCACCTTGTGTGCTCTCCTCTCCTGCTTGGCCTTCATCTCTGCGAGGAGGCCGCTGCCCATCATTTGCAAGCCTTGGTACCGCCGGCCTCCCTGAGGGCTGCCCCTGCCGTCCGAACACTCCCAGGGCTCGTCCATGGAGTCTGGCGTCCTCAGCTCCTCTGAGCGGTCTGAGCTGCTGCTGTAGTCTGTGTGCTGGGAGCGGCTGGAGGCGTCTCTGCAGGAGAGACGGGAATTATTAGGGAATCAGGGGCCGACTGGTACATTCAGAGGTAATGTGAAATCTGTTGTTCTACAACAAGAACGTATTCATCTGTACCTGGACTTTGGCTCAGGTGCTGGGCTCTTTACTGCCACCTTTGGTGAAGAGGGCTCCTCAGGGATGGAAGCCACCGTCGAGGCTACAGTGGCTGAGGATGTACCTGAAGCTGGATTGGTCGCCTGGTTTTTCTCTGACTTACCCGAAACTGGGGGGGTCGTCTGATTTTTTTCGGACTTATCTGATTTGTCCGATTTATCTGCTTTTTCGGATTTGGTGGAACGTTTGATGAGGTTGAGGAATCCTCCTTTACTCTTCTTCTTCTCTCCATCGTGAGATTCTGAACTCTTGGAACGTCTGAGAGGAGACAGAACGAGAGACAAAAAAGTATTAAATAATGAATACATAATATTAAAATATAAATATTAGAAGCAAGTACAGTTCAATACATCTATACTGGAATACGTATTCAGACAGTCCATGACAAAACTCTAAATGAAGCATTATCCTCACTTGGAGTCCATCCTGGTGACTTTTGTAGAGAAGAACTCGTCCACGCCCTCGTCCACCCTTCCCATTAGGCCGTTCTGCTCCCCGTCCTGAGATGGAGCACTGTTGATTTGCTGAAAGAGGAAGTTAAAGGATCTGGTACCATGTCTGGAAATGGACTTTAAAAATCCATACAAAGCTGCTGAGCTTTACTCACAGGTATTTTGCTGGAATGCTTTTTCTTGTTCCTTCGTGGTCGCAGTTTGGTGAAGTGCTGCAGCTTTTTTTCCTCCTCGGACGGCAGCTCCACCATCCCTCCTGGCGGTCGGTGCTCCAGTTTTGGCAGGACCTGAGATGGAGTAGGTGGAGTTTGAGATGAAGTTGATGCTTCCTCCACATGGATAGGGACGTCTTCCAGGGCCTTGTCCAGGTCAAACTCCATCTCTGTGGATTCGACGGTCATTAGAAGGTTCATTGTAGATGCACATTGAATATTCAAGAGCACTTCCACGTGTCATCAGGTGGCATCAAGATTGAGGAATTATTTGAAAGACCAAATACAGAATGATATAAACCAGCCACCCTGATCCATCCACTTTTTATACTATCAAGCAGAAAGATAATGTACTATTTGATTCTAATACAGCTAAATATCACGACATATGAACAAAAATATATATAACAAACTGCGTACCAAAGGCACGAGACACTGGCCGAAGCATTCTGCTGTGGATGCTCTTCCTCTTGGATTTTGGAGTCATCTGAAAGAGGCGCACAGAATCAAATATATGTGGTAATTGTCAACAAAATATCCAAGTCATTTCTATCACTCAAGACCAGTCGAGCTTTTAGTACTGTCAAACATCATGAAATTGATCCGCTAACTCTGTGGCTATTTGGGATTCTGTCCACATCTTATTTTAACTACACTAGATTTCGTAGTTTGTACTAAGACCAGACATCATCCTATTTAATCAAAACCGTCTAAATGTAATTATTAACAAATTGTAGAGGTACTTATGTTTTTTAGACGGTACTTATTATGATGATGCATATTATATTGTGCTGTGATCCACATTTACAAGGTGGTGATGACGCACATTGAGTGCATTGAGTGGAGAGAAGCAGTGCAATGTGGCTGGATGCAGAACAAAAAAGTACATTTTCAAATATCAGTATTCAACTATGTTAAATAATTCGGAGAGTGAGTGAGGAAGTAATAGATAAATGCGTCCTACGATACTCGTCTAAAACACATCATCAGGATTAAATATTAAAATACGTGAGGCTCTTTGTGTTGTAGCAAAGAGAACTGTGAAGCAAGCCAGCACAGCAAAGACCGACAGAAAAGGAAAAGAGCAGCGTGAGCAGAAAGTGAATTGAAAAGAGAGTTTAGAGCGACAGTCGAGAATTACTTACACTGGTGCAGCACAAAATCTCCATGGAGCAAAGGTGGAAAGAGAAGGAAGAACAGAGGAAAAGAAGATTGAAGAGGAAGAAAGACAACATAGTAAAGCATAGTGAAGACAAAAGAAAGATGGCTGGTGTTCTTGTAAAAGTAGAGGTGAATAGGACAGAGAGTGATATAAGATGAAAAGAGGGGGCAAGACACCAGAGAAACAGACCAGAGACCGAAGAACATGCAGCTTCCTGTTGACTGCAGCCTGCATTTACTGTGCATCCCAACTCACACACATTATTACATCAACACAAAAATCAACGAAAACAAACGTGGTGAAAAGCAACCATTCCAAGGGTTGACTACATTTGAAACAGCGGTCGGTGATGAGGAAACAATAAGACTCAGGTACGTCTCCACACATACATCTGCCCTCAGAGAGTACAAATGAACCAACCTGAAAAGCCAACTATAAAAGCAAAACAGCTTTGAGCATTTTGCAAAAAGTTCTGTTCTGATATTTACTGAACATCGAGACAATTCTTTAAATGCATACTAAATTCAATCCTCAATTGTCTTTGGCAAATGTAGAGTAGCCACGGTCTATTTCCTCCAGTAGAGGGTGGTATTAGGTTGTAGTTTGTGTCACAACTAAATCGAACATTTAATTGATAAATGTAATTTGAGTCGCATGAAAAACATGAGATGCCTAGATTATAATACATGAAATAAATCACGGAGAGTTAAAACACACGGTTCCACCCACGCCTACCATGCATGTCTCTAGATCCTCCAGCCTCTCAGCCTCCAGTATCTCGGTCGATGCTCTTTTAGGAATCTTTTCCTCCGGGACGTCCAGATCCACAGACTCCTGCTGCACCAGGGGGCGACCTCGCCGCACCAGGTGGTCTGCCTGGGAGGAGGAGAGGAAACCGGGAGCAGAGGTGAAGATATGGGAGCAAAGGGGGGGGAGAGAAGATGTGGATATAATTGGCAAGAATGGTAACGGAGAGATAAGGAGAGATAAGATGGAATGTGAGGAATTGACAGAAATGGAGGATAAAAAACAGATATCAATGAGTTTCAGAGAGATTTACATATGTTACAGCAATTTAGAGGGCAAGTTATCAGCCATTGTTAATGAACCAACGAGCCAGTTGAGAGCTTTTTTGACTTTAATCTTACCAGAGTGAGTTGTGAAGTGGAAAGAGCCTCCAGAATCTCATCAACAATGCGATCAGACAGGAAAGACGCTAGACTCAGCTTCACCTCACTGACACAGCGGGAGAAAGACAGCAGAAACAAACAACCACAGAAAGATCTCAGTGATTCGCCCGTGTAATCCATCGCTACGTGTAAATATAAATGATACTACACTCTCACCTGATCTTGTTGATGATATCCACCCCGGACTGCTCCAGGAGGGTTTTAGTGACAAAGCTTTTGGGTACGACCATCTTGGCTGAGCTGGCCTTCATTAGCTCTGGACGAAGAGCACTCCTCTTCATCACATGGGGACACAGAAACTCTGCTGCGTCCACCATCGACTCCAACAGAGTCTGGAAGGAGTGAAGATAACGGATGGATGGATATGAATGCGTGTGTGTGTGTGTGTGTGTGTTAATGATGAGGGATTTGATTACAGCAACTACTGGCTGACAAAACTTGAACTTAAAAGTAATTTTTTATTTTTTATTTTATCTGAAATTGGCATTACCTGTTTGACTTTAAAATTGATATCAACATTTTATATTTTGGTGCCTTGAGTGAAGCATTTTACAACTTGTGCTCTATAAATAAAAATAATTATAATAAATCAAATGAAATAATATCCTTCGATTTAAAGGTTTCTGTTCTCTACCTGTAGGTGGCGTCTATCGTCTAGTTTTCACTGTATTCAGACCTTAAAAACCACAAATACTGGACACAATATACTTTGAACCCTTGCCAGAATTCGATTTAAGGTCCTTGACCAAAAATAAAACATTACTGAACAATTATTTGAACGTGTACTTTGTTTTGGTGGCTATAATTCATCGTTTTCAACCCCACCTGTAGTTGTTGGTCCATGACGTTAGTCACCTCCCCAGCCATAGACTCCAGTTTCTCCTGGATGGGTCCCACTGACGAGCTGTTCACCTCCTCTCTGGAGGCTGACCCAAGGTGGTAGAGGTTCGGGAGCAGCTGGGGAGACACAGAGAGGAGGACATAGGATGAACGAAGGAATCAAAGAAAGGATGCAGGAAATTGATCTCCCAATTAGCTTACAGATAAAACCTCTTAATTCTCACACACACACACACACACACACACACACACACACACACACACACACACACACACACACGTGAGGCCCGTGTGTATAATGTGCGTCCCCTCACCGTTTTAGAGTTTCTGGCATCTTTGATGAGGTTCTCTGCTGACCTGACGTCCTCCAAGATGGCGTCTGTCTCAGAGTACCTCAGAGAGTTCAGGTGGTCCTGCACCTTCACACAAATCCTGTCAATCATCTGGAAGACACAAACGAGACATGAACGTTTGTATTTGAAATGTCAAAATTAGGTTAATGGATGAATACCTACTCTAGGGATGAATGTTATATTATTTCAGTACCTAATATAAATATAAAATAGATATTTCCTTGAGTTATGTGGCAATCTGTGTGATGCTGATTACCCTAAACAGTAATATTTACAGTGGCTAGACACACCGGTCAATGAAACACAGCTTTGTCGTCACAGGATATAAATGTGATATACCAACAGGGAGAAGTGCAATTAGGACAAAATTCTAAGCCCCGAAAAAACTAAATCTCTTTTGCCAGTGAAAAAATGTTCTACTTTTCTCAAGACTCAAGAAAGTTAAGTTAGTAAAATTCTGTACTTATTGTATTTGGTCCAGTTCTATCTACTTTGTGAACAATTATAGATTAAGTTTGGTCAAAAACATACAGATTACAGTGCATATTAATTCAATAATTCCTGTGTGTGTGTGTGTGTGTTTTATCAGTTTTGTTACACACCTGTTGTGTGGTTGTGGTTACGATGCCCTGCTGCAGCCGATAGGCCTGTTCCTGTAGGTATTTCCTTGTTTCATGGTTCCTGTACAGATAATTCTCGATCTGGGGGATAAAACACAAAGCCACTGTCATGATAATAAACCAAAGTGATAATGAATATCTGATGAATAGCTGATAACAAATCCTCTCACACTATGACAGGACAGCTGAGGGACCCAGAAAGAATTCTTTACGTACCTTTAGCAAGGCGTCCTCTGTTTTCTCAGGGCCGGCCTTCAGAGCCTGGGAGGCATCGATGATGGGGATGGGCATGAAACGAATGGTGAAGTTCCTGATGGACACACAGCCAGTGGACATTGTTATTCCACAGATGGTTCACATTGTAGATGAAGGGAAAGAGGCAGAGGCGTCACTAGGGATGTTCAGACAGAAGGTTTAACATGGTGTTTAAATAAACATGAAGGAAAGTGATACATCCAAATGTGGTATTTCTTGATACAATGCTTTATAATTTAAGAAGTCAATCTGCACATTTTCACTCAGGATAACCTACGGTTTGTTTTAACCATGATTTATACAGTAATTATATGCCATGGTTCGATCAGCATGTTGAGTGTGCATATGGTGGAGACAGCGTTACAATATTCATATTATGATGGAGGAGATGAATGGATGGCAGAAGGAAGAAATGAAGACACAGTAAAATGGAAAGCAGAAGGCACAGAAGAGAGATTAAAATGAGGGTGTTTGGAGGTAAAGGCTGAGTCAGATGTTGATTGTTTTCAGATTCGAAGGTGAACGGATTCATCTTTGATCAGATATGCTTCACAACAAACACACACACACACACACACACACACACACACACACACACACACACACACACACACACACACACACACACACACACACACAGCGAAGCACCACGTCAGGCAACCTGGTCTTTCTTTAATTTTACAACAATAACAAAAATGCTGTTTTTATGGATATACCGGTAATGGTTGAAAAGTATTCATTCAGTAACTTTTAATATCGGTGAATGGAGGAAACGTTGCATGCTTTCTATGTTCACTTTTAAATTCCCACAAAATACGCTGTCTTATTAAGCAGCATTGAACGTCTGGTGAAACCTCAGAGGAATTTAACGTTGAGCATTATGAAAGAAAATCTGACGAAAAAGAAGAAGAGACGTAAGGAAATTGACTGAAGGTGGCAAAATGCACACATGCACAAACCACTGCACTGCTGAGCAGAATAAAGAACAGGGGCAAGAAGGAAAGGAAATTTTTATTTCAAGAATGCAATTCAGAGATCCAATGGGGAAATAGTGTAGGTGCATGTGGTGCTGGGAGAATATGATCAACAGAGAGAGAGAGGGATAGATGTACAGATGTGTCCCGGAAGCTAATTTAGTGAGCGTGTCATTTCACACACAGGGAATATTGAACATTCAGACAGGAGACAAAAATCAGATTTAATCAGTCATTGCTTCTTTGTTGCTGTATTCATTTTCCGCTTTCCTTCCTCTCATCCTCTCGCCTACTCTTCCTGTCTGACCACATCTCAAGGAGTCCCCCTGCACAGCCCAAATGTAATGGACTGTAGGGCACCGGTGTATGCAAACTGTTAGAATTAAGGTGTGACAGTGCCATGTAACATTCATAGGTTGTCAACATTGCCTTAATAACTGTAACACACAAGCAGACATTCATCAGCACACAGGCATGCACACGTACATGGACTCAGTATACACAGATACAGACAGAGCTACTCACTTCTCCAGAGCGGCTGCTACATCCTGAAGACCCTGAGGGCTGATGTTGTTCTTGTCCCACATCACAGTCCTGCACAGACAAACACACTGTGACACAGGGCAACGCAGAGAGACCATCTACAACATTTGAACTGCCGTCAAATGACAAGTAATGTCGACTTGGAAATGTTTTTTTACTTCCAATATTGGAATACATATTTGAACCACACAAGTTCCAATATTCATGCACGTGTTTGAGTGCATATAGGGTCAAATATCAGGGAACTGATGTGGTCTTTTATTGTTTGTGTCTATTTGTCTTTAATATCATTTCATCAGTCAACACCTTACTTTAACCCCTCTTATTTTGCATTTATAGACAATATATAGATCATTTAATAAATGGTTTATCACTACGGATGTTTTAAGTAGAGCATTTGTGAATGCAACAAAGTCAATAACTTGGTGGGCAAGTGTATGAACAGATAATCAATGACAACACAGTAAAATGCAGTTGTAATAATATACAATCTGTCTTCATGGGACAAGTTATAATTGTACATTAATAACGACCACAGAAACGGTCTTGAGTTCTTTGCCAGGTTTTGATATTTCTTTCTGTGTGTGGACAGATTTTGTCACCATGATAGTGGCACAACCGTGCAAGTTGCAGTAACAAACCTTAATAGGTCTGTAGCTGAGATCAAAATGAAAGCCGAATTCTAAGATAGGTGTGGTGCGAGCAAGGGTGCCCGGAAGTAGAGGCGAAAGAAGTGCCCCTGTCCCTAAAAGATGTAGCGGCTGGTGTGATCCCATCACATCAGGTTCTCCAGTTACTTGTTGTTATTTATGAGCCTCAGAGCCCTGAATGTATACTGACCTGAGTTTGGAGTTGATCTGTAGCGCTTTGGCCAACATCTTGGCTCCCATGTCCCCCATGGCGTTCCCGCTGATGTCTAACCTGGTGAGCGAGGAGTTGCTGCCGAGAGCGTTCAGAACGATGGTCAGATCACTCTTCAGTCTGGAGTCTGCTAGAGACAGAGATGTGAGGGGCTGGGGAGGGAAGAAATAAGGGAGAAGGAAGTGTATATGTGGGATGGGAGGAGGAGAAAAGAAAAGGGTTTGAGAGAGGGTTCATATTATGAGAACGAGGCATTTAATACTACCTTATGACTGTTATGTATGTTGTGTTTGTGACTGTTAAAAGGACGCAGGACAGTCTTCCAATTCTTATTTACCTTTTGCATGAGGCGAACATTTAAAAAGAGCTTTCTTGGCCCTTGTTGTAAATCACTGCCAACTTCAACAAAAGTTATTGTAATGTGTAACATTGAGAGCATTATTATTCCTTTAAGCAGTGCCAGCATGTTTTCCTGCCAAAGTGTCATTGAATGTATTCACTGTCAATGGGTGCCTGATATCCCTGTGTCTTCTCTTCATTTGGCTTAATTCTCACACTTCCTATGAGAAAGTATGCCGTTGAGCACGGTCGTCAGAGCTCAAAGACACTTTTTCATCATTACAAGTGTCTGAAGCTTTTTAAAATCCATTAAAACATTAAAAAGCAACTTCATCTTGTGCAAATATAACAGTAGTCATACAGCTCTGTCCCTGCAGAGGGTGGTATACTCAAAAGGGCAAACCCTAGTTAAACATTTATCAGAGGATCAAGTGGACCTGCAAGAGACTTTTCTAAAATGTCAGAGGTGTTATCATTGAAAACAGGGCACTCCACAGGGCAAAATGAAATATTCAGCACTGGATCAAGTGGATTTCTTTGTGATATGAGGGCGTACAAATGTCCAACAGCGCCCGTCTGTTCACCAGCTCTGAGCTGCTCGATGATGCATGTCATTTACACAGCTGGAGACTCCTGGGGGCCATCTTCACAAAACGCGCTGAGGCGAGGCTGCATTCACACCAAATGCAAATCAGTAGGTCCGAACTGGCTGAGTTAGAAGGAACTCCTAAAAATAAGGGCTGTGTCAGTCCTCATTTTAGTGTTTAATCTCTTTAATGTGTGGCGGAATAGTATCGACATGTCTTGTTTGAGGATGCAGAGAGAATTATTGACTGTTTGCATGTGCTTCTGTGGGGCACAGAGCAAACACTGAACATGCATATTTAAATATGTACAGGTTTATGGACCTGTAGCCGCAGTAATCCTCACTCCAGGGATGCAAAGTAGAAATCGCTGAACAAAAATCCAAGTGTCCTGCTGTAGCACAGAAAATCAGTGCACTAATACCATGTGATCATAGCAGTAAATGTGGAAGTAGGGAAGTATACAATGGAAACGTCTGCATGTTGTGCTGCCTGCAAAACGTACAAGTCCTGTCCCTTTCTATCGCTGAAGCAAATGACTTTCAGCAGCTCAGATTCCCAGCCTTTATTCATCCATAAAACAGTGAAATCATTCCTCTGGGCATGTATACATTTCTTGTTTTATAAAACCAAGAAAATTTGAAATTGGAGCCCAAGACACGCAAATAAAAGTGACCTTATACCAGAGACAAATGAATCTATTTAATGAATGTGCGTTTACTGATGAGCTGCGTTTATTCTAATGAAACTCATTCATCCTGCAGTGTTACTGGTTACTCTTTCGCAACCATTAAATGATTGTTATTATTGTTGTTGTTATGTTAGAGAAATTGGGGTTGTACAGTTATTCTACTTTCCCCTTTCACATATCTTCTCTGTATCGTCTTCTCTAACTTCATGCTGGTGAAATTTAGGTTTTTACTTATTTCTTACTGCCATAACAAAACTTAAGATCATAATTACTAGGTCTGGTCTGTGGTTTTGCATGTGTTGTAGTTTGTATAAGGGATGAAGATATATATATATATATATATATATATATATATATATATATATATATATATATATATATATATATATATATATATATATATATATATATATATATATATAAGAATTACATGTTCTGGTTAGTGATGGCAGTTATGCAGATTCAATTAGTGTCTAATATATGTTGTTTGCTTACTACAGATATATTACACAAGCAAAAGGAGCAATAAAGGAGATATTGTATTTTGCAGATACCCAGTTTGTTTTTCTCTGGGGGACTATTTCTTGGCCAAAGGAAATTCCTTGAGTCTCCTCCTCTCCTTTCAAGGCAACCAGCTCAGACTTCAGGAAGTTATTGCTGCCGGCCAAGGAATAGTGCAGGTGCTGTAGATTAAGGTACCGTTGGACAGAAACAAGATAGCTATTTTCCAGTCATTATGCTAAGCTAAGTTAATCAGCTGCTAGCGGAAGCTTTATTTTTTTCTGCACATAAGTGAGATCAATATTCTCTGAAACAGAATACAGTTTGTGTATCTGTTCAGATTCTGGCAGCCATAACGGTCTGGATTCAGAAACACAACAGGGTAAATGTGCTGCCTGGAACTAAGTCAAGCGAGTGTGTATGTGTTCATTGTATTGTGTATCAGCCACTGTGCAGGGCAGTCTGTTACATCGGGTTTCTGTGAGTATGTATGCGAGTGTGAAAAAAAGAGCGAGAGGTAGCAAATAAAGTTTCCTGGCAGAGGTGGCAAATGTTTTGTGATTTTTTGTCTCCGTTTTAGTTTTTTTTAGTGCTCTCTTTTTCCGTTTTGGCAGTGGTTACCCTCCTTTCATCAAAGGTCTGATTCCGTCACCCATTCAGAACAGCCCCCAGACCAATCAGCTGTTCTGATAAGATACAAAAAATGACCCTCTCTGTCACATTTCCTACCTACCACTATTACTTGTATTCCTTACTATCCTATCCCACCGAATGAACATTCTTTGACCCTCCACCTTTAACCTCTGCATGTCACTTTTTCCCTCCTGCCCTCTCTTTGTATCCTTCCTGCACAGCCAGATAACCAGCTCCTTCAGTAACGCTATCTTCTCATGCATAATGACGCACGCACGCACACGCGCACACACACACACACACACACACACACACACACACACACACACACACACACACACACACACACACACACACACACACACACACACACACCATCAATCTAGTACATCTGCCTCTGTGGGAGACAATAAAAGGACAGGCACCAGGGCAAAATCTGTGACAGCTCCCATGATGGTGGCAGAGATAAAGCTGTGAGATGGATTGAGGGACAGAAATGAAGGGAGATAGCTAAAACTGGAGAAGATCCCTTCATTAAATGTTCTGTATTTTGGTGGTTTGCCTTTGTAGTGCTGTTGTGTTCCTAACGTTCTGCACCTGATACTTGAAATAGCATGAATATTTGAGTACAGCTCTCATAAACCACATGGTTGCAGTTTAATGTGATACTTTATTCATCGCTAGGGTGATTATATCCACACTACCCTCCGACAGAGAGGTCAGGGGTCATTTGTAGAGCAGCTGGTGGAGATTCAGTGATTTTCTTCAGCTGGAGGCTCGCTGATACAGGATTTGACACTGAGGCGTCTGTTTGGAGGATGTTCTCCGTCACCATTTATCTTCTGTCCCTCACAAATGGCAGATAGAGAAGGAAATGAAAAAAACCTCACCGACTCTTCTTCCTGAATCATATGGACCAGGCTGTCCAACACTGGAGCAAGGTTTCTATGTCAGGCAGAAGAAAGACAGGAAGAACAAATGAGGCAAAAAGGAAGCGTGAACATGATAAGCGCACTGAGAGAACAATCTTTTGAGAACTGCACTGCACAGATTTTTCTTTATATACTCAAGTATAGAAAAATCCGCAGAATACACCGTTTCCAGATTAATCTGTGCGAGTCCATCAGGAATGCAACATTTTGCAGTAGGGAGTCGTTTTTTATGCTTTTATCATGCCGAATGACTTACTTACAAGAAACGTACGTGCACATTTCTGGTAAAAACACGATTTAAAGAGATGCTTTTGTGTGATTCTTTGTCGAGAAACTCTGTTGATACAGATCTGTCAATTAAATCAACACTGGATTAATTGACAAAGAGTGTTAGTCCATTCAGAATTTCTTTGGTCGTGGACAGCCCTACTATGTAGATCTCTGGTCATCTTGACCCCTCACTATGTACATCTTCTGAGTATGTACAGTCCTCAGACTTCCTTGCCATGTGGCATTTATAAGATCAAACACGGCTGACTGTTGGATGTTGGTTTGTAGACGGCATCTGACAGAGCAGTCTTTGGTCATCCACAACAGACCGAGCTAAGACACACTAAGCCACAACCAACCCCAACCCAGGCCTAACCACTGAGGTTCTCTCACAGCCCCGTACTGTACACCTCATCTGTTCTTACTTGGACTTGATGTTGTTGAAGTTCTTCCCCAGAGAAAGGTGTCTGATGGATCGGTTCTTGGCCAACCACACCAGCAGAGTGGACAGGTCCGAGTCCAGGCCTGGAGGTGGAGGAATAGGTTGAGATGATAAGGTTGACTGGTCTTTGATTTTGGTAGCTGCATGCTGAGGACTTGCTATTAGCATGATGTTGGAATTGAAAGTAAATATATGATACAACATGCATGAAAGCTGCCACCTCACCGTTGTCAGAGATGTCTAGGCTGGAGATGTTCGGGATCTCGGCAATACAACCTTCAAGGATCTGAGAGCCTCCTGACCGCAACTGGGAAGACAGGAGGGCGGATTTTAAACACACACACACACACACACACACACACACACATAGTAGGTGAGGTACAATGTAGCGTATGGCATGTTCGTCAAATAACGGTACAGCTAGCTAGAGCTCCTAACACTTTGAATATGCGACTCCCTAACTGCCTGCTGCACGACTACTAGAATGCGTGTAAGATTTTTAGGTGAAACATGCATTTGGTTTCTAACAGACAACTAATAATGGAGACATGCAGGATACAACTTATGTTCATAAAACTTAAAATAACAACACAGATCATCCAGAATAAAAATATGGACCCCGAGAAGAATAGGATCAGCAGAAAATAAAGCATCTGCCAAAACAGACGTGCAAAAAAAAATGAGGAGGAATGAGATGTTAATTATTAAGATTGAGCACATTTGTACTTACACAATGGCCAAGCTTACAGAAGCATTAGGGGGAGAGAACGGCATGTCAGAGCCATGCCGACAATTACCAGCAACAAAACACACAGATGCTTAATACTTCTGTTCTCACCAGTGATGCACACATTTGCACGAAGACACGTAACAGAAATCACACACACAGTCCTTCTCTCGCATGCTGTCAGCCCAATCAAAGCACAAGTTTTGGGCCATCTTCAACAAGCGGATCATTAAGACCTCGAAAAACAAAACAAAAAAGGGGCCGAACGCATCATTTCCCCCGCAGCTTCAGTTTGGGAAGATTTCTATGGGAATCTGGAATTGGATTTCCTGTGTAATTTGCATTCATGTGTTATCTTTAGCATTCCCATTGAATCTGCTTTGAATCCGCAGCAAGCTGTCTTTTTCTGTTCGAGCAGGGGAGGAGATAAAGGCGAGGAGCTGGTGTGTGTGGGTGAGAGATGTGATGAAACAATTAGGGATGGAAACTAAGCTCACCCCCCACCCCCCCACCCCCCCCCCCCCTGCCTGCTGTCGGCCAAGTATTCCATTATACAGCCTCTTAACAGTGTCACTGGCCTGTCGGGACGGTTTTGGAGTGGATCCTAAAAGGCTGATTGCATTGGAAGAGTGTTACCTCCAAACTATTAAAAACCACCCTCTCCAAACTTTAGCTGACAAAGGCACTTACACAAATACTAGACAGAACAAATAAAGCAATACAATCCAGAAGACACAAGCAGTACCCCAGGAAGCTCCACTGGTTGCCGTCTTTTGATTACTCAGGCTTGCACTGTGTTTTGCAGCATTGTGCTTTAACTGTGTCAGCTGATGCATCATCATTTAATGTTACTACAGCTGAGGGATCTGGGTCTACTCTTCTCTGCAACTGCTCTGGAAACTGTTGTCACTGCATTTGGTGATACATTTAAAACACTTTCATCTCTACTGAACGTTTGGGGCTTCAGCTCGACAGCTGTCACACTGAGATTTGATTTCAGTGCAGCCACGAGGGAACGATCACTCACGGGCCGGGTACACATGCACAGAAAGATCTCAACGATATCTTGACTTCAAATTAAATGATTTCCGAGGGAAAATGACTGCTCGGTGCATCTCTGTCGGTCTTACCTCACAGCAGCTGAGATCTAGAGACACGTCCTTCAGATTGAGGTTACTGGCCAGGCCAAGCAGGAGAGCTCTACAACAATATCAGTGTAAGCAGTTCAAATAATTATAACTTTAAAAGGTATTAAGAGATTTGAAAAACGTTTCATCAGTAGACTGTTCGTTGTTTGTGAATCCAGGTTTCCCTAATTGGTAATAGTTTTGTTCCATTACGTTTTGAATTTGTTTCCATTTGTGAGCATACATTTTTTTTGCCACTGTCAATATCCAAACTCCAGATTATACCACTTGTAGTAAAATAAACATTCAACTGCAGTCTCCCAGTTAGTTCAGATAAAGCTGCAGCTGCAGCCCTCCAATGCAGCTCCTCACTGTGAAATAAGCTGACAAGACGAGTTTATTCTTACTGTACCTGAAAGTCAAAAAATGCTCAACTTTGAAAGAGGAGACAGGTGATAAAAGGAGATGAGGAACAGATGACAGGCGCAGAGAATGTGGGGCAGAAACTCCACAGACGCATTAAATGTGAATGAATCGTGCTCTCACTTGAGGGCCTCCGGTGGCAGCTTGGTTCCTGACACGTTGATGGAGCTCAGACACATGGCGCTGCTGAAGAAGTGCTTAAATGACGGAGGCACCTCTTTGCCTTTCCTGCAGAAAACAAAAAGAGAGCAGGAAATAAAAAATAATGAACAACGAAAAAACATGTCAACAACTTTTCAGACTATTCAAGCCCTTTTGATCCAACACCAGAAACGGCTCGATGATGGCCGGAGATTCAGGCAAACAATACGTTTGTATTACTCTTACTATGTCCTGAAAGCCTGTGACCCATTTTAGTTTTTAGCTGCTAAGAAACTGTTTTAGCTCCACAAAACAAAGTCCTCAGAGAGGATTTTCACAAAGGAGAATCACTCAAGCCCCATTTACTGTATAACCCGTACCCACTTCTGCCACTGTGTCCGCACATTCAATTCCCCTTCTTTCCTTCCACCTCTACCATACTCGTGTTCTCTACTCCTCTCTCCATGCCTCCACCTCGCTCACCTAATAACCCCCCCCCCCATCCTCTGCTCCTCTCTCCCCTTGATGAAATCCTCAACTCCCTAGAGGCACACTGGAAAGAGAGATAATAATTGGAAGAAAACTCCGCCCACCACCCATCTGTTACACACACACACACACACACACACACACACACACACACACACACACACACACACACACACACACACACACACACACACACACACACACACACACACACACACACACTGCACATTTACAAACCCAGCAAAACACAGGATGCGTCAACCTGTTTCATCTTGTCTGTAATGGCACTTTGTCACCAGCAGGTGTCACACACCAACATACAGACTTCGGCTAAAAGGAACTGCTGTAACAAGTCTCTCATTTCAGGACAAATCAACCTTTTAGGGCAAAAAGACACTTTGATGTAGACACATACTACATGTACATGTACTGTCTCTACAGAGAAGCTTCAGTGGTGTTATGGGCTAAAAAGCATTGTCTAGTGAGCACATAGTGGATGACAACTTACAGGAGATACAACTCAATATCAACTTTACATTTCAGCCCTGATTTTACAAAAAGATGCAAGTTGTAGTTGTGTATAACTATGGAAGCCATCTTAGCTGTGATGGTATTCTGGAAATCTTGCAAATGCACTCTTGACCATCACACGTTTTAAGATACAGATCAATTTCGTCCAACACGGACGGGTTTTTACCTGTGAGGGAAGACGCTCTTTGACACGTTAAGAACAGAGAGGTGTTCGACGGAGCCACGCAGCAGAGCTGAGCAAACCTGGAAAGCACACTGAATGTATTAACAGGACATATGAGCTGTATAAACAAGTGTTTGAGTTCTCATGCGCGATTTGGAAAAGTGAAGAAAGCAATCGCCTGTGTTACGTGTTAAGAAGTGTGTGAATGTATTTATGTGTGGCTGTTTGTGTCTGTGAGAGAGACAGAATATGATTTAAGAGCTAGTCAATATGTTCAGTGACAGCTGGCTACATCTCAGACTAATCAATAAGATGTATTTGGCTCTCAGACCCACATCAATACAGCACATACGGTATTCAGATGACTTCACAAGCAGTATGTGGCAACACAGTTTGAGTGGGTGTGTACAATTAGATTACATTCCCTGCAACACCGACATCAATGGCCTGTACTTCATTTTACAATACGGCATAATGAGGGACAACTAGAACTGCACGTTGTTTAATTCTCTCATTCTTCTGCCGGGATTGTTTTGATAGAAATGTGTGATCCATTATCGTATATCTTTTCACCCGATTCTCTTTCAATAGGCAGGATATCATTTTAGTTTGTCTCCTAACTCACCTGGTCCAATGAGCAGTCAGTGTTGGAGAGGTCAAGGGTTGACAGGCTGTTGGGTTGACCCAGGAAGTGGTAGAAATGCTAAACGTAAAGCAAAACACGACACACATTGTTACAAAGGAGAAGACGATGCCTTGTCAACAAGGAACTTCCTCTGCTCCTGTTGATTTGTATACTTTCGAGGCTAGCTGTTTCCAGTCCTTGTGCTAAGCTAAGCTAACCGGCTGCTGGTGCTAGCTTCATATTTACTGTACAGACATGAGAGTGGCATCAGTCTTCTCATGAAACTCTGACAAAAAAGGGAAAATGTGTTGTTCCCTATTCCTCTAAAACAATTTTAGCTTCAGTCACTGCAGTATTTTAGGCAGCAGATGATACTAACATCTGTGTGTGTATGTATCGTGATTTGTTGTATATGAATACAATATGTCACTGGGATTGGTACGACTGTGTCAGTTAGACTAGATTCTGATTTGTAACCCCACAATAGAAGGTTTCTCTCCTTATCCTTGTATCTGTGCTCTGGACAGATGTTTGAATTTCCCAAGTCGATGCTCTCCTACAGAGTGACATGCTAACTGATTTATAACGGTCTGCAAACGCCTCCACACATCCGCAGCACTGAACTGTTTCAATGGATTGAGTGTTATTGCTACCAGCGCTGAAATGGATTAGAAACTGTGTCTTTGTACCTGCATGTCGTCTCCTCGGAGGACATTCCCTGAGAGGTCCAGATGGACCAGGCTGCTGGGGATGGACGGGTTGGCACTCAGTGACTGACAAAGGCTGTTCACCCCTGCAACACACACACACACACACACATGCAATGTCAGCATTATCCCAACCCTCAAGCCTCCTGTTTTGACAGCGCATGAAGGAAACATCAGTGTGTGAAAACAGGAAAGAACGGGATCAGAATGTAGAGTGACTGCATGGAAAGGGAAAAGAGCAAGCCTTCTCATGCTGGTGTAAATGTAATGCTGCACCTTTGTTACTGTAAGTCTATATTAAGGATGAGGCGTTTTTTATTTCATGTCACAAGAAGATATATCTAAATAAATTCATTAAAGGCATGACGCCAAGATCAAGCTCTCAACAACCTCATGAAGTGCTGCTGTCATTCAAATGTGTACGACGTGAGAGACAGAGATTGTATGCACGTCTTTGCATGCATGGATTTCTATTGCATGGTGTGCGCGTGATGTCGTTATTCTCTGCGTACAACCTCTGACCCCGTGTCAAGTCTATCACGTGGCTGACACACTGAACTAGCAGTGAATCAAGGTGTGACTGTCAAATGATGGACTCGACAGAGAATAGAAAGCTGAGAACAGATGAAAAAGGGGGAGTTAAAAAGGAGAAACTGAAAAATACACAGAAATAGATGAGATAAAAAGAGAGACAAGATTTCTGCAATTGATGCAAACATTTCAAGTTACATTGAACTGGAATTCACAAGATCAAATGATGAATCTACTTCAGCTTTATCAAAATCAGTGCTAAGAAAGAGGAGAATATCCTCAATGCTTTCCTTTTGCTGGAAGCATTGGGGGCTTTTGGGGTTTGGATTATAGACCGGGCCTTCAGCTAGACGAGCAGGGCTCAGTCGAAGCAGAGCAGCCCTCTCGCTAACCCTACACTGTGAAATATGATAGCTCTATATTGATTGCCTGAGAGCAGAGCATGTTTACAGAGGGTCCCTAAAGACGGTGCCCGATGCGTTTCGTTTGGGTGAGAACCAAGAAGAGTGGTTGTTGACAGCTGACAACATTTAATCTAGAAATTATAGAAGAATGACAACAAATCCCCAGCATTTTTTGTTCAATCAGCCCTTTCATAGAATTTCATAAAAGGCCATTACTGCAGAAGGATTTTTCCATCATGCCAAGAAGTTACAGCTCTGCTGATTGGAGGAAAGTGGTCTAGTAAGCAGTATTTATGCAAATGAAAAGCATGAATACTGTTTACAGATTGTCTCTTCTGCACACTCACACATTACAAACACTACAACACATTTTTCTACCTCTCTCACTGTCAGTGTTAACAGTGCAATAATTAGGTGTCATTAGCATCCCAGCGGTAGGTGTGATTAGATTTGTGGAAGATGTGGATTGTGCCTGATGACAGGAGCTCACGTAAATTAGATAGCAGCGTGATCACGACACAATATTAGTAATATTTTTTTGTAATTGAATAATTTCAACCAACTCTATTTCAAAACTGCATATGTTTCCATTCATCATGTATTAGGAACTGTATACATATAGCACATACCTTTGGGTGATAGTGAGGTTTTGGAGAAGTTTAAATGCTTGAGCCCCTGACGAAGTTTGGCAAACTGAACTCCCAGGGAGGAGATACCTGCAGCAAGGGAGAGGAAACGATGATTCTCCTCATAGTGACTCATGAACAGACAAAATATGAATTCTATACACAGAAACTCCGAGCCCAAATGTCTAAAAGAATACGGTATCATTTTGTTTAAATAAGAGCACATTCAAAAGATCACTGTGGTAAATTTCACATGACAAAAAATAAGCCAGAGATGTAAACCCCAGAAATCTGTCGTATATTTGGTGGAATGTGTCTTCAATTCATTAGAATAGAGGTGATGAAATATTAAACTTGTTGATCTCACTGCACTGTAACCAGTGAATATAAAAATCAATACACTCTGTCATGTGACAGGCTGTGGTGTAAATAGTATACATGAATCATGCACATTTAAGAGTTGGCAAGCAAAATCTGAATGTTCAATGTCTTCAATATTTTGCTTCGGTGGGAGATTTACCTTTCTTACCAGATGTAGAACAGAGCAGTTTAGAACAAAGTACAGCTGAGAGTATAACAGACTGCAGACATTAGACTACATTAGAGCAGACATCTCACCTCTGTCCTCCAGTGCGTTGTTGGCAAGATTAATGGTGGTGAGTCCTGAGCTGGGGTTGTGGGCCAGGGCAGCAGCTAGCTTCTGGGCAAAATCACTAAAGTGTGGGAAAGAGTGAAGCCGTTATGTGTGTATGACCAATGTACAGTACACGTGTGCAACCTATCAAAAAGGTTTAGCAACATAAATGTTATTTGGCCAAAGCAGAACAGCAAGAGCAGAATAGAAGTGAATCGGCCTTTTTCACAGAACACATTTTGACATGTCACAGTAGGAAAAGCACAGTTGTAAATATTAAAATGAATAGTGGCTGCATTTAGCTGCTAGAGTGTCCTGGCGTTGTGCATGTTGGCTCACACTGCCATGGCTTACTGGAAGACTGAAAACAGAGCCATCGGCAGTGTTGTTAGTGATACCTGTATTTAAACTATGATGATAAGTCAATCAATTTCACATTCACAAAGTCAGACTTTTGGTATTCTATATGTAATGCTATAACGTTTACTTTTGTTGCAGGCAATCATGTGACTTAGTATTGCATTTCCATAAAGTTAGGGGACCTGTGATTGTTTAAAAAGGGCTAAAATTGATGCGACAGGGTGAAATATCCTGAATTTGTGTTGCTATATGCTACCATAAAAATAGAATAGGAGTAGAATGGATATTGAACTTTTTCCCGTGGTCATTTGACTAATACAAAAGAAAATGCAGATTTGTGTTTGTGGTTATGGTGACAACGCGCATCAGTGTTGTCCCAGCCCAGCGGGAAGAGAGCGGACGCAGCTCCGCAGATTGATGGCGGGCTATTAGCTCTGTAACCTGTAACCAGTGTAGCATTAAAGCATGCCAGCTAGTCTGCTCGTTAGCTATCTAGCTTGCTAATTCCACCATGCTTTAATGCCACACTGGTTACAGAAAATGAGCCCAAAAAATATATTTTACTTCCCTACGCTGTGACGAGAGTGTGTGGATGAAGCATTACATTTTACTAACTTACTCTGCTGCTTTGTAACGTTCCTACTCCACTGCTCGTTTAAGTCGTAAAATGGCTACCCCTCTATACCATCCTGCTACGTTGATTTGAATGAGATTGTCCCTTCAACTCCCTTTTCTATTTCTACGGATCCTATATTTCCCATAATGCAAGACAGCGTCTTTGATGAGACCCTTTCTGTCTGCCAACACTTCTCCACAGCAGCAGTTGGTAAAACAGGCTATCTGCTAAAAACATGTCGTCTCCAAGTGATTGCACCGGACTCATTTTGTCACACAAAGCTCTGCCAGCAGTACTCTTCATTATGAGTTCATTGACCTTGCCCTTTTAATAGTTTGCACTATCTCACGTTTTGAGTCCCGCGTTGTCCAGAACCAACTCTTCCAGTCGACTGGAGCGAGACACTACCCGAAGGATCTGCTCACACACATCTGCAGACTGAAGACACACACATACACAACACAACACAGATGTCAGAAAAAAACTCAACAACATTTGTTGTACATAACTTTGCAGCTGGTATAATTTCGACAAAAAGCACCTCGAAATTCAATTCAGGTTTTTTGTTTGTGCTTAATAAAACAGTGGCCAGTAAGGGTGATATGCAAAGGGATATAATGTTACATATTATGAGTCTCACGCTCACAGCAGTATCTCAGCTTTTAATCAAAAACCATGAAAATATACTAATTAACTGAACCAACTTCGAGGCTTAAAATGCACTTCTAGAACAGCAAAGCTTGGATTGAAACATTCAAGGTCAGAGAAATAACAAAGAAATTCACTTTTGGGGAACATGATTCCCTCAAGTGTTCGTGTGAAAAACTCTCTTGGAAGTTGTTCATGTATGCTCATTAAAGCAGCCCCGCAGAATGTTAGAAAATCCCCAGCATGCAAGTGAATACCGTCTCTTTCGTTAAAGACCATTCATGCGTGACAAGCAGAGACTGGGGATAGCAGACTTTAGTCACTTTAGAGGGAGACAGGTTCTCTCACTTCTCTGGTCTCAACACTACAGGACAGACGGTCGGGGGAGCAAAGGCACTTATATTTAGACAAAATTAAAAATTCAACAGTTGGACGTCCGTGCGCTACCTAGATGTTCACTGACCCACTTCACTGTTCGCTGCGTCATACTCAGACATGTAGACAAACACACATCCTGCAGCAACTGCAGTAACTCTGATTACTCTACGCTACTTATATGCACTGATTCATAACACAAACATTTTTTGTCATACACACTTTACTGGACCATTGTTTGGTTGTTATTCTTGGTAATTGGCATTAATGCTACAAGGGCCTGTCTCTCCCAGCAAGCAGTCCCAGTTTGGCCAAAACACTGCCGACATTGTCCCACACTGTTATCGACAGTGAGGGGGAGAGAAAGGAGAAAAAGGAGAGAGGGGTAATGGAGGGACAAGAGAAGGAGAGATAGAAGAAAAGGACTGTTGTTCACATGTTTACTCTCTGAAACTGTGAGTAATACAGAAAAGCAATACAAATGATGGCGGGCAATGAGGGAAAAAGCAGATATGAGGGTAGTGAGGGATGAAATGGAGAAAAAGAAAGGAGTCAGTCGTGGAGTAGCAGATAGAGAGGGAACATACAAAGGAGCCTGTATTTCCACAATACAAATGTTGCGTACAGCACATTTAACACCCATTGAACAAGAGCCTTGTCATGCTGTGCTGTTCTGACCCTCAGCCTGCTGAAATGCAACACATACTGCGCGATCATGAGGTAATCAGGAGGCAAGTGCTCTTTCATCACTGCTGTCCCCTCCTTTTCCTCTCCTCCTCTCTCATTGTCGGCTCAGCATCTTGATTCGACCACAAGACAAACAGCCTGATTGAACTGAGGAGGAGCAGCATAATCCCTCGCTGTGATGGCCGGCTGCGTTTGTGTGTGAGAGAGTGTTTGTGCGGACATGTGTGTGTTATATTATTCAGTCCACTGCGCTGAGAGATTCCTTATCTGTTTGACTGAGATGGTTCGACTTGTAATTTAAGCCTGAGATTTGTGCATTTCATGTTTCACACTCACTTCTTCTTTTCTTTTTCTTGCTGCTTTATGAAATTTGTTTTTCAGATTCTTCTCCGTGCAATTGTACACAGTTATACAGATACACTTGTTCAGGCTCATTGTTGCTCTTGAGTTCAACTTTCACATGCCAAAAGATTTGGCGACTAGTTTCCCCAGCTGGAAATGTCTAGTTCCTCTTCAGTTCATCTCCTGCTTTGGCTTCATTCTTTAGATCTGATCTCTTTCTTGATACCTTCTGACTCATTTCCTTATTCATCTGGCATCTCACCCATTCATTCTGTCCACTGACCTCTCCGCTGGCCTGATGGTTCTGTCAGCACTTACTCTCTTTCACTCTGTTTCCTTCTTATTCTTCTTTCTAAGTTGTTGCCGTTTCCATTGGCACAGGATCAAAACAACTCAAAATCACGCTCCAGAGCACATCCATGCAACCCGTGACTTTCTATTATCACCATATAAACATGCACACACATAAAATAATAGGAAAATAGGACTGAAGTTTCCTTAAAACAGCAACCATAAATGCACACAAAATCTGCCTCTTTGCACAAACACAAGTGGGTAACATCACCGAAACCACCCGAATAAAACACTGTGAATAAACATGTGCTGAAACCTTCCCAGCTCAGAAGCCTGAGGGTCCATTATAAGACACACTAATCTGAGACAGAAAAGACACACGTTGGTGCACATGTGCCTGTGTATGTTTTTGAGCCTAAATATGCACATGGCACGGCGAGGGGCAGGATTTTAAAATTCAATACAAAAGGAATAGTCTGTGACGGAGGCGTGAGATAATTGTTTGGACTGAGGAAGCTGCGTGTGGTAATTGGTAAGACTGAGCGAAGCCTTGAGACGGGGAGTTGGTAATGGAGTGCTGCAGGGGGCCAGCAGCCTGAGACATTGAGCCCCTTTGTCTCGTTAGGATTAAGAGTCTTATCACACGAGAACATTGGACTGATCCTCAGTCAACAGACAGGAGGGGAAGATGGAGGAAACAAAGAGAAAATATTCTGTACAGGGAGATACATCCAGGTAAATAGTTAGGCAATGGTAGAGTGAGAGACGTGTAATGTAGTACTTTATTTAGAAGTTCTGACCTTTAACTACAGGCCACATTGTAACGGCCATTACACTAATACAATTCAAAGTTCTGCTTTTCATCAGAATTGGGAGTATAGTATGCCAATTCTCGTGTTAAACAGTAACCCTCTCCTTTAACTATCAAAACAAATTTTCATCCACGCTTGCAACGTGGCTCTATGGATCTCAATGTCAGCCTGTTGGTTGGTCGGTCGGCCTGTCAGTCCACCCCAGTCCAGGCTCAAAACTGTCCAGCACTTTGGTTTAATAAATACCAGCAAAAGTAATGATACGCGCAAGAGACGCAGGCACGTCCTCAGTTCTCACTCCATGTTTTACTGTATGAGAAAAATAAGTGCAGTAAGGAAGTGAGAAGCAGGACCTTTACAGACGTTAGAGGAATACAGAACAAACTGACAAGCAGGTAGACAGGGAGAGACACATCTGTCCGTCTATCTGAAGTGGTGATGCTCCTCACTATTTAATGGGAGATGGGATTATGTCTGGATTATTTTGCCGTATTGTGGCAGCAGACTAACACCGTGATAATGTTCACTCAACGTAATGTACGGTGATGTACAAACTGAGCCGACATGATTAGTGAACAGACGAGAGGAGGATTCAGAAAAGGGGGTACTTACCAGTTTGTAGTCCTTGGTGGAGAGCTTGGTGAACCACTGGTTAAACTCCAGCACTGCTATTATTGCCACCAGATCCCTGAGGAGGAAAGAAAAGGCCACAGCTGCAACTATATATTTCATTTCATCAATGCCACCTTAATTTAGTGTTGGCGTCAGCACATGTTGACTTGAAAATAAATCATGTCAGACCTGCAATAGCTCTCTCATCTTTTAGTTTAGTGCGTCTCTTATCCCAAGACATGGTCTCATCTGTGTGCAATGCTGTTCCTATTAGGTGCTGTACTCTTATATTTGATAGATATGTTTTTATATTTTTCTGTGCCAACACTCACCTGTTCTCCAGATGGCTGAAGTCCTGCAGGTTGAGTTCTCTGGTGTCTTGTGTCAAATAGATGGTGTCCACATCCTGCAAGGGAAGCAATTAAACAAAGCGAGTGTTAACAAACATGGCTGTCGGCAATTACTTGATGAGACATATAGAAACACATAGAAACAAGCAAGTGCACAGAGCAGATGAAACATATACAGTACGGAAAGAGTCATTTTTATTTGGGAAAGAGACATTTTTATTTGGGAGCAAGACCATCAAAACGATTTTGAGAAATCTAAAGATGTGAAGGAGACTGGTACTGTATTCATACTGTTGTGGCTATCCTATTCATCAAAGGGCTTTATTCAGTTTCCTGTCAGCCAGGCAACAGCACTGACACACAGTTGAACCACGATCTGTCAAAGCTGTGCCTCTGCACAAAGGAACGCAAACAATACTGACCCACTGCACCTCTTCCTTGTAAGGCAGCCCCAACCAGTCACAGACACATCTGTACATCTGAGAAAACCCCCCTGTGCAGAAAGAGAGAGAGAACACAATGAAGAAATATAAATAACAGAAAATGTTGGCATCTTGACAAAGAGCTGTGGGATGTGGATTGGGCAAACATGCATGTAATTTCAAACAATTTGATCACAAATGACAATTGCTTTGATCCACCATGTACAACTACTGTATCGTTGATCTAAACTCACTGTGTAAATGACTGTAGCCCCCCAAAACACACACACACACACACACACGCACACACACACACACACACACACACAGACACACACACACACACACACACTGTAGAGTCACAAATTCTTACCACAAGGTCCAGGCTCAGCAGGCTTGTTGTTCTCCCACAGAGTCTGCAGAGAGATCAGCCTGTCCGGAGGCTCCATGCAGAGCTTCTTCATCACTTTACTGAGAAGAGAATACAGATTGAAACATAATTTAGTCATCCCATTTCTACATTTCCCAAATACTGTCGCTGGTGAAAATGTTCAAAAGCCTATAATCTTTTTAAAAGCTTCTAAAACAAGCAGCTCCAGGCTATTTTCTTACTGCCTTACTTGTCGGTGGTCATTTTCAAAAGCAGGAAGTCGCTGAACTACATTTAAATAAACTACATTTAAATTCGAATGTAAAAAACAACAAACATGTAGAATTCAATGCAGCGTTAAGTCGACTGCAGCTCAAACATAAAAACATCAGCCTCTCTGTCCGGTCAAAGACTTTGTCCGGTTTGCAAGACGAGGTTACAAAAGTTGATGGTTTTACATCTGCGATCATTTCTGCATTCATATTCATGCTTCCTGTTCTCAACAAAACATATTAAATGAGATTCACATCCTGTTTTTTTGGACATTAAACACAGTATACTGTAGCTGTGACTCAACCGTAGCACCTTCTAGAGATCTGACTGTTGCACCTGGTTAAACTCTCGGTGCTAGAAACATTGACAGATGTTTTTTAGAGCACCCACGCAGAGATTTATAATGGAAATACTGTCGGATTAATTAAATACATCTTTATTCGGAATGATTCTAATTTTCTTAACATGACTGAAACATGACCACGTGAATGGTTTTGTAACTCACCTTGGTTGTAGACCGGGACATATCCGGAGCAGACAGTTTCCTATGTGAGCGACCACCTCATTGACCTCCTCTGTAGAGAGCAGCTTCAGGGAGAAGGAGCCACGCTCGTACTCGATGAACAGCTAAAAAGGACACGTCATTAATTAGTGATGCACACCAGCATGCATGGTTTCACCTAAACCCGCTTCAACCACAGTTCTACTTCTTCTGACTAGTTGATCATCCATCTTTCTTTCTTTCTTCCATCCGCTGAGTCTAAATAAAATCAACCATATAAGAATAGTGTGTTGGCAGTGAAAGGACTTAACATGAATTCATTATGTGTCTATATTTATGTGACTTTCATATTCCACTTTTCTACTCCACTGAATCTACCCACCAATAATATAATTCACAAGAATAAAACCAACACATCCATCTGTCAACTCAACCACAACCACATCTACATCCCACATCTTTGTCTTAAGTAAAAGTGAAGATTTAACGTTTATTTAAAACCACTTCAGTGCTCACTGCAATTATGCAAATGCTGATGTTAGGCGATACATGCTTCATCTATTGGCCAACATTAACATAATGCGTTGCATCCACTCAGTGGACTCACTGTCTACCACTGTAGTACATATCTGTTGTGATTACAGGTCATTGAACTGGATAAGTTGGGTTCAAGTACCCGTATCAGCAAACAGCCATCCTGCTCAAGTGTCCCTGAGCGAGACATTTAAGGCTAAGCTTCTGCAGCATCCCTTCACTGAAGAGGACTCTGACCTTTCACCCAACCAGAGAGGAGGGATGAATAAAATACGCATTCATATCTTGTTCATTCATGCATTAATTCGTTTTTTAAAACAGAGTTGCATGCTGTAGAGTGAGGGACTTTAGAGGATGCAAGGCTAGCAATTTCCCTCAGCTTCCAGTCTTTATGCTAAGCTAAGTTCCCTCTTGGCTCTAGCTCCATTTAACACAGAGACACAAACGTGGTGTCAATCTTTTCATCCAACTCTCGCCAAGAAAACAAATGAGTGTAATGCTGTCAGAGTGTGCTGGACACCGTTTTACTGATGGGTTCTTTACCTGTGTAGGCTTGTTACAAGCAATCCCCTGGATCTCCAGATAATTAAAGGAGTGTTCCACCTAAAACAGAGCACAGAAATCACCATTAAAATACTTAGTTATGGCCTCTTAACATCCTAAAGGTCAGACGAGAGACAATGAAAGAAATATTATATCGCCAGTTGCAATTCTTCTTCATTACAGCATGACGTTCATTTCGTAAATGATGGTCCCATTTAGAGTCAAATAGACCATAATGTATGGCCATAAAGTATGCCTGAGGGAAGGCTACCTTGTGATTGACAGGTCATTACCCGGGAAACATCCGGTCTGTGGGTTTGTTCGTGTTTTTGTCGTACAACTTTAGCTCTTTCACAGTGTGTTCTCAGTTCATGAAAGTTAGTTGTAACCTTTTTTTTTGGTAGCCTAAAAATGTCTTATGTCTCGTGTTACTTCTGTTTGCAAAAAACCAAGATGGTGACGGCCAAAATGCAAAACTTGAGGCTTCATAATGGCAGTCCACAAACCATTGAGTGACGTCACGGTGACTACGTCCACTTCTTATGAACAGTTTACGTGTGCTTGTGTGAGAGGATGCAGTACCTGTGAGGGTAATTGTGTATAACAGCAGCAGTCTAGTACAGTGACTGTCTGTCTGAGGAATGTTGTGAAAAATATGTCTGTTCCATAATGAATAGGTAGGGATGCAGTCATTTCCTTTTCTTATTTCTCTTTGCTCCTGTGCAGACTTCTTTATCACTGACTAACACGTTTATGTGTTTTTTTTCTGGGCAACATTGGACAACATTTGTGCGTTCAAATGAAAACTGAGATTTGGGGGATGAGATCCTGTCCCTTGATTGTTGAGCTAAATCAGCTCTTTAATGAGTATTTCATCTCTGCCGGCTGAATTCATTTAAAATGCAACCACTATGGGATGCACTGCTCATTTCCTTGCTCAGTTGCAAGAAAGCATTTGTTCTGAATGGCTTGAAGTTTTACAAAGAGAAGACACAACAGAACATTGTTCTTCCTGAATTGTCTGAATTGAGAGTAAGAAAAAGGCCTCCGCTACCTTCTTCTATTCACCTCCAGAAATACCTGTACTTTTCAAGCCAAGACAGGCTATCCGTACTTTCTATTTCTTTTTCAAGAGAGAATTTCAAGACAGAGAAAAGCAGCAGCCTGCCTTTCCGTAGCAAAAAAAGGAAAGGGAAAGATCTGCTTTAATGTGAGAGGGTGGGACCTCTCACGGAGCACAGTTTCCCTCTCTTTCTTTTTGTCAAACACAGACATATAGTACAGTGCCTGAAGGCAGGCCAGGGAGCAAGGCCAGACTATTCCAGGTGGGCTCAGTGTTCCTTAGGCTTGGCTCAGAGATGAGAGGAGGGAGAGGATAAGCAGACTGTCTGTCTTCTGACAGACAGGGTGTGTGTGTGTGTGTGTGTGTGTGTGTGCGTGTGTGTGTGTTTATTCCTTGTGCTTGAGCACTCATGTTCGGTCTACGAGCTGAAAGAATTCCACAAGCACCACAATTGTTAGTACAATGTAAACAAGCACACACATCATCATTTCCATCCCATAATTCAATTATGTGGGCTGATTATTCAAAAGGCATTAGCTGTTACAGCCTTACTTTGGACCACAGCTTACAGTGTGGTGGCTAATGTAAGCAAACCTTAGGTAGATGCAACTGTATAACTGACATTACTAAATCATTTTGCTGACTTGACTCTTCTGTACTTGGGCTACTGTCATTTTGAAAGTATAGGAGGCTACATACTATATTACAGTTTATTACTTGTATTTTATTACACACATTTATTGAATGTGAAAACACCTAGGTCTAGCATAAATACTGGTACTACAGTAGAAAAGTACAAGTTGTACAACAGTATATATTGTTTTGATGCGTGTATTGCAAACTATTTGTTGGATGTTACAATATGCAATAAACAGCGTCCAAATCAGTTCATTTTATTCAGCCAGTAAATGGCAAAATAGCAAACCAAATTGAGGGCCAAAGGCAAGACCTCATGCTGGGAGGTGTAGGGAGGAACCAAATGGCGTTCACTCAATCGTTCAGTGTCCGTCTGTCACTTTAACCACTCTCCTCCACTTTTGTTTTTGTTGTATTTTCATGGAGAGCTCAGCTTTGAATGTGTTCATGCAGAGGTTAGTTTGGTGTGCAGAGAGAATGGGTTTAGGATGAGAGACGGTGGACATTAGGATGCTGTTGCATTGAGCAACAACAGTAAACTGTAGATGTTGGGATTTATAAACGTGTCTGTCAGTGAGACGCTGTAAATGCTCTCTGTGATCTTTTGTTTCACAAACCACAATTATAACATGAAGCAGAAAGTAGAGAGAGATAAAGACAGAGTGTACAGGTATGTGAAATGAACAGCAACAAGAGGCTACAGAAAAAGCAAAGTGGCAAAAGGGAAGAAACAATGAATGAGCGTGTGTGTGTGTGTGTGTGTGTGTGTGTGTGTGTGAGAGAGAGAGAGAGAGAGCATGTGTGCATGTTCGGGATGCGATACTGACAGACTGTAGGGCCCTGAAGCTCCTCAAAAGGAGCCAATTGGAGGCACAGACACAAAAGACCCCGATGAGAAGTGCATGAGAGGGCTACATGGGGATTTCAACTCCTACTGAGAGACGAGAGTTACACAGTAGTGTTTAACTGCTGCAATATATTTACTTTAATATCAAAGCTCTGGGCTCAGAAGAGCATTGCTGCGAAAATCCCCTCTTCCTGATTGTTGTCTTGTGTGTTTTCGAGACAGAGATGCGTCGAACATACGATGGATCAAACGCAGCGTCTACAATACATTCAGATGGCCAGAAGCACAAACCAACACCCAACACTGTCCCAGCTTTGATCCAAAAAAAAACGTAAACTAGAAACTGACTCTACGGCCGACTCATTCAATCAATAGCTCATGTGCTGGAAGAGTGAGCAGAGGCTAATCTTCATTTGCATTTGACTCCTCTCCACCGTAATATAGATTTCACATTTTAAAAATCAATACAAGGACAGATACTGTTAGTCAGCTTTTTATGGATTTTCGCATGCTTCATCTTTCAAAAAGACAGTGTGCAGTAAGAACAAACCGGACTTTCAACTGAACAAAAAAAAACAATACATATATATATATATCAATATATTGGGCTGTCACACATATACACAAATAGCAAACTGGTTTCAGCTTCTCTTATGAGAGGATTTAATGTTAACTATATATCTTTAAGTTTTGGGATTTTTGGATGCAGAAAACATGCTCTTTAAATCATCACTTTTGTGATGGGAAATACTAAAAGATGAAATGCTAATTATTAGTTGTTATGCAGTAGTTGCAGAGGGTTCCTTAAAACCAGACAATGAGTACTTTACAGATTATATTCGATTCAATTGTGTTGAAGACATTGTAGGTTATCCCTGCTGACCTTTGGCACAGTGGTGAGTGGGGGAAGAAAACCAGATGGGAAAGGCACAGAGCGAGACAGGGATGAAGAGAGAAGGAGGTAATCTGGATTGTTGGAAAAGAAAGAGACGATGAGGGTAAGAAAGCTGAACGAATGGCTTAAAGGAAGAAAAGGAGAGGTGATCTGTGGCTGTAATCTGGCTGAGCAGAGCCAACGGAGAAGGGGATAGAGGTTTTTCTGAAAGCCAGCAGGAGGAGGGATTCTGCTTCGCGTGTGTTCATGCTGCATCACCTAATGTTTTGCTTCCACAAAGTTAAATTCACAAGATGCTCCTTCAGAAAGTTCCATCACTTCTCTGGAAAGTTCCCTCTAGATGTTGTTTCTTCATTAAAACAAGTGAAGTTTAACAACAAGAGTAACATCCAAAGTAGGGAAATAGAGTACATTAAAGAGATGTGAAGAGGTTTAAAAAAGGAGAAGAAAGAGACAAACAAAGAGGCTGACAGACTGAAAGATACAGTAGGAGAGATGAGAGGGGTTAGTGCTTCAGAAAGCAGGTGTCTACGAAATCCCTCCAGATGAGAAGAGACAACACCAATAGAAAACAGATGGAGAGCCAGCTAAATAACCAGATCTTGAACCTGCAGCTCACAACACTGGAAACAATATGACGCCACGGGAAACAGGGTCAGCTTGATTGTTCTTTATGGCCTCCTCTACCCCCACTAAACCAATGAATCAGTTCTCAAGCCACCAATCAATCACCTAAACTGTCCCCGGAGGCATCTTATTGACTGGAAATCATACAGCTTTTTGTAGAGCAGCTGTATTTCCTGGACCTGGTACAAGAGATGATGTTATGTTATCTTGTGACTGATCTGTGAAGTGCCACTCTTTCCTACCAGAAGGATCGTCAGTCCAGATACTATGTCTGTTTCTATGTACAATCACAGCCCTGTTTGGTTTTGTGAATCTGTGCTTTGGTTTGTGCGTGTAGTCTGACGATGGGATGTTTTGTGACATTATAACTACTACTGAAGACACAATTAATTAGAGGTTAACCAATACACAACTTTGCCCCTGATTTTACACTCACAAACTGTTGAGTCGGTGGAACAAAATCCTCAGATCTGAGGCAGATCTGCATTGGCTGAGCGTGTGTGAACTCTTAGAAGGCCCTCGCAGAGAGGCTCGACGATTCCCCGCAGACGCACCCCTGATATCGAACAGGCTAAATATCTGGACCTGTCGAGATTATGTTGGGGAGCTCCACAGCCAATGAGAGAGCAAGACATGGGTTGAGGGAAAACCTGGGGGAGGGGTCGTCTCTAACAATAGGAACTATATTGTTTGTGTTATATTTGTAACACGGTCCAAAATTGTTGTTTCATGTAGAGGAACCAGGCTATGAATAGTCCATATATGAGGAAACAGGCTGTGAATAGTACATATATGAGGAAACAGGCTATTTTTTGAACTCTTGTGCCTATGACAACTTTAACAAGCATGACTACAAGGTTCCGCAGCTTCTTTGAACTAAAAATCATGACATAACATAGTTTGGAGAAAAGATATACTACAGGGAGTCCTTCTGGTTAAAGATCCTGTAGTGTCACCGGTTATGCAGTGTGAAAAACACAAGGACTTTAAAAAAACAAAACAATTACAACACAGCAAGTTGTGTCGTGTGAATCTGAAGACTTGTAAAGTTGTGTGGAGTGAATTTGGCTTGAAGGCACCTTGAGGTGAGATTGTTTTGCCTACTTTGGTTTCCAAGGTCGAGAATGAACTTTGAAACTCAACTTTTAAGTCCTTAAAATGTTCAGAAAAATTTAATTTGAACATCTGCATTAGCATAACAACTGGACATGACAAGCCCATTTCTAATTCTACTTATCCAAGCTCAGGGTTGCAGGGTGCTTCCAGCACCATGGGCCTGTTTACAAAAGCTAGCAGGCCAGACTCAGTGGGTCTGAAGTTTGGTGTGATGTTTAATATTGGCAGTTGAGATTGTTAAAGTTGTTGAACTGGTGCTGCTGGAAGCTTGAGCGAACATCTGCATTGTATTACTGCACTGCTGGTTTCCACGTGGCAGAGGTGACAATGATGCTGGTAAAGATGATGACAGATGTTTCATTGCTGGTGATGGTGAAACAGTTGCCATCTGTGATGCATTATGGCACAGTAGTTCCAAGTTAAGAAAAATTCGAAAACAGGGGTGTCAACCAGCAGTATAACTGCAATATAACCAATCCACCTAACCCACTCTACAGCACACACAAGCTAACTTGGATAACAAAAGTGCTGAGTTGGGGAATTGTCCAAAATGTCCTAAACAATATGAGGATGCAACGCATTCTTCCATGTTTTTAGTGGGACACCTTATTAGGTGAATCTAATGGAGTTTTAAAGAATTAAGGTAAAATAATGAAACCAGACTCCAGAGGAGAATTGAACCACTAAACTAAGCCAGTAATATGTCAATCGCAACATTTTTCAATTAACTGTTTTCAATTGAAACTGATGGAATGAGGAGATGACACGCCTTCAAAATAACTGTGGTATCAATCAAAGAAAGTCTTGGTTATTTTCCGACATTGTAATTTGTGATGAATTTATACTCAGGCAGTTGACTGAAAAGAAAAGAAATATTTTACAGTATTTGCTCAAACAATGTACAATTGTTTGGTGTGGTACACTGGTTTTCTTTGTCGTACCTGAAAAAAGTTTTCCATAGAGTTGCTGCTCTTACCTTGGTGGGAATGCGTGCCGTCAAGAGGTAAGCTCGGTGAGACGCTAGGGCCTGAAAGAGAGAGAAAGAACAGAGAGAGAATAATGAGTGTGTAGCTGTAAATATACACTCTGACCAACAAGAACAAGGAAATGACAAAGAGCACAGAGAGCTCGCCTGTTGACTCACTCAGATGAAAAGGCTTGTGACTCTAAAACATCTCAGTCAGTGTGGAAAGAAAGAAAAAAACCTGACAATGAGGAGAACGATTCCTCTCTACTCGAAAACAAACACATAAACAGAGAACGACATTCACAGTCTGCTGAGTGAGCCCATTGTCGGTCGGTGTGTTTTTCTTATTTTGTGTCCTTTCTGCCTGCTGAGCAGCCTGGACACCAACTTGCTACTGTTAATCAGAGCAGATGTTGCTGCTCTGTGAAGGAAAAGTCAAGGCGGCTTGAAGAGGCATAACTGGAATGCATGAACTTGACATTCCTATCCAGACGAGCAGCCTCATTATTCTGGTTTAATGAGATGGTTGCCATTGAATGTGATCCCTACGTAGATATGAAGGGCTCGCTCTAAGCTCATGAAAACATAATGACTGAGTTTCAGGTGATTATACACGTATGAAAACATAGATATGAATAATATATTTTATTTCTGCAAGTAGATCCCCTGAAATGCTACACATTGGCCCTTTAAAAAAAATTAATGTACAGGACTGTTAGCCAAGACTTTTTTTATTTTATCTGTAATGACAGCAGCTCTACAGAGGGCTGCCTTTACCTTCGTGTGTCATGACTGTTTCATACAAAATGAAAACACCCTGTTTGGTAAGCAAATACCATGTGCCTTCATCATCACAGCTGAAACCTCTTGACTCTGGGAGCAGCAAGTCATCTTCATTTGCTTTCCTTTTAACTCTGCACTGACATGCATGCTGGAGTAAAACTGCAATGGCACAAACAGTGCGTCCCTAGCACTCTGTGGCTCAGCTCCACAGGCAGGGTCTGTGTGGTTTGATGTGATGGAGGCGGACAGGCAGGACGGTGTGACCAAAGATAACCTCTCCGAAAGAGCACCGGTCACCACTGCTACGATCACAACTCTCCCTGTTCTGTACCGCAGCTCTCGTTTACGTACTATGTGCGTGCAGATATGGTTTCCAGTAGCTGAAGAGCTTCAACTGCAGTCCAAACCAGTAATGGCCAAGAACCTGCTGACTCTGAGGGGAGGGGGAGGTACCAACTGAGCTTCATGGTTTCTGTACGGTCTAGAGAGGGAAGTAAATCATTTAATACTTAGATCATCAACCAATGCATTCAAGGACACTTGTATCACTGGCTAAACTAGTTTGTTGCACTTTATAACTTGTTCAAGCAGTTTTTCATCCTCCCATCCTCCCGCTGTCAATGCATGACTGCCCCCCCCCTGCACTCTGTGAGTGGACAAAGCCATGACACGCCCCTGTGTCATAACCCCCCTCCTCTCTGTCACTGCCCCCCCCTCTCTCTCTCAAGTGAATTTAAAGCCTTGAGCCTTCCATTAGCCAATGATTTCACAGCGACCACCAACCCGCTTCAGCGCCACTCAGCCAACCAGATGTCTCTCTCTCTCTCTCTCTCTCTCTCTCTCTCTCTCTCTCTCTCTCTCTCTCTCTCTCTCTCTCTCTCTCTCTCTCTCTCTCTCTCTCTCTCTCTCTCTCTCTCTCTCTCTCTCTCTCTCTCTCTCTCTCTCTCTCTCTCTCTCTCTCTCATATAATGAGAATTTGACTCATGCTTCTCTGATACATTTTGTTTCACTATTTTATATTAATAAATAATAGAATTTATTAACAGAATATACAACACACACTAATTGAATATTCTTCTCACACACACACGCACCACTGTGCAGTCCATTCATGGTATTATAGTACCATTCCCAGATTATATTTTTCCCTGTCAAACTGTAAACCCCACCTGCCTCCCTCCAATAGACCCAACTCACATGTGCACACTCACACATTGCGGTACTATGGCAACAGCTAGCCCATACTGCACACACACACACACACACACACACACACACACACACACACACACACACACACACACACGAAAGAAGCACGCTACAGTGCCAAGCCTTGCTTGAGAATATCAATGAGTTTTCACTGCCCAAAAGAACATTCACGCTGGTTTACAGTCATGCTGAATCTCTGTAGGAACCGAAGCAACACAGAGAAGTGTTTCATCTGCAGTCATTCAGCCGTGGCAGCACTCAGCCACAGGAAGCCTACCCCCCACCAAAGATGCTGTTTTTCATCCATCATGTCTCGGGGTGCATTCGCACATCATTATGTCTATCCATGACATTGTTTCACATGTATTTGTTTGGGTGAGAGCGAGCAATGTCTTTAAAAACTCCAACAAACATCATCAGAAATGCTAGATACGACCCCTGTAATTTAACAATTAATAAACAATATATTTGCCAGATGAATCAGATATTCCCCTTCATTCTTCTTGTGTACTTGCAACCTCTGTGGTTGGTTTGACATTATGAAAAATACAATTTTCTCACTGATAGATAGACAGGAAGAATAATATCCCCCTGATATCTGTCAGTCAAATGTGAAGCAGCAGCAGCAGCTAAAGAATGGAACCGGAGAGAAACAGCTAGCCTGGCTCTGTCCACAGGCAACCCACTCCACCAATGAGCACCTCTAAAGCTCACCAATGAACACATCATCTGTTTATCCAGTACAAAAACTAAACTGTGCATGGCAAATTGCACTTTTATGATAAATTGCACTTCTATGGAGCTGAAGGAAAAGACAGACATGGGAGTGAGATGCATCTTCTCGTCTAATTCTCGGCAAGCGAGCTGATAGTGCTCCCAAAATGACCACCTATTCCTTTAAAATCCAAAAAGTTGCACCTTGAATAAGTACAAAAATGATAAGATTTGTTAATTATACAATTGGTGAGTTATTGATTACTCACTTGGATCTTGGTGGACAATTTAAAATAGATGTATTGTTGAGAAACTTAATCATCTGTTGACTCATGAACACAAATAGCAAAGTGGAAAAAGCAACCCAGCCACAATTACATCCATCCCCACACCGCTGCTGACACAGACTCTTTATTGCATAACTAATCCCAGTATGTCCTGCATGTGTGTGTGTGTGTGTGTGCAACATTAATGAGTCATGATATGCTGGCTGTAAACTAAAAATGTCAACGCAGCACTGTGTGAGAGTAGTTTTAGGGATATGCAAAAAAAGAGACAGAGAAATAGAACGAGAGAGAGAGAGAGAGCGAGAGAGAGAGAGAGAGAGGTCATTGAGACAAGACAAGTGGACACCAGAGAGTCGGTGAGAGAAGGAGAGGAGAAAAGAAATGAAAAGGGCAAAGTGAAATGACTTAATAGATTCTAAGTGCTGTTTTGCTGATAAGGAGCCAAGATTTAAATCAAATCAGAGGGGAAGATATTTAATGAAGGGAAGTGTTTAAAAGCCGTTTCAGCTCTGATAAAACCAATGGATGACCCCATCTTAGCTTTCAATGCACTGAAATCAATCAGCTCAACATTTGTCCGATGCAGTGCACTTCTCTCCTCCTCTTACCCGGCATATCTCTGCTTTTCCCTCCCACCGCTTAATCTCTCAATGTCCTCATCCTTCTTGGCTCTAATGCTGTCTTTTTAACAATTGCCTAAAAGCATACTTACACTACATGATGACAGAAGGTTCCAAATGCTAAAAAAGGACCACGGTGCTCTATGTTAATGTCTGTATGAGACTGTATGTTGAGGATTGTATGACCGATATAGGATAATCTAACCATCAGTGCACAGAAACATCCATTCTGTGAAAGAAGACAAATGCTCAGTGGTTGTTTTTTTTCTTCCGCTCCATTCTTGCTCTCTCCGTCTTCCTTATCTCAAATTGGATGCCAGGTGGACTGCACCATGAAGAAATGCATTCTGTACATGAGGTACAGTCATCACACAACATACTAACAGATTGTAAAATGTAACCTGCAATATTTCTTTCTATAATTTCATTCTGGTAGTGTTCCCTACCGTACCGTCTTTCTGTTCTCTTCTAGTATACACAGTACATACTGTATGGATACGTGCATATGTTGCATGTGCTTGTATGTGTGGTGTGTGGGTGAATGTATTCAAAAGATGAGGCCTGTGTATATCTGAAGACAATGGAGCAAGAAACAAACACACACAAACACACACACACACACACACACACACACACACACACAGTCCCGCTGTAATCTTTGAGTAATCAGAGCTGGTGTAACTCAGTGTAACAGAAGAGAAAGACTCTCGATGTTGCTGCTCAACAGGCTAACATACAGCAACAAAACGTATCATTTGCAACTCCATGCAGTTGAGGTGAGATTTATGCTGTTCAGGCATGTTTTCAAACTGTATTTCTTGGTTTTGCCACAGTAACTTTAAGGAGGATTAACTGGTTGGTTTTGACAAATGTACATCTGGTTAACCGGCCCACCTCCTTAAAGAGCAGCGCACGGCATTTCCTCTTTATATTGTTATTAAATTGCCGTACTTTTTCGACCTGGGCTGCTTGGTAATTGTTAGCACAACACGTTGCTGCGGTTGTTGCTGTTCTCGCTCTATTAAGCTCTGTTCGGGTTTGCCACATTTTGGATCAGGTCTAACTATCCTCACGTCTCCTTCGGATCGTCTTTCTCTACTTTTTCCCCGGCTCCATTTCACTGCAAGGCAAGGATACAACTAGACCAGTTTATGTATACAGTGCTGTACTGTGTGTAAGTTAGTCAGAACTGCCGACACAGGTAAGTTGAACATCAGCAGCATCTTGTATTCACTTTTAACTAACCTCTGCCAGTCTCAAAACTGTACCATACACATGGCCATCAAATCTGTCCAAACATCCCGAGAATGACCCCGAGCACGATTTAAGATGTTAATCCCCTCAGCTGCAGAGGGAGCCCACTCTGCTGTTTTCCTGCCATACGCCTGCAGTGGGAATTGGCTCCGAAGCCAGATTGGCTTCTCTGAGATGATAACGAGGGAAAGCTGAGATAGAACCTCAATCGGGCTGAGACAGGAAAGATCACCACGGTGAGAACAGCTCTGAGGCCAGCTTGAACTTAATCTGCTCCAGAAAACAAGCCTCCTCACCTCTCTAAACTCAGGCAGACAATTCATTTGTTTTACAATACATTGATTCTCCCGGCCAAGACAAGCTGCTGACAGTGCAGCTGAGGTCTAGTCCTGTAAACTCGCGCTTCACACTTCACACTTCTCCAAATACAGTAAAACACTAACATAACAGCCACGAGACAGTGTGGTGGTCTGTTTGCAGCATCCTTACACGGCAAGTATAAAGTGTAATCGTTATAATAGTACAATCAGAAACAAGAAAGTAAATAGCACTCACTGCTTAGGAAGCACAACTGCTGAATAATGGAACAGTTTTCGAGCGAAGGGTCTCCAGATAGACCAGCCGGTCATCATTTTTACGTTCCACCTTTATTTTTTCCTTCAAATTATGGACCTCCCATTTTGGAGCAACCCATTCTCAGCAGTGCAAATCCTCCCCGCAGTGCACCGGCAGCCATGGAGAGAATTAAGAGGGGCATCAATCTTCTTTTATCGCTGCCCTGCTCATCGTTATGTGTTCTACTGCTCAGGGGATCAGCGTGGCGGGGAACAAAGGCGGCTGACAGTGGTACTTCCTGAACTGATTTGATTGGCTGGTCTCATCAGACCACAGCTGCAGCGAGCTGAGGCATGAATAAATGTGGTGTCTGATTATGTTCAATTTCATGTTTTACTTCATTTTTTAATTTGTATTGCCTCTTGCGTGTGTTGTTTTCGGTCAGATCACAAAGTGTCTGCGGATATGCACAATGTGTTGAATAATGAATGAGACATATATAATGTACGTTTGATGGAAACACTTTGGATGCTCGAAGATTCGCATTCAGCTGCTGATAATTTGTCTTCCGAGTGAAAATAAAATCCTTCTTTATCACAGAATTGGGAACAATCAAGCACAGTATTTCAATATGTATTACCGCATATGCATAATCTCTAAATGCTGCCTGTAAATCAGTGCCTCACTAACACGCTTCAGTCAACCTCCAAAATGTGTCTCACACAACACAACTGAGGCTGAGCAAGTGTTCAGGGATTAACTGATTGTGCTTTCAGATTAGGATTATAGTCCAGGTTGGCAGTATGCCCTCCAACACTGGATAGATATCAGGGTTTTTAGAAGCTGGACTCTGGTGGGAGTGATAGGGCGTGGTACCTCTTTTAACAGTGTCAGCCTGCAGGGCGTCCTCAAAGAACCCTGTGTGTGTGTTTAGTTTACAGCGATAAGGAATATTCACAAGGGTTCATTCATTCATCAGCATGGCAGCCAGACACAATGGGGAGAAGGTGTGTGTGTGTGTGTGCGTGTGTGTAGTTATGTGATGGTGAGCCAAGGTTTCTGGGTAAATCGCTGTAAACCACAGGGATGAAAAAGTGAGACAGAAAAAAACAAAACAGAGCAGGGGTGGACAGGTTATTATTTGTACATGTCCAGCAACAAAGAAAACCAACGTGGAAAGTAAAACACAGTGCTTTGTCAAGGTATGACAGAGAGAGAGAGAGAGAGAGAGAGAGAGAGAGAGAGAGAGAGAGAGAGAGAGAGAGAGAGAGAGAGAGAGAGAGAGAGACGAAGAAGAATAAAGCAATGACTGAGACAAAGGCAGAGCAGGGAGAGAGGAGGAGGGAGAGAGGAGGAGGGAGAGAGGAGGAGGGAGAGAGGAGGAGGGAGGGGGATTTCGTTCTGGGCTTGTGTCGGCATTACCCATGCCGACACAAGCTATTATCTACCCCTCTGGAGCGGGTAGATAACATCAGTCGGCACTAATAACGCACACACAAACACACTCAGTGCTGAACACTGATTTTAATGATAAAAACACAGTTAGTGTGGTTTAGATCATGAACGATAACCCCCCGCCCCCCATGAGTGAGGCAAATATCCTCTCATGATTAGATTTATATAATCAAAGTAAAAAATGACCAAAAGGAGACGTGTTATGTAAAACTAATAGTGTGTCCTGTCAGAAGTCAAAAAGGGACGTTATGCATTTTAGAGGAATCAGAAAAACTGAAAATGGGTAAAGTACCTGAAATTGAGTGGATCTTGCTTTAGTGGAAGCACGAAGTAGAATAATAACTTTAAAGGTTTTGAGGGGGAAATGTGAAGAGGAAGGCACTGTTTTCCCCCATTTCAGCAAAACGGTGTTGAGGAAATGTGTTATATTTCATGGAGTCAGAGTCATAAAGCATCAATAGCCAGTTCAACATATTGCTGATCCGTCAAAATCCACACTGACGATGAGCACAAAGACCCAGAACACAATGAGCACTACAGGGAGGGCATATCCTTTACAATGTACTCTGTTATATAGGAGTTGAACCCACTACACTATGACGACACAAATAATATAAAACAATCATATGAAATAAAACAATTAAATGAAATAAAATACAACAATGGAGGAAAAGGGTAGAAGGTTAGCAGTTTGCAGAAGGCAACGACAAAAGCAGTGATGCAACATCGACTGCAAGGACGCCATAAAAACCAACCGTGCGGCAAAAAACATATGAGAGCACATGTTGAGAAGTCAGTGCAGTTGTGCTGAAAAATGTCTGCCACAGAGTCCTTGAAGGCAGAGACAAACTGTCCATTATCATACACATAACTCCACAATCCTCTGATCTGTATCGATCTGGTTTGAAACTCACGGTCTGAATAATCCTTCAGATTGAAAACATGGGTTTAAAGTCTCATACAGGCGACAAAAATGTCAAGCAAGCTGCTCTGGAGGAGATTCATTATTCTCATTTTTTTATCACTGTGGCTTGAGTGTTTTGACAGAAAACATCACATTGATTAGGCCCGATTGTCCTTGTCGCTGTTTACTCTGACATAGTGCACGAATGTCATTATCATCCAATCAATGCTGACTGTTGTCTGTGACCTACAAACCTCATTCAATTACACCCGACGAGAGCAGACCGGCACTGTACCAACCAGGGCATTGCACTATAACACCCAGCAGAAACGTTTCCCACAGCACGACCAAAACGGTGCTCACCAGGGACAGGCCCAGTCAGACCAGTTCAGCATGGTCACGTGTAGAAAACGTGCAGCTTCAGCGCAAACCTCAAACTAAGACATTCATTGTTCAAAAAGAGCACCATGAAGTACCAAGACCTTATTTCACACATCTCATCCAGCAGTTGAATCCAAACATATTGGAAGTCAGTACTCTATTATAAAACCAAACCTATCAAGCCAACGACCTGAGGCAGGGTCAATTATATTACCAAGACCGTCTGAGTGACCATGACTCTGACCGATGAGGTAATGAAGATGAATGACTGTGGGCGGTGCTTGCATGGAGCCAGGCTCTGTGGCTGGTTTAATATCTCTCCAGGGAGGCTTTTTGTAGGGCGTTGTGGACTGGAAACATGCTAAGCCTTGCTATAAAAAAAAAAAAGAAATCCCCATTCAGCTTGGTGGAGAGCAACACTGATAGATACTCAGCCTCTAAAGTGTGACGGCGAGTGAGCAGACTATAGGACATAATGAGCATGTTCAACCTTCTTCTGAGACGGGCCACACTGGGAGTGTTTTTTCTCTCACACACATTATTGACAAGAAGTTACACGATGCACACACACCGCTGTAAGCTGTGGTCATTTCAAGTAAATATAGAACAGAGACACTTCTTCAAGCGTTGTTGAAATATTGTTTTGGAAATAATCTTTTCATTCTGGACTTTCGCTGGGAAGGTTTGCATCTTCTGTGCTCTGTTTATTTGTTGGTGAAGTAATTTAGCTGTTTAGTGAATGAATTGATATTGCTTTATTTATATTCATATTAATTTCATGCATCAATCTAATTATAAGAGGTTCATTTGAGGCATGTGTGTGACTAGCCTTCCATGCAGCTATAGCGATGGAGAGCACTGTGGAGCTTTTTATGCATGACTGTGCATTGTGCTCTCTTTTCGTTCTTCACTTTCTCCAGGAAGGCACAGAGAGCACGAATGAAAGAGAGACACTGTCAATAGTTTGTTGTTCTACAACTGCAGGGAGGTCATGCTGCTGCCATGTCTGCTGCTTTGCAACAAAGTGCTTAGTAGTGCTCTCTATCTCTTAAGCAGCCTATGACGAGCTAGGATTATAGGTCAAACGCTCCAAGACACTGCCACCGTTTAGGCTCTCCACACACGGAGCAGAGGAGAGACGGGTGAAGGGAAGATAACGACGTCGGTATGCTGGTTACAAACAGGCTCAATAGTGAACGACACGCTAACGTGCTGATTAACGTGTTGTTTTGTTTTTTTGTATTTTTTTAAAATAAGGAAATGAGTGAGGTTTTACTATTCAGTCACTTGCAAAATGAAACAAACCCAACAAACAAAAAAAAGAATTGTAACATTTTTGTAATATCGCCCACTCCTAGCTGATAACAGTCCTGGGAACTGTGGTCCTTAACCGGCTCAATCAGCTAAGTCCGTCCCAAACATTTTCAGAAACCAAACCACTCAGAAGGAGGCTGGAAATAACTGTCTGATAGCATGTTGTGGATGCTCGGTGCGCTAAGATTAGACTCCCCGACTAACCTAAACCAGCACCTGCATGCAACCTCCTCTGACAGCTCGAGTTGAACTGGTCACAGTATGACACAGCAAATGAGCCTCAAGTTGAGAGGAGTCACTGTGAGGCGTTTTTAGGATCTTTCATCCTCTTTGATATGCAATCACACAACACATTGCTCTGTTTGATTACAGAAGTGCACCTAATGCGACTATTTCAGACTGAGGACACGAAATGTTTAAATATGTCTTTTTCAAACATTGTGGTTATTCTCTGTTTTCATCATAATTCATTTTTCTGACGAACAGAAACTTACACCTTTTTTGAATCATTTAGATGTTAAGAGAAAACCAGATGAATAATGTTCTCATGATGCCACCGCCACATGTATCCTTCTTTTGAGTATATTTTGTCTTCTGTTATTTAGTATACATAACAGTATTGTGCAAACTTGAATTGTTACATTTATAAGTAAAAAAATCATTAATTCATTTTCTGTTTAAACTGAACCTCTTCATGATTTTAAAGTAAAACATCACGTTAAATTGCAACAGTAAATGTAATTGCCAGAGTCTATTATCCATTTAGCAAAACACAAATCATCAAAGACCACATGCTAGCGGGCTATACAGTCACCGCGGTACAGTATATTGTACTGTACTCAGCAGGGAAATGGTGACCTGTTTGACACTTTTTGTCTGCCTGGTTAGCTCTGAACGCCCCCCAAATTATGATAACAGTCACCACCACAGCATGACCATAGTCAGACACATAGAGAACCTTCAAGCAGAGTTAACTGTTTAATAGAAACAATGATTATGTGCCAAACAGCATTAGAACAGTTTGAACTCGGACCAAAGAAAAGTGCTTTTGTGTCCTCTCAACCAAGCAAAGGTTTAAATGCATACTGTATATGTGGTTTTTGTCACTGCTCTAACCACAAATCCCAAAATACAAAAACCCACTGAATGAGAAAAGAGGAGGGAAAGAAAGCTTAACCATGAAGACACTTTAAAGGCACAGAACAGAGAAAAGAAATGTTCTCCACAGAATTGAGGGTGTTTAACCCTCCATTGAAGAGTGATGGACTCTCACAGCTTAGACAAACAACATACATGTTGCATGTTTCAAGATTGCATCTGTGACACAACACAATGCCAGTTAGCAGTATATCAAAACCTATTATACTCTATATATACACAACATAGACACTACAATATGTTCCACCATTAACCATCATATAAATAGATCTCCCGCTTTCATCATGATCTTCCAGGTCTTCACTCTTAGATGATCATTCTGTGATCACAGGAAATGATAGAGCGACCAACCAGCCACAGCTAACAATACTTAAAATGCAAAGTTGCAATAAAGTCACAGCTAAAGGCTTTCTGTAAAGAAAGTAGCCACATGTATAACTTCAACAGCCTACAGCAAAGACTGAATGAATACCAAAGTCTGTTATCAAAGGGAATTTAAAATGTGGAGGATACTTGCTGTGCAGCCTGTGCAGGCTCCCATGAGAGGACATTACAGGTGATCATCAGGGAGAACAGAACTGTGTCACTGCCCCTAATGATAGACCTCGAGGTTAATGACAAGGACAGAGGGACGGCAGGGAAGACGAGATGTTGGGCTTTGGTGGCTCCTTAAACATTTTCCACCTTCGGACTACATTACAGCACATTTAGACTGTCTCACACATATTAGTGTTCTTAACATACGCACAATATTTGCGATGAAATACAATTATAAAGGATCAATTGCTCTTTGCTGACAGTGTGGTTCCCATGACTTTGTTAGACTTGAAAATGGGCAAACTTTCTGTTGGCCTTCTATTGAATTATCCTACAGCAGAGTCATGGAAGGAGAAGCTGCACGTTTGAGGAATCTAACAGAAAAATACAGAAGGTCCGCTACAGTGTCAGCTTCTAAAAATGCATACTGCACACTTATTTATTTATATATATATATATATATATATATATATATATATATAGAGAGAGAGAGAGAGAGCTGTTGTGATGCACCATTTCTCTGGTTAGATTGCTACATCCTGTTTTCCAGGTCACTTAACAGGATTAGAACTGGGACCGTGTTTTATCATGTTGCATCAGTGACACAGGACGGTTGCACGACGGATTATTCTCTGCAGTGTAATGTAGAAATGTAATATAACAGAAAACCACTGTGATCTGAGGACATGTGTTGAGGCGGTGGGACCCATTCTGAAACAAAACATGTAATGCAGACATCAGCTCTACCCGCTCTCCATCGTCTCCGAAGTAAAGTCAAAATAAGATTAAAATCAGAGCTACTCCAGATCTAATTGTGCTGATGCGTCGCAGGTTTGTGCTGTGTTAGTGCCACTCCCACATACAAAGCAAACAATGAGATGCAATAAAGCAGTTAACTACTGGTGACAGTCTCTGGCTAGGGGACACACACACACACAACACACACTTTCCTTTATTCACAGCAGGAGATCAAGAGGAAGTTTTGACACCACACCAACCCTCCAGTGTTGTAGTTCTAAATGGGAGCCAGGGATCTGTGAATGAGTAACACTGCTACGTGAGTAACGGCAGGACAACACAAAGCACTATGATCGCTAGGTCTGACCAAATGTTTGGAGTCAAGCTGTTCTCATTTCACATTTGTTTGTACTGAATGATTTCATATAGCAACGCCATTAGCAATCCTATACCTCTGTATGAACTTTAATTGACTACGTTGTGTTCAAATCTTTTAAATTACATGACTTTTGCTGAGTTGTCTCTATTTCTTCCAGCTTTACACTCTGTCACTGATGATTTCTGTCTGTCACACTGCAAGAGTGTTACAGTACACAGCTTTATGATTCTGTTCGTTCCCCCTGCATCCCCTCTGCCCTTTGCAGTACGTCTCATTGCCCATTTTCCTCTCCCTCCGTCTCCCATGCTCCCTCCTTCTCCCCTCGCCTCTTCCCCGGGGTGTGTTTGATGGACTGATGTTATTATCTGTACCTCCTTCATCGCTCCGTCTTCAAAGGAGGGAGATGACTGTATCTGTCAATCTTTAGTGTGCTTAAGAGACGCCTTGGGCACTGCAGTGCTCCACTCCCAGTCTGAGCAAAGCTCCGCGGGAAAAGGGGGAGAGCCATGTGTGTATTTGACAAATTGAAAGAGAAAATAACCATATTCCTCCCTTCATTATGGGTGTAGTGTATACTGTAAATAGATGCCCTGCATTGTCTGAAGTAAATCAAACTCTCTACTGTATGCGGCTGCAGTAAGCTGACAAAGGAAGTTCAATAAACGTCAACAAAAAACATCAAATCCAGACTGTAAATCACAATTTATGTATCAGAGATTTAAAATCTCTAAAATGCATGACATGGAGTTTAACATCATGTCAAAGTGGTTTAAACAGACAACTCTGTCGTGTTAATACAGTAATATTGTCTGAGGTTAACAGATTCAATGTCACAACGACAGTGTGTTCCACTCTCAGCCACAGGAAGCAGGCAGCAGCAGAATTAGTCAATGAAATGAGTCACTTTTTTTCTCTGTTAGTCACACAGATTACGTGATTACTCTCCAATAGACAGCGGCGCTATCAGTATGATCCGTTCAGTGACTACGGATTAACAAAAACAGCCTTTGGTACACTTACATTCATGTTAATTCATGAGCACCGTCACTACTAAATAATCCAAAAAAAACAACTTAACAGGTTTTTGGGGTGGTGTTACTTCATTATTATTTCTCTGATTGTTTATATAAATAGTCAGATAAAATAAAGTGAAGCTGAAACTGCATTTCTGAAGTTATCGAGTTTGAAAATCAATCGAAACTCTTAATTAAAGGAGTACTCCTGTGTTTTAGAAATGCACTTCCATGAAGTTGATGGACTTGTGAGAGACACGATTATACAGTTTTCACAGGCTGAGGAGTTAAAAAACGCCAAATTCTGCTGCGTCATGCTTGTACACTTCTTATAAACACTTGAGACTGTGTTTCACTTTACAGCCAACATTACAACATCTGATCCCAAATGAATCTGTAAATATATTGTTCTTTCATGATCATGTCTAACGTTAGATACGATAACACTCACAGGCTAAAAGTCGATCACATGTTTGTTTTCACTCGGAGCCACTTCCTGTACAATTGGCCTCTCAAACTGTGTTTTTCTGCAGACCAACAAACACTGGTTTATTTGTGCAGTCCGGTCAAGCAGTGCGTTGATACAAACTCTCCGAGTCATTCTCATGCTCTGCGTCTGGATGAAATACCAGAACCACTCCACTGGAATTCCTCACTTCCCAGTACTGACTCCCACTTCTTTGCATTGTTTTGTGTCTGTGTGTGTGTGTGTGTGTGTACCACTATAGCCTCTGTTTCCAACTCCCACATGATGACATTGTAGTCATAACCACATCAAGAGAGTTAGCCCCAAACCAAGCACTTGACTGGACTAGATTATAAAGAATATGCAGTTTTGTTGTGTTGTCTCGTGTCAGCAGACGGCCAGAAACACAAGCTGAAAAGTTAAAAAAACATTCTTCAACAAACAACCAAAACAGGCATGAATTCTTGTGCATTTATTAAGCATTAGTGTGTGATCAAGAACACCACAAATCAGTATGAGCAACTCTCAGAGTCCTTAAAGGGAAGCTTAACTCATTTGCGTAACTGTGGTCGTTCTCGCGATGGGTATACAGACAAGGCATACGTACTGACACGTTGCCTAGAGGTGCATCCCGATGCAGTTCGCTACAATAGCTAATCCTGGGGGCTACTTTCTGTTGACTTTAGATTCGATTTTGAAACAAACGTTTGAAAAGATTTGTGTCAAGTTTATTTAGAAAGCTTTAGGAGGCTCATGCTGCTTCCAGGTTGTTTTGCCGCGTTTCCCCGATGTCTTAAACAGAGGTGACATTAAGAATAAGTCATGAAAAATAGTGGAATTTTGTGACAGTCCTATATACTAGCAATGTAAATTAGAACATGGTGAAGTTGATATTCTCACACAGAGCTTTATATGAATCTCTCATGTGCTGCTATCACTCTGATGGCTCCAGATTCCAGCATTAATAATGTGTCTCCAGTTAATGAAGTGACAATGTTCTTGCATGGGAACTCGCTCTCGCCTGCTGCTTCCCACCTCAGCGTGCTCCCAGATCATTGAGCGAGTACAAGAGATGTGAATGTGAAGTTCATCATTTCTGTCTCTCTGCTAATGTCCCTTGATGACACATTCAATTCCTAAAGCAGACAACCTGGCTGTGCAGGCCTGTTCACAGCGCTTCAAAAAGTTTCTCTTCAACCTCGTTTCTTTGTCTTTTCCTCACAGAGCTGTTTGACTAAAAGCTTCTCATTCCACTGAGAGTTGTGGAGCTAAAAGGCTCCTGCCATTTCCACCCAGAGCCACACATATTAAACATCGTGCAGATTCATTCTCAGCAAAGGAAAGCGTTCTGATTGAACCATCAAACTTTATGGACCCTGCTCGGATACCGATTCGCTGAGGGAACCTTTCCGTCTGAACCGTCTTCCGCTTTTAATCCGCTTCAAGCCCAGAAAGAGCCAATATGGATTTTTAATGATCTACCAGGTATTAATTATTTAGCATTCAGTGTATGAACTGCTCCGTAGCGAGCAGTTAATGGCCCGAGCTGCTATTTCCACCTGCCCAGTAGACACATAGTCCGGGCCAACATGGACACATAATCAGAGGTGGGACTGGATGAATGAGTTACCTCAGTATTGGGCCAGTGTGTTTAACTTTAGCTGCTGCTTTTATTGTTTTAGCATGACTTTTCATTAAGGATAAAGAGAGCCTTTAAGGGGCGGCGTGCAGGGAGAGACTTCAGACGGATACAGTGTGAAGTAAGAGAGACAGTTCTGACAGAAAACAGGGAGTTAGTTATTGTAGTTTGGGGCCCACTGTTTAACACAATCAGCCGTAGCAGCAGCAGTGGCTAACACTTTCCAAGGATATCATTACCTCTGATGTCGGTAGGAAAAAAACAAACATAATCCATAAAGACATAACAGGAAAAAAGACACACTTTATGCCTCCAGGACTAGCCTGGGACACACCACATTTTCAAGTTTTCTTGAGTATCAAACTAATCCAGTCACAGTTGTCTGCGCACCAGCTTGCTTATTGGGCACATTTTGAATGTTGCTAATTTGCAGAATGTAAAACAAAATAGTGAAACGAAATGTGTGGCTAAAGGTGTTGCCTTGTTTAACTTACTGAATCCATGAATCTTTTCCACATTTGAGTCTGATTCATCAAACTGCGATAGATCATTAGTTATTCAGATCTCGTGCAACACTTTCTTGTTCAATTTGCAAAGGACTCACACATAAAGCCCACAGAGAAAATCCCACAACCCAGATACTGGGAAGCATACTGGCAATCAGTTACAAACCCTTCTGTGTTGGAAGGAACCTCTCTGCATCTAATGAAGCTGGTTCCACTTGAAGTGAATGTGACCAGCGGGCTTGAAAGATATTACTGGTTTTTGGCAAACTGTTTTGGAATTCACCCATTACAGCACGATTACCAGTCCTCAAACCAAACAAGACCTTCAGGGTGATGTCAGCATTGTTTCCCCACAATCTCTCCAACTTTGATATGCACGAAATTACCCCAACATCAAAGTGAAACTGAACTAGAAAATAAGTGACGATGCAGTGAAGTGATTAAGTGGTTTGAAAAGACGAATGTCTTTCAAGTGCTGAAGAGAGAGAGAGATGAAAACCGAGAGCTTTTGATGTTCTGAGATGAAATCTGTACATTTTAAGAGCAGAGATACGTGGGAGAAGAAGAAGACATGCACAGATTTAACTCCCCTTAATGGAGAAGTAGCATGAAAGCAGAAGTTGACTCACCAAGACTCTGTTCTCCGTCTTGTCTCCTTTGATCTCCAGTTTGACTCTCCTCCTCAGTGACAGCTTCACCTTCCTCCCCACTGCATCCCTCACACTCTCTACACAGAGAAAATGAGAGAGGAGATAGAAATAAGGTGAGATTCAGTCTCGACACTTGGACAATTTTGCACTGGTGTGCTTTGAATTGGAAGAAGAGAATCTTCTGAGATGTGAGATGTGAAAGAGCCACCAGTAATTCTGACATCAAATACACACACACACACACACACACACACACACACACACACACAATCTAGTGAACTGAACGAACTGTGTGCATCTCCTCACATACATACTTTATCTTCAAATTGAGCCGCCTTCTTCGATTTGATCAGATTGAACAATGGTTTCCAAATATTAGGGCTCTCCGATGCCCAGCAAGTTTGAGAGACGGGGTCGGACGGATCTCTCATTCACGTAGTAGATTTATTTATTATCTTTGTTTACAGAATAGCACAGCAAAATAACACAAATATAACAAAGTATGGCTGGAGCCACACGACAAGAAGTCAATTTCACCTGGTGAAATCTGACAGCACAGAGTGCTTTGAGCTAAATGCTAGCATGCTAACGTGTTCAAACCAGCAATGCTAACATGATGATGTTTTGCGTCTGCGTTTAGTGTGTTGCTTAGCATACTCAAATGTGCCAATTAGCTCAAAACACAAACAAAGTGCAACTGAGGCTGAGGTCAGTCTTTTTGCAGGTATTTCCTAACAAACTTAGTAATTGGACCAAAAATAATATTTGGACCATCTATGAACATATCAATACCGACACACAGAGCAATATGCTGAGTGTGTGTTGCGCTGCTTGCTTTGATTGTTCACACCCAGTGGAAGCCTCCACTGTCAGGGAACTGGTTTAGAGAGCAGATCTGGGTCACTCACCCATCACACAGCGGCTGATATAGTCTGTGCATACATGTCTGAGACAGAGATGGGTTTTGTGTGTGTGTGTGTGTACATCTGGGCTGGCATGTGTGCATCCTCTTTGCCTACAGGCTTCCACAAACCATCGTCAGATCAAAGTGAAACTGATAATTAGGTTAATCTGCCAGCCTGTTCTCAATAGACTTTGGAAAATGTGCACCATTTCCTACTGCAGCATTTCTGCAAAACTATAGCCAGTATCCACAGAGATTCCTCTACACAAAATGAAATCTAGTATGTTTTAATGAGACTGGGCAGTGTTTGGTCCCAGACAAAAAAAAGAAAGAAAAGCCCCCGACAGACTCTCGTATATCGTTTTGCTACTAATTCAATTTTTCTGCTCATTTATTAAAACTGTGACAGGAGTGGACATTTTACTAGACAGCTGCCCCGTGGTTCAAATTTGTCAGTTAAGGCATGTGCACTTGGTCACGCTCGAATGAATTTCAAGAGGGACTGGTGTGGAAGGTGGTGAAACATGGGGGGGACCTATGGCCTCGTAAAAAGGGCTCCAACAAACAATTCACGAGCCCATTAAGTCTGTCGCCCATTGTCCGATCCTCGGACAATCCAGACTTGTGTGTTGATTGTGTCACAGATGAGATCTGTGCTTTATATCTTTCACTCCAGAGAGTGGCTCATTGGCAAACACTTTGGAGGTGGAGATCATAGAAGCAACATGTAAAGCACGAGTGGTTTTATGTCGACTTAATGAGTCAAACGAACAAATAGAGGTGACTATAAACCCAAAGAATTCATTTGGACCGCAGAGAGGAAGACCAAACTGTTCACTCGTATCAGCTGAGCTTTGCTCTGCAACACACAGAAACCAGTTTACGAGCAGTAGCAAGCGCACACAGCGCCTCAGGTGAAAGGCCTGCGAGCATCCTCAGCATCCCGAGAACTCTCCAGTGTTCTGACAGTCCAACACACAGTCTGTGTTTTGACGCAGCATGCCGCCACGAGCTGCTCTGAGATAACAGCTTCAGCTGCTTGTTGAGCCCTGATTGGTAACACGAGTCATTTCTATGCCTTATGTCACTTTAAAGAAAAAATATCTTATTTCATTCAAAAATATTTGTGTGAGTCAGTTTCTCCTGCCATTAAGTGTTTGAGTGCATGTCAGTAAAATGTCTTCTTAGTTGGCACATGAACACCTCACTGCTCCGTGTTGGTTCTAACCCAGTTTGTGGTGTTTCCATCTGCAGCATCACGCTGACATTCCTTGTACGTGCCGGATGCCAAGAGTGAAGTTGCATGACACTGAATCACCAGCAAACAATGGCTGGTTATATACTCCTCCAGTCAACACCCCATGGCAGCAGCATCATGACTAACCAAATTCCTGCCGTTAAGTGTGCCGTGTTGGGGAAAGTAGTCAGCACAGAATCAGGACAATTCTTTGGGAGAGGGGGTGAAGATAGAGAACCTGCTGACTGTAAAGACTCTGGAGGCATTGTTAATGAGGTGGACCTCGTCATTACCTGGATGGTGTCTGCACAGCGAGAAAAAAGACAATATGTGCACATCCAAAATACTTTACAGAGATCAGAGGACTCAGATGAACCGCTTTGACCCACTGCCTGGTCATTTTAAATTCTAGCTTAGATCAAAGTGTCCAGTGATAACAAATGTGTTACACAGATTTTTTAATTGAAAAAAGAACACGCTCGTGTCTGCTCCTTCTTATATTGCAAGAGCTCCAACAATCCGAGAACACAGAAACAAATGTATGATAGTTGTGTGAGGATCCGGATGACTGAGTAGAATAATCGACTGACTGGCTGAAACATTCTGTGAATGAACGCATGCCTGACCAAGTGACTACATGACCAAGCATTTTCCCTTAAGCCTCATCTGCATTCTGCTATTTGTGTCTCCTTCAGAAATAAATGCAGCCAAAAGAGCATTGTGGGCTCGTGTGTGTGTGTGTGTGTGTGTGTGAGTGAGTGAGAGAGCTTGTGCTTGTTCAACATTGCACTAAGGTGTTAAAAACTGAGCTACTTTGCAAAAACAAAGAAAAGTCAGAGCTTGAGCCAAACAGGCTGCAGGACTCTTAGGTACGTCCACACAAAGCAAAAGAAACATGGCAGGCTTAAGCCAAGAGGACAAACCTCCAGGTTAGATATGTGAGAGCGGACCAAGGTTACTGTGGGATAAATTACCCTGCAAAGTTATGTGAGGTGACATCTAAACTATTCCAAATATAGGCTGTAGTCCACCTTACATCAACAGTACAAGCGCCTTGCTCAACAACAGCAGTGCTCCATGTATACACAGCTTCAAGCTTTACTGCAGCTGAAGCATTGGCAGGCTGGGGTTGTTATGTTAGGAACATACTGTACAAAGTAATGCCAGGATGTGGCTGGCTCACCCTTTGGAAGTGCGTTTTAGTAATCCCACTGTATATTTTGAAAAGAGATATACTAATATACGAATCATCACAATAAGAATTTTACAATTAAACTGGCCCAGTGTGTGTGTGTGTGTGTGGGGGCGGGATTAGTATCAACACTGTGGGAGATAATAGCATTACTATTGTGTCTCAGCCACCGTACGTATGGAAGACACTGAGGAGCACGTGCACACGGGGAGTCAGGGATATGACAGAGGCAGTATCGGCAATTGTTCCAGTCTGGACACATGGCTACAAATGATCTGCGCTTACCCAGAAGCTCTTTGGGGACCTCTGACACTTCCTCGCTCATTTTTCTGAAGATAATATCCAAAAACGACGAAACGAGTTCAGTCAACACATCGGGAAGCCTCAGATTACGAGGAAACAGGGAGCGAGAGAGACAGAGCGAGACAGAGAGACAGAGACAGACAGAAGTGTCAGGTGGTGCTGCCGCCGCCGCCGCCGGTGTTTTTTGTTTTTTTGCCGGTTACATGCTCCTCTCCTCCTCTCGCGGTGTCTGGACAATGTGTCCGCGTGAATCTGTGTGCAGGTTGTATGCCGAAGAAAGAGTCAGGAAAAAGCACCCGCTAAAGTCCTCTCAAAATCATTGTTGAAAAGCAGCCGATTCTGCGCCTCGGGGAGATGAAAAGACCACACATCCTCCGTGCCGTGGCCCTACCGTAAAGCTGTCGGTGATACAGTAGCTCATCAGCCAATCGTGGAAACCGGGGCCCCTCCCCGTTCGGTGATGCGACAGTCAGGGAACCGATGCGATGCCGGCGTGGCGTGGCACGGGGGGGGGGGGGGGGGGGGGCGGGGCGGTGGTGGTGGTGTCAGCCCGATATCATAGAGCAGGCTACAATAGGTTGTGGTTGTGGTTCCAAAGCTGGGGACCAGGGCCCTCTAGCGGTCCCTAACGGGGGCTGATGGGGGTCCTGGTCCCATGCCTGTGTTGTAGCAGAGGCCACTCCCAATGGATACATCATAATATAGACATATAATTGGAGATAAATACAGCCCTCCTATAACTAGCCTATAATAACGTCACGATGACATCACGACTACGAGTTTAAATACACTCTAAACCCATGGGAATATTTTGGGAATGCTGTCCTATAGAATTGTCCCTGTCTTGTATTATTAAAATACTACTACTACTACTAATAATAATAATACAAATGATGCTCACTAAAAATTACATAAACTGTTGAGCTGTGAATGTAGTATGGTTTTAATTGCCCACTTACACTGAGTATCACAAAAGGCATGATCCGTCTTTGAAATAATATTTGAAGAATGGTCTTTTGTCAACGCAGTTGTTATCACAACTTTATGAACATGACAGTATATAGCCTATACAGCCATACTGTATAACTAACAACAAATAATGAAAAGAAATGTGTCGACATTCAAAATAAACACATATTTTAGAAAATGTTTATATCTTGTCTACTATTTCAAAATGCTCCTCATGAGAAAACAGCCCAATGGTCCATACGAACCGATGAGACTGTGTACTGGCTGGGACAGTGCAATAGTCTGTTTTGAAGAAAGACAAAACGTTTTTGATTGTGAATTATGTAAAAAAGTAATATCAATGAATGAACAATCGTTCAAAAACGAACTTCACTCTATCTTATACGGTTTGTAAAAATGTATTATTTAGTATTTGTGATACAAAGAGGTAGAGGTGGAAGATGGCGACACATTGTGGTGATTTGGATTACAGTCAAACTCAGATTTCAACATACCGGTATACTTTATTTAGCTGCTGCAAGTGACATGTAAACGTTTACAGTTTGATGTCGCACAATGTGACAGAACTTCATACATTTTCATAACATTTTCATAAAAAAAATGTTCAGTTATAGCTCACTTTCATATCAATACAAGTTTGTATGATGTACTAATTGGCCATCATCATTGTCTGTAAAGGTGCCCAATGTTTCTCTCATGTGTCACCACATGGCACTGCTAGGAGTAGCAACAATGACATCGCTACGGTATGAGGGATAGGTCAACCTTTGAGGCAATCATAGTATGTGGAGGCTCAGGCAATGCATGCTCTCCTAATTAACATGCAATTGAAAAACATGTTGGAATACCTGTTATCAAATGGACACAAATGGCAAATAAGAGACAGAGGTATATTGGTAATGCCATGCTGTGTGTACCATGGACTCTGTTATCTAAACATCGAAGAGTGGTAAGGTACAGTTTGGACTCTGCTGCTTAATCTCTTTGAATATTGTCTCAAGTTTTTCTGTCAAGGAGCAGAGCTGTGAAGCCTTCAGCATCTTTGGCAGTGCTTTCAGCTGCTCCTCGGGAGCCTGGGCCAGCCACGCTCTGATCTGATCCATGAGAGGACCCCTCTTTTTGGGGAGAGTCCCCTCCTCTGACTTATGAATGTACCTGTTGGAGGGAGATGATGGCTTATCAGCGTCTATGTAGTGAATTTACAGGTGAAGGGATTCGTTGTACAGAGGTAAAACGACGGTTTAGACGGCTATAGACTCACCTTGCAACAAATCTCTTCATTTTTATTACACGTATCCTGTGCATACTGAAGAATCCTGAGAAGAATGTTCCTAGCGTCTCGCCTAAAAAAGAAAGTTACAGCGCATGAGTTTTAAATGCAAACTTTTTCATTTGCCCTACCAAAGAATTCTGTCATATACGTCATCATAACGGAGTGCTGGACGGTTAAAATAAACTGTACAGAGCACAAGTACGCACTTCCATTTGTAAGATCCTCGCAGGAGCCGCACATTTTATCCTGGTTGATTGAACCGGGGAGAAGGGCAATCTGTCCGCTTGCGCATTCCTGGTGTTTTACGCACGATTCCAGCGCAGACGATGAGTTAGAGAAGTAGCCATCGGAACACCTTTCACAAACAGTGTTCGTTTGTAACGTACCTAAAGAAAACAACAATGCATTTGGGGTCATTACAATGTTTTAAAATATACCGTTGCGGCTCCGGAGAGCCCACGTGATCGCGCGTGTTTCAGCAGAGTTTTTACTTTAACCTTACATTTGTCTCGGGGCTGCTCCTCCTGTACAACATTGAATGATTAATGGATCGTTTATTTAATTCGTTTTTTTCGTGATTCAGAAATGTACACAAGGACAGTGTTTCCATTGATGCAGCCTCATGATGCACATGCACTGCAAAAATGCCACAAGTATATTTTAATATATCTCTCAGATAGAGCAAATCGATGACAAAGTTAAATAAACAAGAGACTATCTTTTTTCTCTGTTACATACCTTTTGTTTGAACACCGTGTCCGGGTCCGCACTCTTTTTGTCTCATGCAGGAGTCAAAGAAACCAAAGAAGCCGTCTTTGCACCGACAGACCCGGTTGCTGGTCGCCGTGCACTCTGTCTCCACCTCCTGGTTCTCTGTGCATAAGTTGCTGCAGTAGAGACACTTGGGCAGGTAGTTCCAGAACTCCGTGAATTGGTTGCTTCTGCACGGCGCGCACACAGTGAGCGTGGTGGCGGTGCAGTACTTGGTCATGTGCATGCCGGGTGAACACTTGTCACAGATGAGGGCTTCCCCGGTGAAAGAGTCTCGGTGCGCAAAGGTGGGAGTGGATTCCACACCAGAGAGCAGGAGCAGCACGGGCAAGAGAAGCTGAGGAGAGGCACATGATTAGTCAGCCTACTGCTACTGCAGCCTCTGTGTTTGAATACAACTATACTGCCTTTTATCCTGCCTATCACTACTACCAGTACATCTTATTGGCAAGCAATAACTTTACAACTACTGCTATTCCTTTTTCCTTGAAGGACACAAAACACAATGATAGAAACCAGGATGATCACAGTGATATTATAATGATACTGGAGACAAAGGATGAGGTTATAGTATGACACACTAGATCACGTCACATGATGAATTTCTTTTTTTGCCTCATCATCATCATGAGTTGTAATTTGATACATATCTGGGTCATATGACTGAATGGAGTGTCCATTGTTACTGTAACTACATTTCAATTCGTTTTTCCACCTTTTTTTGTGCAACAATGTAAGGTGAATAAGAAAAAAGCAAATTGGAAAAATGTCTGTTATTTTATACTGCCTAGATTTAAAAAACAACAGTCGACAGCAGCAGCATTTGCCAAACAACTCTTTATAACATACAATAAGTCTGCCCGATTGATTTCAATCATGCCAGAGATACAATTAGATTGAAATGTCTTGTTATGTAGACAACCTGTATTTCCTCAGAGTATTAGTGACCTGTTATGTTTCTATATGTCAAAACACATAAAGAGTGCTGTCAACAGTCGTAAGAAAAATATACACGATGACAACTACAAGTCCCTGATTAGAGTGATAACATTACATCAAGAAAGCAATTTCCAATAAGATTTAAAAAAGCCACAAACATTTCTCTAGTCACTCATTTCGATGAGGAAAGCTAGAAAGGTATTTATCCTATGTCAATTTACAGTTTGAGAATTTACATAAAACCATAAAAAAATAGTTATTTTCATCAAACATAATCTAAAGCATCACCAATCACCATGTATGTCTCTGTCTTTGTAGGTTTTATCATCTTAAACATGTTGCGTTATGCAGAATACTCACCATGCTGATGATGTGCATGTCGCCACTTCTGTTGAAGATGGTTTGACAGAAGAATAATTGTCCTTTATATAGTGTTCATGGGGAACAATGTGTGGGCGTTTGAGGTCTGTAGGTAATGCGTCGTAATTTGAAAAGGTCAAACTACTTCCACGTGCAGAGTTAAGTTGAATTTTGGACATGACAGCTAAACAGAGGTGATAAAAAGCTTTAGGAAGTATTAAACAAATTGACCTTAGATCCAATGCAGCTGTTTCTGGTTTTCTCTTGTCTGTGAGAAGAAACCGTTATCTACGTTCTTCATGACCAACTTCTCAAATGCTGGAATTTATTCAAACGTCATCAAATTTAACTTCCAAATGTCTGTCTGATTACAACACAGGTCTTCCCCTTGCTCTCTCTCTCCTGATATTTACTGTCTCGCTCAACTGAGTGCTGTCCAGTGAAGGGAAAATGCCCCCACAAAGATCAGTAAAATAAATATGAGACCTGAAATAATCACCATGGTATAAGGTCTGTGATCTTTTTGTTTACATTTCCCTTCATGTGTTTTATTTTAAGGTCCATCGCAGTGAAATCTCACACAATTTAAAACATATGGTTGAACTTCAGGGTATTAGGTGAGAAAAGGTTTCCCACAAATACTGCGTCATGATCTTGGTATGATTTGAGGTAATGATTTATCTAAAAAACAAAAATGGTACGTTAGAGCTCATGACTTTTTTCATCCATTCATCCATCATCTGTATCTGTGACTGTGGGAGCAGAACAAAGACCAGAACAAGGGTCGCAGGGGGACTGGAGCTCATCCCAGCTGACATTGGGCAACGGCAGGGTACACCCCGACAGCTCGCCAGATTATTGCAACGCTGACTAATATAGACAGACAACCATTCGCACTCATGTTCACACCTCCAGCGATTTAGAGTCAGTAAATCAATGAGTCACTGAATACGAGTACAGTATATGACAATGTGCAGATCAAGCAAATGGAGATTCATTTTTAAAATACTGTGATGAGTCAAACAAGTATCTATCTCTCACCTCCTGTTTCCACAGAATATGAGAATATAACACAACCATGATGTGAACATGATGAAAGTTCAGTTTTAATGGAGCAATATGCGACATTCAGGGCATTAATGTAGGAGCAAACAACTTTTATCCATGTAAAGATAATGTCGATCTGAGCAGAGAATGAAGTCGCTGTCCTTCCGTGTGTGTTGTAATCAGAGCTTCTCTTTGCTTTGTTGACACGGCTGCCTGTGTGTGTGCTTTAGTGCTTAGTAGTGCATGTGAGTGTTCCGCACTGGCTGTAGCTCACGGCTTGTTACAAGCTCACAGCGGTTCCAAGACCAACCCTCTGGTTGCCCCTCAGGTGAACACTGTTAGCACTTTTGTTGTAGTTTGCACTGTTAGGGCTGTTAGCAGTGAGCCACCTGCTCAGGCGTCACCATGTTGAGATCTGACGGGAGGTAATCAAAATCTCGAATTTTGCACCTTTAAGAGCAGTTATGAATTCTGTGATGGAGTCCAGGATGCAGATGTGTGGGGGAAATTAGTTTTCAAATCAGGTGCAGCACAGGAGAAGGTCCTGGCACCCATTATGAGGCTCGAGATTTTGTATGTAAAACTTGGATACAATGATCTACTTCCTAGCTTTCAGATCAAGATGTGTTTTATGCTCGGAAAAGGTAGTAAGTGGACCTTTGATCTTCAATGGTTATGTTCTGTCTGCTCCCAAAGGTCTATCTGCTCACTAAGGAACTCCAATGGTCAACAATGCTTACCTTGGAAACAACACTATAATGGGTCGAGAATTGTATGAAATATTTCAATACTGGTGCCTAAGCAACACCTCACATTAAGGTTTTACAAAACTGCTTTTCCTATCTGGAACAAAAAGCCAAACTCTTCGACTTCATCACTGTTTGGTTGGTAGTTAGAAGTAAAGATGTTACTGATGAGTGTAGCATGTGTGGTAAGTCAGACTCAGGTCAAATTCCCATCGAAACACTCCCGGCTGACAATATGTGCTGTGCAAGAAGATGTTTCAGAGCCAGAAGACAATGTTGATGATCCAAGGAGGACTCAGAGTCAATCAGGCCTGCAACGTTTGCCAGCACTTCTACCCATGACATGAAATTGGCTTTTGAGCTCTTTCATTCCTCACCGATGGATACAATTGTACCGGACATGACCGATGTGGATGGAACATTTTTAAACATTTACTTAAAGCTATGAGGAGCTTTCTATTTTGTGGTGATTTTGGCGGTCCCTGTGGACAAAAGTGGTAGTGTTTCCAGACACAAAAACCTCTCATTTTACTGCAGCAGGTGTGCAAGGGCCCCTCCCTGTACATGCACCTGTCATCATGTAAACAATAAAGAGCAGCTGTGAAAACTCTTGCACCAACAGGTCAAATCCAGTCGCTTATCTCTGAAGAAACAACACGTTTTTACAAACTGATTTTAATCAGATCAATTGACATTAGTGTCCACAAGTTACACGAGCTTAGAGAGGAACAGTCAGGCATATATACAACACAGATCATACATTTCATAATATAAAAGTGATAAAACAAAATATAAAACAAATATCACTTCATGAACTTGCAGCATTTGGAATCCAGTATTTCTGATAAAGTAATAAAAAACAAGCCTTTACATATTCAGAAAGTAAAATTATTTTTTTTTAAATAGAAAACAATTGCACTCCTTTGTACATTCAAACAGCTGACAATTAAAAAAAAGAAATTCTGATGAGCTTTACTTGCCAGCAGTCCAGAACAAACCAACAAACAAATGAAAACTGTAGAAAATACATCAATTTCATTATGAAACCAAATCCTTCCTCTCAATCGGCGAGAAAGCAACAATATTAAAAACACGACATCTGCCAGCCTATCTTCCATAACATAGTGTTCTATTTACATCTTAAATAGTTTTTCATTTTTCACAGACTCCGGTCAAAAAGTTCCCAGACAACCTTTTTTTTAAAGTTTTAGTTTCGGCCTACCTGGAGTACACAGATGTGTGATAGTTTTTCTTTCTGTCCTTTCAGGCTGATTCGTTTAATCACTGCAGAAAGATACTGTGGACTGAGGGTGAAGTTATTAGCATCCTACCTCATATAATCAAAACGTCCTTATTTTGGCAGAAAATCAGAGAGGCAAAGAAGAATCTTTGAAGCCTGTCTTGCCCTTGTGTTACAGTTAGGCACTATATGCATAGCTTGATACCATTTGATGATACCTTGACATTATCGTGTAACCCACGTCTGTTACTCTTTCACATACATGTATCCCCCTGCCCACTAAGTGTGTGTTTGTGTGTTCTTTATCTGATAATGCATTAGCTTCTGTTTACGCTATAGGCGCCGTATATTTCTATTCATTTAATGGCTTATGAGCCTTAAAACACGACTCATCGTGAAGCATACTAACAAACATCTTCTCGTACATCTTGTGCGTGGAGGTGGTTCCTATGATGCGGCTGATCTTCTTCAGGCCTTTCACCAGGTTGCGTGCTGCCCCCTGGCTGCGCAGCACCCTCAGACTGTGAGACAGACCTTTGGCTAGATCCAGGTCGTGGTTTGCTGTCTTCCAGAGGTGGAGAAGCTGCAGGATGTACTGCCTGGGCAGGCAAGTCGAGACCACGGCCCGCACATCCTCCTGCTGAACTTTGATCCCCGGCAGGCTGTTGGTCACCTTCAGGAGGTCAGCCAGGGTCAGATTTTTTAGGCTGTTGCAGCGGGAGACTTTCCTCTCACAGTGGTTCATACCTGAAGGGACAGGGTGCGGCCATTAATACACAAATCCAGGACTTGAATTATAGTGGCTAAAAAAAGAAGGCGCCCTTTTTTCCGTACCTTGTATGAGGCCGTACATCTTGTCCTGGTCTTTGTTCTGCTCCCTCCACAGTCGCAGCAGCTGGAGAACTTGCTGCTGGGGAGAGCAGGTCTTCTTCAGCCTCTCCAGGCTCTTATGGTCCACCCTCTGCCCGGGAAGACTCTCTAACAGGCGCTCCAGGGGCACCGAGGACAGTTGCAGGGGGGAGAGAGACTGGAAGACTGCCTCCTCACACAGGGTCACATCTGGAATAAATTGTGTGGAGAGTGGACTTCATTATTATTATTGTTAATAAATGAAAAAAACTCAACAAAGAAATTCATAGCAGTGGGCACATTGTACAATTAGACTGGTGACCAAATCTGCATTCTTCACAGAGGTTTCAATCGTGGTGCACGATTTATACTTGTGTGCGTGTGTGTTCAGACAGTTTGCTTGTAATTTGACCACAGCAGAAATAAGGATTTGCTCTCTTTCCGTTGACACCATTGAACCACCATTGACATCAGTCCGACAAACTGAGCCCGTCTCTGTTGCCAAAGCAACCAGAGCTGCATGTTGAGCCGAAGCGAATAGAGGTGAGGTGTGCCGACACTTTGCTGCTGAGCCACAAACACCTAACACCTACACGTTTTGTCATTGCGTGCCCACTTGTACATTTCGGGGATTTCGTTATGAGGCAAATTATTTTTCGCAAAGAGCAGGGTTTTCGTATTACGCAGAACTGACAATGCTGACGATGTGAAACTGTCTGTGATTTTCATACCGTTATGAAGCATTTGTTCATTCTGGTGTGGATATGTTTTCTGACTGCCATGCAGAACATGAAGGACACCAACGTAGGTAGTATGGTTGAGTTTAATGTGAAGAGGATATTGGGCTTGTTCCTCTGATGTCTGGATCATTTAAGCGTGGCTCGCTCTATAATTGACATTGACGTCCTGGTGGTTTCTCCAAATCACGTAGCGACTTTGGGAATCCCAAATGCTTTCAATTTCCCATTTCTTTGGTAAAAAAAGAAAAGAAAAGAAAAACCCTGCTGAACTGTTCCAGGATCTGCTGGAGACAATCTGTGGTTGTGTACTCCGCAGGAAGACAATTTGTGAATGAATGTTTGAGGACAGCATCACCCTCCCTGAGGGGCAACAGCTTTGTGTGTTTCCTTCCAAGTGTGGTGTGCAGTATGCACGAGTGAGCCAGGGTCTGAGCATCTGTATGTGTGTGTTCTTCAGTGCCTGTGGTTTCTCAGGCTCTGGGGTCTCACTGCCATATTTGAGGCTTCTCCTCTCAAATGAATTGTCCACATCTGTCATAGTTTAAGTCTGAGTAACAAAGACTTACCAGCTCGCCTTAAGTCTCTCTGTGCTTGACTAAGTTTCCTCTGTTATTGCAGTTTGAGGATGTGACAGTGTAACGGTGTAATTGATCCATCATGGGTCACATGACAGCAGTGGCATAAACATCCCATTCAACCCTTCGCTTTGGTTTTTCTCTCTTGTGTCGGGTTTTCAGACACGCAAGAATTTAGAAAAGAATGGAATCTGGACAAAGAACCTGACCGAGGAAATCCCCCGATTTATGGAATGAAAATGACCACATGTCTGAAATAATTCAGCCCTGGCTGATTTTAAGTTGTGGAGAATTGCGGTTAGCTCAAAAACATCATTGTTTGTGCGAGTGTGTGTGTGTGTGTGTGTGTGTGTGTGCACGGTGAATACTCTGTACAAACAATCTCTACCCTGATTCCACCCTGCATGAGTCCTAAAACCTTCCTGTAGGGTTTCCTAGTAGTGATTGCTACAGACAGCAAAGTGTATGTCTTACCAGTGTGGCACAAAGTGTGATGCTGAGAACACTCCAGCGTTGCCGTCTTGTCCGGAGTGCCACAGAGGCTGTTCGAAGTGGATGTGCCCCATCTCAGTGTCTTCAAACCCAAATCAGAGCAATTCTTTTGGCGCTGACATGCCTCGGTGGCGGATTCGCCGCTGGAGAAATAACCGGCGGGACAACGTTCACATGCGGTGTCACTCACCGGTGTACCTGGAGGAGATACACAGGATCAAATGTTAATTTTATGAATGAAAACACGATTGTGACAGACATAATACAGTTCAAGTGTCACATTTCATGAGAAACAACCGGCCTTACAGATTTTTCTCGTCTTAATTGTCAGAATTTTACACATCTACACATCTGCACATACTGCTGATCAAAGACTTCAAGAGGATGTGATTCCAAGAACTATGACCACGACGGCATGTGACAAAGCGTCAGGAGGACAGAAGACTGTGTGACTCCGGGAATGACTCAAACCACGCTTACTCACTACACCCCCTCCTTAGTTTCTATCTCTCGTTTGTGAATGGGAAATATGAATCTGCAAAACGTTATTGGTCAGCTGATGATTTTTAAGCGCGACTGACATAAATGTCTAAACATCTGACTGTGACTTCATAATGCATGCAGAGCGTTTTTAACAGATGAAGTAACACCATTACTGACTAACAGTATCAGAAAAAGATAATAATTTAATAGCTAAGCCTATTTATTATTTAATCACTTAAAATGTTGCCCTTATGATGTAATGATGTCTTTCTCACTCAGCAATTGATCTACAGTGACATTTTACGATATTTCAACAACTTGTAACCATGCCATGAAGACTTTACAGTAGACCACAAGAACTTCTGCTATATGACCTGCAGCACGCATGACGGTATGATGATGTCTATGGACTGAGAATAGCGTTGTAATCACATCCTCATTTAGTTTCTATCTCTAATGGGTGGAAGTGAAAACTTGTGGGCGGAGGACGAGCTGTGCCTATATCATATTTGACCTTTGATTAGTTTCCCTCTTCCGTGGCACAGTTGAAAACATGAAACCGCTCGCTGATACGCATGCAGCAAAGTGCTCATGTTTCCTGCAGCACTGATGACAAAGCATGTACGGCATGAGAATGTGCACGTCTGTCTGTACGGTTTCATATGCTTTCATCTTCTTCGTCCTCAGAATTTCCTCCGTCGATGCAGAAATAGCATGTTAGCACTTTACCATCGTAAGATGTAGCGAAATGTAAAGTAGAGGTGCTACTGTAGCTCTACTGTCGACATAGATTAATTAAATAAATTGTCTAGAATCCATATTATTAAGAACAATCTCTTCGTTTTTTCAGCCTCTCATTGTGAGGATTTGCTGCTTTTCTTAATAATAAGTTCTGGAGAACTACAATATTATTGTAAACTCGATTGGAAAATACTCAGCCCTAGTTCTTCGGCTACTTTTAGTTTTATTATATTATTACTTTCTCTTTTTAGTCTGACTTTGCTTTGTTTTTTTCATCTTGGCAGGTCACCCTTAAAAACAGATTCCAAACCTCACCTGGTTAAATATTGGTTCAATTCTTTTTTAGATTTCTTGCTACAGAAATCTAAACAAGCTATTTATTGACGTCATCTCAATCTTTTTTTTATTTTATAGATATAATCGATGAAGAAAATAAGTGCCAGATTCATTTATAATGAAAATAATCCTTAGTTGCAACCCTAATATCAAGGAAAACATCACTGTTTAATTCATTCATTTGTTGTTTCTTTCCTACACCGATAACATCAGTTCCCCAAAACACAAATAAATTAGCTAGAAAGACTTAAAATGTTGCGTTCAGTTAGAGGAAATGAATAACAACTAGAAACAGACAAATCAGTAAATCAAGGGGAAAGATAAGGAGTCATAAAAGAACATCCTGTGGTTTAAAGGTCTAAACCTCAACCCAAGGCATGACATAATAAGTGTTAGTCTGTCCTTCAGCTTCAGAGAGGGGAATCCCCTGAAATGCTGTCTCACGTCTGCAGAGCATCATTAGTCTCTCAGGTCTGATTGAACATCCATGCTAGAGGAATTCACAGAAAAAGGTTGTCTTATCTGTAGAGCTTTGTCAGATAGTACCGTGGGTCAGATAATAACCAGAATCCATGGAACATTTTGTTTCATCTATGCAGTCGCTGGATTCTGGTTTCAGGTCTAAGATGAAGTCATGAGAAGCGTTGTGCCAGTTTGTACTGCGGCTCCAGTAGAAATATCAGATTCTGTTCACTGGAATATTCAGCATCAACCTCTCTTTAAGTTGCCCACAGTCACTGCTGACGCACCAAGGAGAGAATCTGCAAGGATTATCAGGTCAGATATCCACCATGATAATGACATCCTTGACTGCATCTGGTGCTGTAGTGGGTGGAAAAGCATTCGACTCTAAAGGGAATGTGACGTTGACGTTAAAAGCAGAGAACCAGTGTTTCCAGACTAATATGCAACATATGACAAAACATTACTCAAATATTTGGTGTCAGTTTGACAGTCTGAATGTACAACAAAATAAATCTTCCCGCAAAATGCTTTTCCACTCCTGCAAGAGATCTTCATGCTAGACGATATATTCGAGTCTGTGCCGAACACGCTGCAGTCAATTCAAAGAGGAAGCAGAGCTTCAGGATTGTAGGGGAAAGGTTATGCTATTTCATTTCAAAACAAACCTCCGTTTCCTCTTTAATTATGCTGTAAAATATACATAATCATGAAGAGGAACAAGTGATGAAGCACTTTGCAGGAAATACCAATTCATTTTTTTTATAGTTTTATGTTGGCTTACACTCAGAGATGATTGGACGGATCGTTCAATGCCATTCCTGATGCCATTCCTTCAAAGACAGACATATAACATAATAACCAAACACCTGTTATATGAACAGCTGCGTATCTTATTAAACAACTGTCTGATTGCAGACAGGAACTTGACTTTTGAAGATGAGCAATGCTTTTCCAAAAGAGATATCAATTAGTATTGATTTGTTAAACAATTGAGTATTGTCTCTCATGGAACCCACAATATATGATGAACTTTAACTTGATATTGTGGTCAAGAGGAACCAGGAGAAGAGAACTCAAAAATGTCAATGGCACTTACATGATGACATGATGTAATTAAAGATCCAATAAAAACAAATATGAATTGGCCAGATAAAACCCCCGTCACCTCTGTACATACAGAGTTATGAGGAAGTACTGCTTGAAATCATTCTGGTGCTTTTGAAACAAATCACACACAAATTAAAAAGGGTAAATGTTAATCTTCCTGATGTCAGCTGATGGTGTGAGGACAGCATGACAGCATGGAATATAATGGATATTTGTCACATAGTGATACAGTGACAGAAGTTTTACCCCAATGGAATTAAATGATGACGATTACAAAATGCTGTAAATGCCAATAATTGAGTTCATGTAAAATAGGAAGTGATCCTTTTCCACACTAGAAATACTTGAGGATGACTTTCTAACTTCCATAAGGACTGTTTCCTTCAGAACATATTCAGAACTATATTTCCATAGTCCATTAAAACAGAATTTACCTCTCATTCACCATGATGTATTTAATTATATAATAACGTCAGTTCAAGTGACAAGCCAATGTCTGTGTTGTTTGGTTAAGAGTGATTAGAAAGAGAGTTGTTAAAGCGTAATTTGTAAGGACAGAATTAAGACATGACATGCATCAGTGCTGCAACACTTAAAACTGTAAAATACTGACGTTTAAGGCAACACTGCCACCAACTCAGACCAGGCCAGGTGTGAAAGTGCAAGACATGCATAAATGTGTGTTTTATGATCACACAGAACCACTATTCTCACTGCATTAGAACAACCATTGGCATGTACAACACTTCTCTGCTAGAAAGACACAGGAATAAGGAGGAACTCGCAGACAAATCAAATTAAAAACAAGACTACTGGCCATGACATAGTTCTGTTCAAACCTGTGTGTCCGTATGCGAAAGTCAGGCAGAGAGACAGAGAAAGAGCAGTTCTAAGAAAGAGTCAAGTCAGTATAAAAAGAGACGTCTGCATCTGGAACAGATTCTGATTCACAGAATCAGAAGGAGAGAGAGAGAGAGAGAGAGAGAGAGAGAGAGCGAGAGAGAGAGAGTTTACATTGATATACGGGAGAGGACATTTCAATGTGAAAATGTTGATCTGATACTGGTGTGTGTCTCTGCTTTGGCAGCATGATGGTTCCTTCCTGACATGCCAGTAAAACATCTGGAATTATACTGATTTGACATAAAGTGTGACAGTGGAAGATTCGAGGGAATATAGAATACACAGGGATACTGAAAACACATACCTTCTGCAGTGTATAACACACAGCAACAAACACCCATTCACACATTTACACATAAATCAACACACACACACACACACACACACACACACACACACACACACACACACACACACACACATACTCTCTAGTCAGGCAAGTGATCACATTGAGGCAATAGGACTTTTATCCATTGAACTCAGCCAGTGCTTCCTCTCAGGATGTGTGCTGACTGAATTCCCAATTTTCTCTGGTTTTATTTTAGTGACCTACTTTTAATCAGGGAGCTCCGATTTAAATCTAATTGACATGCTGACCGGACAGAAAATCCACAAATTAAGTGATCTCCTTTCTCAGAAATCTTCTGTAAAACAAAGGCAATCTGCCAGCAGAGCTACATAATAATATTGATAATGTTATTCTTAGTCTTACCCAATGCTGTCACTCCGTAGCCAGGTGGACAGGTACTGTGTGTGATGCAGAACTCCACCACTAGGTGGAAACCCGGGGCACACTCACACAACTGGTCACCTGTGCTGTTGCACTGCTGCTTCACGAGCTGTCTCTCTTTGCACACCTGAACACAATAAACCACACACACATTGAAACAGTGCTGCTGCAGGTCCAGAGCAACATTTACATTAATGCTGCTTTACATGCACATATATGAACAGGGTTGTGCTGCTTCACATGCAGTCTCTGGAAAAATGATAGAAATGAAATACTAGAACAGGGATATAAAAACACCTCAAGGGAGATATGTTAACAATACATATTACACATAATTCATCGAGAGTGGCGAAGAGGAAGACGTCTAACCTAAAGAAAGAAAAAGGCCACTTGGGTATTAAGAGGTAAACTAAAAAGAACCTTTGGTAAACCCTTTGGCCTCGTACATACCGAGGTGCAGTATTGGCACGTGTCCCCCCAGTGCCAGTTCTCAGCAAAATGCCTCTCAGGACAGGCCTGGCACTCTGTGGGTGAGTCGGCGGTGCAGTGTCGTTTGACGGCTGTGCCAGGAGGGCACTGGTCACACAGCAGGAGGTCAGATGTCACAGGGTCGCGGTACTGGTACTTTGGCGGTACGGCCTGCTGCTGGAAGGCCCAGGAAAGAGAGGCTGTGAAGAGCTGCGAGAGAAAGAACAATGGTTTCGTCGTAGTTTAGAGTCAACAGCAGTGACAAAGTCTCGAATGAAACCCATCTCGCGCACAGCTCCTCTTTGGCTAACGTTTCAAATATGTTTACATTTTGGAGCACTTGCCAACCCAAAGCTTCCAGTAAGAAGGAGTTGAAAGAAAGGTCAGAGCTGTACAGTTGAAGTTCCTGGTGGACACGCAGTCCTAAAGTGATTTCCTCTGCTTTAAAGGGAGCTGGTCAGGGACTTAAAACGTTCAGCTTTAGTTTCATGGATATGGGTTACTGCACAGGAGCACAAGAGCAACATTTCTTTGCAGGAGGCAATGTTGTCCTATTTGTCCTGCCCTCAATCACGATGCTAAATGCTATGAGCATAATTTTATCCAATATTTATTTTATTGGACTTTTGTCACTGTTTCTCAAAATCTGAACGATTTTCCAAAGCTTATAAATGAATTCAGATGTTTCAGTAATGGATCATTCGACGTTGCCATAATTGTGCAGCCCTGTGTTCTCTGACCTCACAAGCAGTCTCCTACTCCTGTCAGCAGCTCTGTAAGATGGGTTGCTTTCTAGCTGAAAAGCATCTGACGTGGTTCAACGCTGATCTATAACAGTTTAATACTGCCCTGGAGCAGGAGTACACCACACCCATATATCTTCCCCCCGAATCCATCCATCCACATGGACACATATGGACACACTGTAAAGTGGGTGGCTGTAAGCGACGCCGCTGAGACGGACACATGTGGCTATTGCCTCAAAAACAAGCCCATGTATCATCGCTTGAGCAGGAACTGAAAAGCGTTGGCCTAAAATCCGAGATATCAGTTGGTGAGCATGTTTGACATGCAGCCATGCAGCTGGTCGAGGCCACATGCAGCCCAGATGTCACACATCTGGTTCCTTACACCCTGAAGTCCCTCAGCCATTGGCTCTGTGGACTTTCCCGTTGGCCTGGGATACATCCTCACTGCTTGGACAAACTAACAACAGGCCGTACTGAGTTTGCTTGTATGGGGTTTTCTGTTCCCACCATGTTTGTGTGTGTCTCTTCAAAAATGAATGAATTCATACAACAAACAACGACAAAACCTGCATGCATGTGCGTGCAAGAGTGTATGCAGGAATGTGTGTGTGTGTGCGTGTTTGTTCGTGTTGATGTTCAATTATCGTCTTCCTCAGTGTTGGTCTGTGTGCTCTGCGGTCTCCTCTCATGGCTGCTGTTCATAAAAAGTACTGTTGGAGGTTACTGGGCTTTCCCAATTCACCACCAGAGTACAAAACACTAACCCACTCTTTTATACAGTTTACCCGCCACACACCATTGATCTCCTTCCTGCATGTGTGTATTTATCCCATTTACCTTACAACTTGCAACCACAAAACTGAATATACGATGTGTGTGTGTGTGTGTCTGTGAAACAAAACTAAGAGTGATACTTTCAGTGTGTGTGTGTGTGTGTGTGTGTGTGTGCATCTCTCATTCACTATTATATGCCAAAATATTTGGCAAGAGAAATCTTTTCATCAGAAATCTACAAGTGTATATGAGTGTGTGTGTGTGTGTGTGTGTGTGTAGAAGAGACAGTGTGCAGCACAGACGTGTCTCCCCCATCTGTCATGTGTTGCTAAATATACTCTTTTGGTCTGCATGTGCAGTATGTGTGTAACTGTATTTGCGTTTTCACTGAATACTCTATTACACTGTGCAAATATTTCTCACTTTTAAGGAGTTATCAACCTGAAATGATGCATTAAACAGAAAATGAACAAAATAATTGCAGGTCCTTCTATTTGTGTTTCCTTTTGCAAAGGAGGTCATTGAAAAAGATAGCAAAAATAGATGAATGGGTTTTACACACCATAATAGAAACCGAAACTTCAAACAGCCTGGCGAGCGCAGTGGTTTTCCCGGCAAAACCTATGGACCACTGAGCACAACATTTGGTTGAAGGCTTTCATCCGCAGCGACTCGCTGAGCAGTACCATGGCTGCATCTGTTTGTTTGTAGCATGGGTGGCCCCTGCGGGAATCAAACCCACAATCATATAGTCTTGCTCTTCAAATGAAGTAGTGCATTTACACACTATTAAGCCATGAGACCACATCCAATCAATTCAGAAACATCAGGAGGGTGGAGGGCACCGAGGGACACCGAGAGCACATGTGGACGTGCTCAGGCTTGTTTTGTTTTTGATTTCACTCATACAGCACAGTAGTTTTGCTGGACTCCAGCTGCAATATACTGTAGAGTAAGAATAATGTTCGGTAGTTTAAATAAAACGACAGCACATGGGTGCTCAGAGACGTTGCTTCGTGATGTCACGTCTTCATGATCGGGAAACGATTCAAAAACACGTAGTAGGTCAATGGTTTAATGCACCCTCACACATTGTACATCATATGTATGATGTATTATTCTGTTTTCTAGTAATGACACACTTCAGGCAGAGAGCCACACTTTTCCAAAAACCAGCCAGTACAGTAGCTCTCTGCTACTGCGGAAAAGAAATCTGTCAACTTTTTAAGAATGAACTTATTGGGAAGATGTCCTGTGGTGTGCGTGAATCAGTCTATCAGCAGCTAAAATAGATATTGAACTTTTCACCTCCTTGTCGCCTTAGAAGCTGCCATCTGACATCACGGACGACCGCTGGAAACCCAAATTACACAGCAGTTAGGGGCCACTAATTATACTGTTCACATCCCCGAGGGAAGCTCAGCGAGAGTCACATCCTACTTGGAGCACAGCCAGCTGAAGGTAAAGGATGGATGAAGGTATAAAGGTAATGGTAATGTTCTGCCAAAGAAAGATGCCCTCGAGTAAGGCAGGGCAGCTGCTATGCAAATGATTGTAACTGATGGGAGCTGTGTTTGAAGCTGTTTGCTGGAAAAAAAAAGAAAACGGCTCACCAAATCGGCTTTCTCTGGATCTTAATGGTTCAAATTTAAATATGTATTTACTGGTTGAATCAGGCTTCATCTGATACAGTTTGCTTATGCAATCCATGCCAGTAAATCCCATTTGAAGTGAGTTTAGAGAAAAACCTTATGTTTATGCAGAGCAAAGACAATCTTTACCAATTCCTTAACAGAGAACATGTGCTTTTTCGCAGATGTTATCCTCTGGAATGAAACAAACAACGGCACAAGTGTATTCCAGTCAGTAAAGTGTGGAGATACACAGGCCCTTCTCAAGGAGAGGAGCTGCGTTTCTCACAACAGGCCATGCAAGAGGGACACAGTGAATAATCCAGTGTGATGTTATTGGTGGTGAGATGATGTTAAGTAAGCAAATTTACAGTCATTCACAGAGTGTTTATCTGTCAGTATGGGCACACATGTAATACCTCTGACATTCAATGACATAGTTACTGAAATAATGCCAGTCCTTTGGCTGGACGGGGTTCATAAGACTTCTCGATGACCTGTCTGTTATTATAGCTATAGACGTAAGTGTAATGATGACTTGTGCTTTGTTGAAACAAGCGTAACTGCACTTTATGCACTGCATGACAGATGGGCTGTGGCAATATATCAAAAGAGTTCAGACACCTGCCAGAAATAGCCTTTAAAATGAGGACACATGCTTTTCATATGAGCTTATAAAAAGAGCAACATCTCGATAATGTGGGTAATGGGTTTATTCATTTTACGCACATTGGTAAAAAACTAATTATTACGATTAATTGGAGCTAAAATACTCTTCATCGGAGGCATTACATTGAAGATATAGTAAACACTGTGCAAACAGACGTCAGACAGCTTCATTGTGGATAATAAAAATATGTTAGAGGGAGATACATTTTTACTTGTTTTGATTGGTAAAATAAAAAGAAGATAAAAATGTTTAGAGATTGAGGCAAAATGAGCATCTGTATTCAGGCAACAACTTAACCAAATTCAGTGAATCCCAATTACATTGTGAAACCGAAAACATGTCCTCCCTTTTGTTGTTAGTGGAAATATTCAAATGCTTCCGGAACAAATTTGCTACAGTATTTAAGTTACGGATAGGGTTCAGGCTTAGAGTTACAATGAATGTCTAGCACACTGAAAAGCAAAGCAAGGGGAGAATGAGAGTTTGAGTAGCCAGAGGTCAGTTTTAAATTCATGCCATGAGGAGAAGAGCCATGGCACAAAGGGACCAAACCACACTACACCAGCTTATCCACCAGGCACATGGCTTCAGTTAACTGTAGAACGCAGGTGGTCTGAGGGGGGATTCCAGCTCTGGGATGAGTGAGTGTGTGTGTGTGTGTGTGTGTGTGTGTGTGTGAGTGTGTGTGTGTGTGTGTGTGTTTGTTTGTGTGTGTGTGTGTGTGTGTGTGTGTTGGGTCCTGTGAGGACTCTGTCTTTGTTCACTTACTCATCCCAGCATCTCAAAAAAAACTGCTTCTAATTTTGAATCTGCTAAATATTGTGATAAAAATGACTTGAAAATGTGTGAGTGCATGTTTAACATGTGCAATTCTGCCAAGAATGTGTTTGGCTAATTACTGGAACCCAGTCAGTCTGCTGTTCTCAGATGTAATATTTGCTGATTGTGAAGTGCATTTACAAAAATAAAAAAAACTATATTTTCTTACCTTATTATTGATTGATTAATTGAGAAAATAATCAGCAGTTTAATCAACAATACAAATTACCATTAATTGCAGCCATTATGTAGATCGCTGAAGGCCGAAAGATATTATTTATTGAAATATTTTCTGCTGCTTTATACTTGTACTCCACTACATTTCAGAAGAAAATGTTGTACTTTAGACTCCAGTGCATTTTATATTTACCAGTTACTTTACATATGAAGATTTGATATGAAAAACATTTAAAAAATATAAAATATACACATTTGATAAAATATGATGCACTGTTGAAGATTAAACCAGTAATTCCCAACATTTCGGGCTAGGAACCTCTTACAAAAATATTAAACTTTGTCTGCTTGGAGACCCTGGTCACACTTCAGATGTTGATGGGTTGTTAGCAGTTCCACCAAAGAGATATTTTTACTTTAAACTTCTCGCTTATTTTAAAAGACGATTTTAGGCCCAAAGTGGTCAAATTCTGCAATATTTAAGAAATAAAAACCAAGGAAGATGGTTAGAAATCCAACTAATTAATTGAAATTTGTGTAAAAGAAGATCATTGTATAGCTTCATAAACTCCCTAATGAATAGTGTGCCCCCTCGGAGGGGGAGTCCCTGGACTAAACCTCCTACAACTGTGTAAAAAGCTACAACTCAACCAGCGACAAAGATAAAATGCTACTTACACATTAATCCATGAGTATTAACAATCTTATAATGTACTACTAATATATCGTCATCTTGCTGCTTTATATTTTTTTGTACTTTTTACTTGGAATGGAGCATATTAAGTAAATAAATCAAATTATTCTCATGTTCAAACATATCTAATACACTTTAACTACAGAAATTTGCATCAGATCAGTCCCGCCGTTTCTAATATAACTCATCCAGATGTAATATAAAACAAAGAGAGATTCCAGTGAGTGATTGTGACATGAACAGGTGTATCTCTTTTACATACTCTCTTTCTGCTCTTTGTATCTGATATTCACTCAGTCCCACACACACACACACACACACACACACACACACGCACACACACACACACACACACACACACACACACACACACACACACTTACTTCTGCTATCAGTGCTACTGTTGATGGAAAAGGGGAAGTTAGGTGTGCGAAAGCAACTTCCAGAGGTAATCGTTGCTTTCTGAATAAACGTTTGTGCTTGTTTGTTTAAAACATGTTGATCCTGTACGCTTACACACCCTCACGCTCACTTCCTCCCCCTTTCTCCAGTGTTTGAGTCGGTTTGGCCAAGTGACCTCTCTGCAGCTTCTCCTGTCTGCGTGTGAACCTGCAGCCAGGTTTAGGGAAGTTGGTGCAGCGAGTGCCAACGGCCACAACAGAGAGTGAAGGACAGGAGGTGTAGAGATAAAGAGAGCACAGATGATAGATAATCACAGAGGGAGATAATGGGGATTAGTGGCTATACTACAAGGACGGATGGATGGTTGACATGCAGGCTAGCTAGCCGTCTGATTGGCTGGATGGGCAGACAGGTGTCCTCAGCTGCATAATTGTGCTCCTTTGAACCTCACTTCTTCGCTAACATTTGAAAACATGTGTCTGCACAAAAACAAAAAGACAGAACAACATGGCAGTATTCTATCCAATTTCCATCTCTGTTCCACTGACATCATCCCGGGCAAGGACCCAAACAAAAAGTGTGTTTTTTCAGCAGACAGAAGGCAGCCACATGAGTCAGAGACGTGCAGGGGAACAGGAAGCGTGAGCAGGTGAAGGAGGTGCATTGGCCGCTGGGCTCCTAAGCAAAAACAATATCTTGAACACACAATTGCAGAGTGCCCCTTTAACACAGAATTACTTACGAACTCAGTGAGTGGCTATAGCTCAAGGGAGGACGGGGGATCCAGAGGGGTGCAGATTGACTTATTGGCTGGATGCTGACAGTTGGGACTGTGACAGCTGGGCGTCTGACTCATTAGTTGGATAAATGCTTGCATGGCTGGCCAAATGACTGACTGCATGACTAACTGAATAATGGATAAACACAACAACACTACGTCAGGAAATTGTGAGAATAAAACATGTGCCTATTTTGGGTAAATTGTTACAGAGAACTACTGGATAGAATACTGGAGGACATCACATGAAATGGTGGCAGAAAGTATACCCGTCACATGCACACACAGTTATTTGCACTTCACTGCCTTGTACACTATACTTTACACACAAAGAAGCAGCACTTCTTCCAAACAAAATGACAGACTGAGCTTACACGTCACAACATCTCTCCCTCTTTCTCACACAGACAAACACACATTAGGATAGATAGTGGGTCCAGTGTTTTGTAGCCACAGTGCACAACCTGTTTCTACCCAGATACACATCTGTACATGCACATATGCAAAACCTGCAAAGCTCCAATACAGCACCACATGCAAAACACTCCAGAGAAAAGAACTGCTCCTACCCTGCAGGCCTATTAAAATCCCCTGAAAGCGTTGTAGAACAAATGAGTGTAATGTCAAACTCACAGTCAACACCATCTGCTGGCAACACGCTCCTCTTCTTGTATGAGAGGATTAAGTTGCATTCATTTGAAACGTGCCACAGAAAAAGCAATGAAATAAGAGCTAAAGGAAACATTTAGCCATTCATGGAAATCGTAGATCTTGTTTGTATGTCCATTTGTTGGTTGTGAGTATTGAAAGCAGTGAATAAAAAGATGGGTGAAACATGAGCTCCTTTAATCATCAAAAGCAAACAACCTCCAGTTTAAACAGTTTGATTATATTTCCAAAACTGCAATCATTTACTCTTATTCATCTTTGAAAGATCTCATATATATATACATACACTACTACTACTACTACTACTACTACTACTACTACTACTACTACTACTACTACTACTACTACTACTACTACTAATACAGTACTGAAGCTGGACACATACACAAACAGCTTACAATATGATATTATCCTCGACAAAACCAACCACTATCAGCCTCAGAAGTAACCAAAAAGCAGCATCGACATCTCTCTACATCTCAACAGAACTGAATATTACCTGTAGCCTACAAGCTTTTACTGCAGGGCTGCTACGCGGGACTGCATTATATTGCCAGGTTACTACTACCTTACATCATGCATATGTATCAATATAGTGGATGCAGCTTTACTTATTTAGCATTTAAATGCGTCACACATACTCTATATGCCGACTACAAGTAAAACAGGTAAGTAAGACGGGGTGAATACTAAAATAACTCTGTCTAAACTTAGACAGGATCATGTCCATTCAAAACCAGTGACACTGTAAACAAGACCGATCATGATCAATTGACACCAAAATGTCAAATCTAAAAAGAAAAAAACGGACTGCATCTCAGGGGACACCATCCGTGAGTGAAGTGAGCTGCTTATTGGCCCCTGGTGATAAGTTGAACATCATCACATTACCTACGCGAACGCATGCTGTGAGGAGGGAACATGCCACGTGATCAGCGAATATATTGGGGTAATAAATCTGGACGAACCCAACTGATTACCACTTATCTGAAACCGCGTGTAGCGCAATAATAATCCATGTCTCCCAAAACCAGAATCTCATTCCCCCAGTCAGGAGCACCCCGGTGCTCCAGCGGATAAGATCGGTTCAGCGGACCAAGGAGGAGAGCTGCAGAATAGCTTGTTTACTCACCAGTATCAGTTTCATGGTCGGGTTGGATTTCGCTATCCGAGCGCTCATCTTCACTGCGTGAAAGTGAAATGCGGTGTGATGGGGTCTCCATCACAGATCTGTACTTATACAGGAGGCTACAGAGAGAGAGAGAGAGAGAGAGAGAGAGAGAGAGAGAGAGAGAGAGAGAGAGAGAGAGAGAGAGAGAGAGAGAGAGAGCGCGCATGTGCCCACCCACCTCGTTAACCAGTGTACAGCCCTCTCCCTGTCTGTCTTTGTGTTTCTCTCTCCAGTCGCTTCTAAAAATAAAATGTTGCCTCCTCACGAGCTGCGTTACGATTACGCAAAGTAATCAATGGTGTAGTAGACGACAGCAAAGGAAACGAAGCGGGGTCTAAAATGCGGCGTGGATTCATTCGTGAATTCAGATGGGTCGACTTTTTTACTTTTTTACAAATATTCCCCAAAATATCCCAAATACATATATGGCGAATGATAGAGTGACACATAGTGAATGACACATAGTGAATGACACATAGTGAATGACACATAGTGAATGACACATAGTGCCCAGGAATGCAAAAAAAACACACTTATGATTTCAGTATAAAAACAAAAGTGCCTTTCACTAGTGGGGACGAGTATTCCTTATTTCTAGAGAAAGAAAGGCAATCATTTATCTGCTTGACATTTTCCCCACTGCTGAAAAATTATGTTTAAAATAATACAGCGATGAGGTAAAACTCCAAAGCTATAGAAACGATTTCCATATGCCTATAAAGCAAATTGTACAGTGAGAACTTCAACAACCCGTCTGCAACACAACCAATGTGTCAATATGAACAAGATAGTTTTAATCAGAGTCATTTTCGTAACATTTTCCAGGATAAATGTGAGTTTTGCTTTGACAGCATGTACATACAATGATTGACAGCTGTTTATTTGGACCAGCCAAAATCATTTAGTGAGACGGGTTGTGCTTGTTTGAACATCCACTGGTGGAACTTGGAAATGTTATCTCAGTGAGGCTGGACAACACTGTACATGTGCTGAGAAGAGCTGTTAAAGAAACTTGAGCCACAAGAATCAAAGATCAAATGCTGTCTTAAAACTGTGAACCATCACAGTTTATTTGGTCAAATAGGACTCTGCTGCGAAATTTAAGATCATTTTCTATGAGGGGTGGACTCCAGATGTTGTCCCACAATTCTTTATACAGGGAAGTTTCACTGAGAGCCTCAGCCAAGCTGTTTTTTTTTTGCAGGAACACCCTGATCACACTCACACAGTTACACACATTCACCCCTGAAAGCTGCCCCTTTTATCCTGTCGGCTCCATGGTCTCACATTGAGGCCACAGCTGCTGTACAGCGGACTGTGTCGTGAAATTCACTTTGATTAAGGCTCTGATACTGAACACTATCTTCCTGTGAATATTTGCAAATACTAAATGAATCTAATCTAATGGCATAATTGACTATTAGACTGTATTGTGCCATTTGAACATAGCATTCGTCATACATTTAATTACTTTTAATATAATGCGTGTATGAACTGTTCGGAAAACATATATTATTCTTCAGATATAGAAAAAATACTCAATAAGTTGTAATTGCTTTCAGTGAAGAGAGAAGAAAGGTTCTTGTAATTTGAAAAAACAAAACAAACTTAACTCAAGATCCACTTAATAGCTTTACAATTTCTCCCAAATATATACTGTAAATATACTGTATAATACAACCACCTGTTTTCATGATTTATTTAAAGATCTCCATTAGAAGAATATGGGAATGTTTCTAGTTTTCCTGGGCCATAAACATACAAAAACAATAAGAAAGTATATCACATGATTGAAGTTCAATACTTCGGTCACCTGATGACTCCATCTGCTGAAAAAGGTAATAAGCGGACCCTAAGTCTTTCTTTCCCAGGTCAAGAATTTCAGGCGTTTTTTTCTCATCCTGTAGAGTCCATAGCGACAAACGTTTTTGCACTCTGAAATAATACACATACACATATTCATAAATTCTGAAGTCCAATGGGCCAATCCGGTGACATTTGCCAGTGACATTTCAAATTTTAAACTTGTTCAGTTGTTAGTCTTCTTCCTCTCCCAACGTCTGTTTAACATGTTAAATAAAGGTTAAGGGTAATCTACGACACAACTTTTCAACCGAAGAGAAAACTCCCACACTGAGGTTAAAATGAACAATGGGTGCTGGACAACTCACATAGTAACAAAAGGGCACTCCCACACTGTGATTTCAACATATGATGCTAATACAAGACCTCTGATGTCAAAGGTCCTAAAACAAATCTGCTTTTCCATTCTTCTAGCCGCTCGCTGTCTGCCTCCCATGCAGAGGCCTGACGGAATGTCACAGCCCCCTGACGTAGAAGCACAAGGTCTCAACGTAATCAGAGAAAATACACGCTCGCCCACCTATGAGTCTCCGAGGCATGTGAGGGAAGTCTTAGTGGTGAGGTCACAGCGCACCACAGGATGACTTAACACACACGCGCAAATGCAAAAGCACACACATCTTTTAGCATCGAGGTTGGTATACACCGCAACAATGATGGAGCGGAAGCTCCATTGAAGCCCACCCTCTCTAGCACACACACACACACACACACACGTGTAACAGTTACACATTAACACACACTCATGACGAGCCCTCGTGACGTGCTAGTTGGCGGTGAGGTCTGCAGCGTACGAGCAGGGAAAACGTGGGAGTTACGAGGTGAACCAGATACTACACACACACGCATACACACACACACACACACACACACACACACACACACACATTTCAATTTAAAAAAAACTACTTGCTGATAAATCGTGGCTGGTTTTGCCCGTCAACATGATACTACATTTTGATTTATTTTGAACATCTAGTCAAAATGTATTGAAGGATGAGTGTCGTCTCCTTAGCCATACATAGCATGTGTGTACCGTCTATGTATGTATTGATGTCCCTGAGGCATGAATGATGGTCTGTCTGTGATCTGTCTCTCAAGCATAACACTGGTAAACTAAGATGTTGAGATTAGTTCTTTGTAGTGCTTTTGCCATCTTGTTTGCATACTACAGGCAGATATAAGACCTCATAGCCTAATATTGTTCAGATCTATGATAATGCGTAGTGGCCACAATTTGTGTGTGCATGTACTTCCTGCGTGTGTGTGTGTGTGAACACGTACCGCATACATTGGAGTCCCACTCATTTCCATAAACAAATGAATGGAAAAGGGAACTGATAACTGTTGTTGTGTTACCTGAGAGAGAAAAAGATAGAAGAAGAAGAGGATCCAAACAACTCTTGACAGGCCCACAAAGAACCTGAAGGGTGGCATAATGTTGAGAGCTCTTGAAGAGAAATGTATGGTTTTGGGCCACATCATTAAAACTGGCTTGACTAAAAAGTTTTAATTTGCCCCTAGCATAATGTTAATAGCCATTCATCTTGATTACTGAATGTGTGATTGGAGCATTATAAGTCTGTATGGAGTCTATAAACATAGACACATCGCAAATGTGCAGATGTGATCCCATTTCTCTACTTCCCAGTGGCATTACATTTGTATTTCAGACATTGTTAACACATAACACACAAATGGCCCCATGCAGACAAAACTAGTTGAGTCATTTCCAGTCATCTATCTCTACTGGTGCTATCTAATGCATAAAATGCCCCAAGAAATGATTAAAATAGACTATTATCATTTTATCTGTAATTCTATACACACACACACACATACATAATTCAACAAAAACAAAACAAAAACAAAAAATCTTCAATTATACTAAGCTAACAGGGGAAAGTGGTTGCCTATCTGAAGGTGGAAGTTGGTTTTCATGGCAGCTATAAAACACTGATGTTCAGAAATCCAACAGACGACAGATTTATTTTCTTCAAATTTTTTTGACTTAAGGTCAGTTTAGTTCTTGTTGTAAGTCAGTGGGCTATTGTGACCTTTGCGCAAAAGGTTTTTAGGAAACTCAAGCCACACCACTTTATTCTGTGTTGTTGTACAGACAGAGAAGAAGCATGTTGCCTTGTAAAGATTTTTTGACCTTCTCTTATTCTCCTCTCCGCCTTCCTGCGGTCCACCTCAGAGTTCTTGTTTCAGGATATTTTATATCTCTCACTGCCTGGGCCCCTCAGTTGGAAATCACAGTGGACAAGTCTTTATTTTGCTAACTGATGAAAAAGCCTCAACCGGATACTTAAATGATCAATGTGTGGCAAAGATACCCAGAGTGAATGTGGACTCATGGAGGCGCGAGGCAGATTAGAATGAAGTGCAGAAGAATGGAGAGTGAAAATGATGTGGTGGTGTATCTGATGAAGGCCCATGAGATCCATATTGAGAGAGTGCGAAAGGGAAGCAGGAGCAGAGAGAAACAGAGCGACAGGCCTGAAAAAAGGATGAGGGTTTGAGCAGACCTTGTGCCCAGTGTTGGAAGTGTTGCCAGTCAAAGCAATGAGTCACATGTGACCCTGAGAGAAGAAATAACAGCGCAGGGATCCCTGGACTTCCACGGCAGCTGATGTGGTCACCTTGTTTTCTCTGGTGAGGTTTCTGCTACGGATTTAGGGGAAACTCTACTGGGCTTGTAGACCGTGGCGTTGAGAGTGACGCATGCAACGAGGCTTATTCTCGGGAGATGTTTGCATGCCTGTGTGATGGAGAGGTGTCATTCTCAGAGTCATTGAGCCCCTTTGCACCTTAATATGATCGCAAGCCGTATTTATGCATTCATCTTCACCTTGTAAGTTTAACAAACACAAAATAAACTGGGACGATAAGCAGGACAAAAACATTTACGACATCTAAATCATGTACAACACTATAGTATGAAAGTTATGAGCCCCTAAAACCAATTGAAAGGCCACGTGTTTATTGGCAACTGTCACAAACCGGGCCGCACGGCCATTACAAACGAGTGAGACACATACAACCAAGCCAATTAACAAATGATTTATTTTAAAGGCAACATAAGAGACAGTGGCGTGTGAAGTCAGTCATTTCAGCAGTGTAGGTGAGTGCATGAGTGGAAAGTGTGCATGCAATGTTAGAGTGTAGAAACAAACCATAATCTCAACCAAAGACCACATTAGTGTCTCAGGAAGGAGAGAGGGACCAACTGAGACTAAAGAGGGTTATTAACAGCGTGCACCGGCACACAGGGCCCAGGTGTTGCCAGTGATGTTAAATCGTAAGCATCGCTTGATTTGAAAATTACAACTTGAGAACAATACATCTGTGCTTGTGACCAGAAACGTTGTGACTGTTTATATCATTCAGCGAAACACGCTCATATAACTGCTACCAGGAAAACTCCCACACAACACAGAACAAATGAGGAGGCAACTATGACTGTTTACTGGTGTTTACTGTTTTTCTCATGTTAACAAACACACCTGCTCTTTAGCAGTGGCTTCCCACTAAATGCTGCATTCAAATGAATGGACTTCAGTTCAGTGTTCCCAGTTGACCCTGGCATTCCCTGGCATGCACTGTAATGTACAAAATAAGATATATTTCACATTCCTGACACTGGTTGACAAGCTAATAAGGGATTTCTGGCAGTGCAATATATGAAACAATTTGAGTGCCAACAGTGTGTTTAAGAATCACATCTTATCAGAAGCACAGAGAGAAAGAGATTGCGTATTTAAAGGAGATTGAAGTTGATGTTGCTGAAACAACACGTGTATTGTTTTGAGGGGGAAATGTGATCTTGAAACTCCTGGCCATTATAAACCTTGCTGTGAACTAGACCGTGAACTATGCACCAATAGGAATTTAGATTCAAGCTATAGTGATATTTATAAGGTCCATAAAGTCAGGTGCAATGCAGCATTGCAGCTCTCAGAAGATGGACTATTAGAGTGTAACGAATGAAGTGTTTTACAAACAATTCTCCACTTATTGCCAGATGCAGATGCCAGATGCCAGATGCATCTCAAATAAACTAACAGTTAAATTAGAAGGGCGTATTTTCAACTTTAATTATTTTACCGCCAGCAGGGGAAAAGTAACAGTCAGGGAAAGTCAACAGACAAGAGGCAGCCGCCTGCTTCCCTGTTTGTCTGGTTCGTTTCATGAGAGGAGCACTGAATGTGTGTGTTTGTGCCTGGTGTTTACTGTCCAAAACTAGCGTGTGGCAGAGAAGTTCTTACTCACCGGCCACAATCTACTGTGGCATGGACCCAAAGTAAAGCTGGCCTTACTGTGCAACTACTATACTTACAGTGTACATTACAAGGCCTCACCTCTGACGACCTCAGTTACACCTCCATAAAATAACCAAAGTAAAAATAAAACACCAACCATAAAGAAAGAGGAAGTCGAGTTTGGCTGCAGGCCTCTAATCCAACACATACTTTGAGAATATTTCTGTTCCACTAAGGTATATTCAAAACTACCAAAAGCCAAACCAGATCGTCAGAAAAATGTTGAAGAACTTTGTGCTGAAAAGAACACATAGCACCCCTTTTAGCAAGGTGACACGCTGCTGAATAAGTGAAAGCAGTAACCAGGCTGCAACCTCTGGTTCTTCCGAGTGAAGTGAAATGCGGAAGTGTCTTAAAACTTGCATTCTCTCTACTGACAACCAGGGGGCGACTCCTCCGGTTGCAAAAAGAAGTCTGATTGTATGAAAGTCTATGAGAATATGACCCTACTTCTCACTAGATTTATAACCTCAGTAAACATTGTGAACATGAGTTTTTGGTCAATAAATCGCTAGTTTCAAGTCTTCTTCAATACAGCATGATGTTTATTTCGTAAATGATGGTCCATTTAGAGTAAAATAGACCATTAAGTATGCTTTAGGGCGGGCTTACTGTGATTGACAGGTCGTTGCCGTTACCAGAAGCGTTTCTATCTCACTCCTCCGCGTTCCATATATGGTAACTTCCGTTCATTGGTTGCAAAAAAAAATGACATGGCGTCTGCCGTAATCCAAGATGGCGGCGGCGAAATCGGAGAGCTCAAGCCTTCACAAAACCAGTCCACAAACCAATGGGTGATGTCACAATGACTACTTCCAATTCGTATTTTACTTTAAGCTTTAAATTAGCATTTATAAGCAGTACCGGTACACATTTAATGAATGGCTTAAAACACACCATAATGTCGTTGTTACACAAAGTGTTTTTATTGATGCATTTGTCATCATCACTTTGTCCAGACTTGTTCAAACTAAAATGATGCCTGTACCTGTCTGTAAAGAGAGTCACCAGAGTAAAGGAAAGGCCGTCTCTATCGGTTACCTGCAGTACTAACTGTCGTGGATTGCAGAGTTGGTAAGAATCATTCATTTATCTTCATTCTTCTTATTTATTTGCTGACATCGATGCCATAAACGTAATGCAACCTTTTTTTTCCTCCTGTGCGATCACGTATCAGCTGGTTTAAGACACGCATGTGCGGCAGGCCCGGCTGTGTCAACAAAGCAAGATGAAGCTTGGATGACAACACACACAGAGGGAGCGTTACTTCATCCTCTGCTCAGGTAGACATCACTCCCCTATGTCTTTACATAGCAAACAGTTGTTTGCTGCTATATTAATGTTCAGAACGTTAAATACAGCTTCTTTAATCTGAAGTATGCTTGTTCAAAAATGACATAATCAAGACCTGACAATGGGGTTCCCGCTTGAGTCTTTTTCCATCATTACCTGTGAGTATTTTCCACTGGCTTAATCTCCTGCAGTGCATGGTTACCTCTGAAAAGATGACAGCCTCTGAAACAGCAGCATGTTTTCCGGCTCTCTCACCAGGATGCTACTGGCATCCAGGCCACGAGGCTTTCCCAGCACCGGCCACTTACTGTAGCTCTGCTTAAAGGAATGGCCTGCCTGCCTGTCTGCATGCAAGTGTGTGTCGGGGAGTGTGTGGGTGGGCGCGTGTGTTTTGCATGTGGGTACGGGGTGAAACAGACCCCACCAGAGAAGGTAAATGTGTGGAGTTACTAGTGTGTGTGGAGTGGGAACAGGCAACATGTTGTGTGTAGTTGTTCAAACTGATGTTTGAACTTTTGGCCCACATTTTTTGTCCTTATTTTTGTTGTCTTGCCCGCTCCACTTCTTGCCAAAATAAGAAATTGACATGCAGGTCTGGGTCACTGAATGAAGAAAGCCCATATTTCTTCATTTCTCAACATCCCTTTCAAACCCTAAATAAACATTACAGCATACTAACATTGTGCCATGCTCAGAGCAATCTGGGTCTTAATATTCCTATTATCACAAATCACAAATTTGCCTCACGGATCTTTACAAGTACAGCATACGACACCTTCTCACCTTGGACCCTCACAGCAGATAAGGTTTTGGTTTTCATCTGGCAGAAGCCACAAGATATAAACAACCAAAACACAATATGTTTCAAAATAAGTTTTTATTTTGCTGAATAAAAACACAAATGTGAACAATTTCAACTGCAGAACCAGTAAAATTCTCTTGAGAATGCAGTCAGACCTTTCTGAGCTAACGACATTACATTTAATGGAACAATGAGCTGTCAGATGTTGCAACAGGGATTCCAACAGAAGCATAACAGGACATTGAGTGAGTCACACACACCTCATGAAACAACCTGTGGAAAATGTAATAACTTTGAAGTTATCCTGTTGACCTCATTGGAATCAGCCGACTCTCATTCACAATACATGACGGCACTTATCTGCTGTAAACAAAAATACAGATGTTAAACCTGAACATAAAAAACATCTGCTCAAAGATGTGCTCATCATTGACCAAACCACCCATGTTGAACCTGACATGTTATAAAAACGTAACGTCTATAGCTTCCTCTACACAACAAACAGCATGTTTGATTTTCTGACTGCTTGTGCTGCTTGCCTTGTTGGACTCTCTTCTAGCAATGTCGTCACCTTCCCTAAATTTCAGCAATTAAGTTTGATGAATAAAACATTATCGCAACCGTTAGAAAAACAAGACCCAGGTCGTTCAAATAAATCCTTAAATAATGGTTCCCGTCTTTGCTTATTCTTACCAATATATATACATGTAGGAGGCCCAGGGGCCAGCGCAGGACTTCCAGTCATCCGTTACCTCATTTACAACCAATTACACTTGTTTGCTTTTCTGATGAGACACACCTATGCTCAGGTTAATGTTACGGTGATCCAATGCAGTGTGAATGGAGTACACTGCTAGATTCTAATGCACAGCCAGATAGACAGACACATGCTTTTGTTCATATTTTTTGACATTTTAAATTGCCAGCCTGCTATGAGTGTGAGCTAAATCCACTGATGGGTTCATTACCAGTAAAAGGGAGTTGAAAACTATATTTGTCTGAGCTGGGGTCTGACTGACTGGAAAAGGCACAGAGGAAACCGTTGAATCCTTCAGAAGAGAGAAATTGATAGGCGCACTAATGGAAAAATGCCACAAAAATGAGAGAGGGAAAAAGGGGGAAAAGGAATATGAAGAAAGGAAATACAAGAATAGTTAATCTGATATAGACTCAGATATGGACAAAAGAGATTGGGGAATGAATAAATATCAATGAATGTGTTCCTTTTGGCCTTCACCACACTGTGTGTTTGTTTAACAGAGGTTGTCAGGAGGAGAATTGTGTTAGGCTGCGCCCCATCCTTCCATGGGAGGCGTTCTTTTCAGCAAGGTCTCCCTCTCTGACCACAGCAGCGGTCTGCTGACGGTCGCGCTGCGGCCAAACTCTCGGGATGCTCAACTTTCTTGGAAACGTCATCACGACCACATGAAGAGAAAGAGGGAATACCATATTGTTCTGTTAAAAGAAGAGAAGGACCTGAACGCATGTGTGCAGGGCAGGAACCTTTACACCCTCGTACACAAATGACAAATGACCTCTTACGCTAGAAAAAAGGGGTGGGATGGGAATCATCACCAGAGCAGCTGCCTGCCAGGAATAGTATCACCACTGTGTGTGCATGAAGGAGGGAGAGAGAAAGAAAGGGGACGCAACGGGATAGTCTCAATTGTTGTTTGGTCAGTTGTTTGTCCGATTATTTACTTTGAATGCTGTTGCTAATCGGTTTAATTGAGAGCAGATGTGAACTCCACCTGTTTTCATAGATCTCTTGGAAGGAAGAACAAAGAGGCGACTTACATCCACCTTCATGAATAAGACGGGACTTAACAATAACAGGTCGACTGTTTCTACCCTGTGACTTTGAGCATGATGCAATGTCCAGGTCAAGTGAGACCAACACCAGAAACACTCCACCCCAGCTTTCTTTATGTGGTGCATGTTGTTAAATCCATAATAAGATTCCCATTGTTTGTGTTGAAAAAGAGTGCGGATGGTATCAGTGTAGGTATATACACCCCTCTCCTCACCTCCGTCCGTGAAATAAAGCTAGAAGCAGAAGACTGCATTAGATTTACTCAAGATTCCCCAAAGAAAATGTCTTTATTGTTTTTATTCAGGGTGGAGTCACATGTCTCATATCTCTCTGCTCTCATTGGAGGAAGTTAGATTCCTCACATTCCTTTTCATTTGAAGTCTTGGAGCAGGTTGTGGGTGGTGTCTACAACATTGTGTCAAGAGACAACGCCTTTACCTTTGGGGCCAATAATGTCGTCGTCTGCAGTTAGTACAAAATGCAGCTGCTCGTCTTCTCACTGTGGAAAGAAAACAGGATCACAAAACACCAGTAGTGGCCTCCCTCCACTGACATCCTGTCCGTTTCAGGGTTGATTTTAGGATTTTATGGCTTGTTTTTAAAGGTGCAAGATCCGAGATTGGGAGTATTTTAATCGCCTCTCAACGGCTCTCAACATGTCGATGGCGAGACTGTGGCTCGTAGCTAAGAGCACTAACAGTGTTCATCGTGCAAACTACAGCAAAGTTACTGACTGAGCTAAAAGTGTTTACCTGGGGGAGAACCGGAGGGAGAGTGCTACGCTTTCTTGACGCCGCTGTTGGTTGGGAAGGTGTTATCAGCTGTAACCGCCACTTGAGAGCAGTGCAACGTAGCGGCCATGAGCTAACCGGTGGGGCATGCTAAAGTGCACTAAAATAAATAATCTGAAATGCACGTGTGAACTAAATGAAGGCGCTGTCTTACAGCACTGTGTCTCGCATTTCAATTTCTCGTCGTCATGAGAATTATTCAACCTTCCTGTACACATTGTAGATGACTTTTTCACAGAGGACATTTTGACATGTCACAGTACAAACGTAGGTCTGAAAAATACATTAAATGATGTTTGAATTCCATTTGGCTGCTTCAAGGTCATTGTGCGTGCTGGCTCACCGTCACATGGCTCACTGGGACACTTGATTAGAACAAAGCCGTCTTCAATGTTATTAGTGACACCTGTGCTTGCTATGACACAATATCTGCTGTGAAAAATGCCTCATCATTTCATGCAAAATCAATTTAAGAATAGAGTGAAAAAAACTAACATTTTCAATATTTTGTAAAACTACAAAAATAAAAAAGCACATGAACTAATTCATTCAGTAAAAGTAAAGTGTCTTCAGCTTTCGTTGACTGAAACTACACTAAACTTACATAATTAAATGTCTAAGATGTGACTTTAACTAATAAATACAGCCATTTTTTGTCAAAAGACTGAAAGGCTTTAAACTAAATTAAAAAAAAAACAAGTTCCTAAATGTTCCACCATCACAAACATTTAGGTCGCAGACACATGAGCTTATCCAGATTTGATGTTTTTAATTACATCAGATGTGTTCAAAGGGTGTGTATGTTTGGATTATCCCTCATTGTTAACAAATGTCCTGCTAGTGTCTCCACATTGAGAAGAGAACATGTATTGGTTGTGAATGGCACAATAATCTTTTGAAAACATATAAAGAGTAACTCTATACATCATGAAGTGCATATCTTCTGTGAAAAATACATTTTGAAGACTTTTAAAGATATTGTTTTTAATATTTCTCTGAGTGCTACATCTACACCAATCAAACAGCTGTTCTTTTCTCTCTCTGGCTTTGGATTCATATGAAGGCCTTGAATTGCAGAAAGCTATTTGGGTTATTTCCCTTAATCTGCCTCTCTGGTTGCAACATCCTTTCTAAACGTACAGTAGGTCGGACATGTCATTTCATGGAGTCCAGGCACAATTTGAGGTTATTCAATGCATTCCTACTGCGGTAAATCTGCGTAATATTATTATTTTACCATCAATCCTGTCATCTCCCTGAACCGCACACAGAATACGAAAGGATGGGAAAATACATAGCAAGTGTAATATGAGCTCGTTATAGAAATTCATGCTGGTATTTGTCATCAATTTACTGTATGAGCTTAGAGTTGAAGGGGGGATTTATACTGAAACTATTTATGTTTTTTTCTCTTTGTTCACAGAAGTGTTGTCAAAACCAGACTAATGAAGAAGCAAGTAAGTGAGCTTCCATTATTCATTATATGAGACGTCTTGTCACATATCGTCTGTGCTATAAACAGTTAAAAATCTGAATTGTTTTGTGTGTAAATGCAGCCTTAGAGGCCACAATCAGCAATGCTCTGGTGATGCCTCTAAAAACAGCTTAGTGATCCCCGTCTGGTCGGAAACTATTTATTTACACATACAAAGGTAATGAGCAACATGAATGGATGTTTCCCAGTCGAATCAAACAGTTGCTCGGTGCTGGGAAGGCAGAGTGGGCCAGCCAGGAGGAGAGACTGGTCATGAATTGGTGTGTGGGCCAGCCAGTGCCTCTAATGGTAATGCTAAGCAATGGGTGGTAGAGTGGTGGAGAGCACTTATGTGTCAGGGGTAAATAAACAGCGAGGTGATGTCTGCTGCTGTGATGGTTGGCAAAGGTTCGCGCTGCTAGACTCACTTTATTAGCTGCAATGCATCGCATGTAAACTAGAATTACAAGGGTATAACCACAGTAGGTAGCTGATAATTATTTTCTGGGAGCAAAGTAGTGTGTTTGTTTGGCCAGCATGGAAAATGTACAACTCTCAAAGGTTAATATATTGGAAACACTGTCTTTATAAGGACGACAGACGAGTATAAATGAGACAAAACCTTTGGTTAAGACACATTTTGATTCTATTGTGTTGACAAATGTGTTTTTAGTCATGCTATAGCTGCGTGGCTCTTGTGATGTCATGTCAGTCTGTCTTTGGTCCAGACTGAAATATATTTTAAGTAAACTATAGGACAATACTTCACTTTAGCACACCTGTAATGTCTCCCCTCTCTTACTCTTTTCAGCCATATTCTGTTTCTGCAATCGTACTCTTTTCCTATTGTTTCTAAACAGATGTTTATTTCTCAAGAAAGACATACCTGGCAGGAAATAGTGTAGCAAGACAGGCATGTTTGAACAGACAAACATAGCACACAATTATTCAAAGGGAAATAGTTGCTTGCTGGTGCTGATACAGCATTAAATCAGTGCTTCAAATGCCTTGGCCTTAATAATAGGCAGTTCAGTGTGGGTCCATAAAGCCCAAAGTTGGCACTGGCTGGCATGATAGCTCATAACTTACCGGTACAATAATGGTGGTAGCGTTAGCTTGTGTAGGCTAATAGGTGATGAAACAAAGGCTTTCTACTGTAAAATCTGGCAGAGCTGTGTGGCCTAGATCACATAATGGCTGCTGTGTGTACTACAAACCAATAAAACTACACCACAGAGCATTAGTCTGTACCCAAACAGGAGACTTACTGAAGTGTTGTTTCCTACTGCAGGATTTTTCAAACTCACAGTCAATTCAACGGCTGCTGAGGATTTCTGAAGTCTTATGCTTTGTTTTTCTCAGTATGTTCTCCAGACCTCTGTGAGTTTGATTAAACTGACGTCGTGCTTTGCAAGATATTAGAGTCATGGTGGACGGAGGTGTTTGTCGTAGCTTACAGTGTGGAGACTGTAGCGCTGAAAGAGATGATCTCAGCACAAGGTTAGAAAATCTGTGTGGGAAAGCGAAATTAACAAGCGTCTCGCTTCCCTGAAGAATAAGTGTCAAACTGCTCTTGACCAAGGAGCCCGTGCCTCCAGCAGTAACCGACAGCACCGTGTGAATCGTGAAGCATTTCAATGGTGAGAAATAGTGTGTATGTTTGGCGAAGGTTAAATAGAGGGCTGATTGAAATATTGTTCTTAATTCGTATAGACAGTGTTTGGAGAGGCAGTGAATATCTGAGTTTTATCAAAAGCTTACAGATGATGAAACGTTTTGATTTGCTTTCTTTTCTCAATCTGTGCTTGAGACTGGTGCATGCAGTTTGAGGGTATATTATACAGTGAGATTAGTTCAATTGAGCTCAATTTCTAGATGTCTATGAGATCATGTAGCAGAAATACATATTTTCCAAACAATGCTGAAGGTTATTGTGAGTGGATTGGGTCAATCATAGAGCACTGACAGGATTATTGGTCCCTTGTCAAATGTTCAGTTTAGTACTTTTCTTTGTCAACATTGTGTAATAAATATATCCCATAAAATGATCCTTATCAAAAATCGCAATCACATTTGAAACCCTTAATTATCAATGTCCTCCTCAGAACCACAGTGGCGGTTTACTCACGCTCTAATACTTACAGTCGGTGAATTCTGCTGCAGTTTGTAGTTTAGTTAACTCACAATATAGAGCTACGCCATAGAACACCCAGTCTGCTATTTAAGTTTGAGTAATATCTGGCTTTTGGGAAATTTCTGCCAAATGATTCAGTGTACAGAATGTGCTTGAACAGTGAGTGAGCACACCATAGTCTCATGCAATAAGCTGCTTGGGCACACCTTCAACTGATCCTCTGACATACCAGGTCAAGCCCAACCAGCAACCACCTACCCAGCCCCCTTTGCCGAACACAATCCTGCTCTTCAAAGCCCTCAATCTGACTCACTGCAGTTCTTTTCACACTGTTGCACAGTTTCTGTCATGTTTGTCATAATTACTGACATGTATCATTTTAGGGTTCGGCCTTTGAAAAACACTCACTATTTCCCCTGGTATCTGTGGTAAACATGGACGAGTGCATTTTCCTAATTTTGTTAACAGGCAAGGTGTGTTCATTGTGATAATTCCAGCAAACAAGGGGGCTGTTTGCACTCAGATTTATGATGATGGGTGATGCTGTCACACATCATTCCTCTACAGCTCACCTCTGGTCCAGGGAAGCTTGACTCACAGCACCACTGCCTGAATCTCAAGGCAGACATGGTGCAGCGTTATTATAGAGCAGCCTTTTCTCTCAGGGATTAGGTCAAATACCGACCCTGGGTCAGTGGCCCTACTCTGTAAACTAACACTGTCTAGGTTCGTCGGTTTAGGACGTGTCGGTTTCAGTCTCTTTTCATAATAAATTTACAATGTAGGTTTACTTATTTTTGTTGTTTACTTACGCAAAACAGTGATTTTGGTTCAAACAAGTATGTTTGTTACGTAACATCTGTAAGTTACGTAATAAAACTATGGTAAAATAAGTTACCTTTGATTTGGTTTCACACGCGACACAACCAGTGGACTCCTGGATGAAAGTCCTGTGTTTGTTTGACCCATCCAACCTCCACTCCTCTCCGCCCTACGCAGACTTTCCCGTACTTTATACCACATCAGTTGCTCTGACCGTCTAATAAAGATGCGGGCGGGTTTACAGTCTAGTTAGTTGAAGCCCGGTGCTTCTCATACAGAGGCTTAAGGGTTCTTTGGTGTGTCTGTATCAGATGCCGAGGAGCACTGACCAAGCAAATGTCTTAAAATAACATCTTCTTTGATGAAATATTGGGCTAGAACATAGATTTATGTTAGTGTTGACTGTAAAATGTAAAGTTTGACTGCTTCGTCTCCCCGTTATTGGCAGCTGTGGCTTTCAGGTCATGGTGCATTAAAGTATATTAGAAAGCTTCTAATTTTTACTTTCTACCCACACCAAACATGTTATTGATATAACAGATACAGGCGAACATTCCTGCCCAATGCCATATCACTGTATAATAAATCACCTCTGGCCAAGTCAAACACAAGACTGTAACACTGATACACTGTTGTTGCTGCTGTTGGTGATCTTGTGCACTACTGTTTTGTTTATTTTTATTTTTATTTTTTATTTTTCCTACTGAGTTAACTGAATACAATTATATTCAGTGTATATGCTGTGCATTTTTATTACTTTGTTTTCTTAAATTTGATAGGTCCTGCTCTGTTATTTTATTATATTGTATATAGTGTGCATTTTCCATACCCAATATTTTATTTTATTGTGTAACCCTGTTTGCTGCTGCCACAGACAAATTTCCCCTTGGGGATGAATAAAGTACTTTTCTATTCTATTCTATTCTATTGTAGACTGACGAGAAAATTATCCCGGATCTTTTGAACACAACTAGCTCCTATATTTACGAAGTTTATCTGTATGACTTTACTGTTACCACTTAACAATGAACAATGAGACGTGATTTGGAGAACATACAGATAGCTGAAGATCCAATGTTTTTAAAACAGGCCTATAACTTTAATAAATAGGTCATCTTCCATTGGGACTTTTTGTTACTATGCCACAGAGGTCTGTCGGGCTCAAATACAAGAAAAATAAAAAGATACATCAGACAGCTCTGGCTTAAGCTGCTCACACCATAAATATTGAATAATTATACATGTTGAAGTGGTAGTCTAATTTATGTAAGAAACACTCGTCCTAAGGAGAGATCTGGTCGACTGATGTCCTGTCAGTTGTGACATACCCAAGCAAAATCAAAAACCTATGGGACAACTCTCACTTCCCTGGAGCCGATGAGGAGGCACCAGCATGTGAACTCTCCAATAACTGTATTTATATCTTGCCAAGCGTTAACAAGACCATGGCTGCTGTGACAAACACACGAGTCACTCGTGAAATATTCACTGAAGGTTATGAAGTAAGAGGGAGTGGTAAGTCTTCCTACTGAAACCAAAATCATCATAGTACCAGCCTATAATGTGTGTGTGTGTGAGTGTGTGTGTGTGTGTGTGTGTGTGCGTGCGTGCGTGCGTGTGTGTGTGTGTGTGCGTGCGTGTAAGTGTAGGTGTGTGTGTAAGGGCATCTTTTTTTCAGGGTGTGAAAACAAAAGCTAACCAAGTGATTCCCGAACATAAACTCACTGATGTGAAATTGTCCTATGTATTCTGTCAATGAACCTAACCAGCAGAACATCCTTGGTGCATGACTGATCGTAGACACCACATATTTATTGTGTGATCATGGGTTTCTCTGTGGCTGAGCATTCTCACATTGTGATGCTGACCGATCCCTGTTCCCGCTGTATTTCCCAGTTGTCGTTGTATGGTAACTGATCAGATTGGCAGCCAGACCCACTGAGCCGCGGGCTCAACTTGATTCAGTTCTTTTTAGTTTTCCTCTACTCAGTTTGATTTCACCAAACATCTTCAGCGTATTTAAGGTGGACCAATCCCATTTGAAGAAATTATTTGGCATTTTGGGAAATAAGGTTTTCTTTCTTTCCGAGTCATATGTGATTCATACCAGTGTCCAGTGTGTGCATCAAATATGGAGCTAAAGTTAAATGAAGCTCGAGCATAAGTTCAGTCAGGAAGACTATACCTTTGCATGCTTCGGCTTGTTTATTTCTCATACATCTGCCATTCACTCCTCATGCATGCTCACTCATAATTTCCTTGCTGTCATTGTTCGGAGCTGTCAATCATGGTATCAGCTGTTCTGATCAGCTGCTTCTTTCCAATAGCACAACGACACAACTACATCGTTAGCCTGTCGTCCTGCTGCTGTCTCTTTTAAATATGATGGTCTCTCTACCTTCAGTACGTTCATGGTGCTATTACTCGCCCCTCCACCTCCCCACCTCCGCCCAGTCTTCGCAGATTCATCAGTTTCATCAGCTTCATCAACTCATCATGCCATCATCTTACTTCATCTGACTTGTCTCTCCTGATTGAAACAGAGATGGTTATCTTAGATTAGCACAAAAGCTGACCTGGCAGGAAAAAGTTCAGAAGCCCGCCTACCAGCACCTGTGAAGCTCGCTAATTAACACAATGATTTGATGTTGTGCGGAAGGAGACCTGATGACAAACATAGAGAATGGCATAAAGAAATAGACAGTCTTCTCTATGAATATCTCGTTTACTTATGTCTGTTTCATATTGGCATCAGTATTAACTTGAGAGTGTTTCATAACCAGTTAAAGTTCCTCACAGTAACTTTAGCAAACACAGCTATGCATCTGCACAGATCAGTTTAAAACAAACTAAACATACGCAGTTCACTTACGGCAGTGCAGTACTGTAACTTGGAGCTTGAATTTCATTCCTAGTAGAGCTATCAGTCAGAACGACTGTTGAAGCTGGGTCTGGGAGTTCTGGACTGTCAGAAAATCCAACATCTCTGCTGGTGGTGCTGGCGGTGCTGGCGGTGCTGGCGGTGCTGGCGGTGCTGGCGGTGTAGGATCAAGGGAGGAGGGCTCACAGACCGAAAGTGGCGCAGAGAGCGACGCTGCTTGTGTGCCAGTTGAGGAGCGTGGTTTAGTTTTGTTTAACCGTCTTCTGATGTCCTGTTGTTGTTGTCGGCGACGACTATCAAGTTTTTCAGTAACCTAGGTTTAGCGACTGGTAAAATAGCGGTCGAGACAGCTTTCTCACATTTCTGTAGTAACTCCACCTAATTCAAATCTCAACCTTCCAATATTCGATTCTAAAACATAATTGTTTATAACATTTTAACATTTGAGGGTGGACCAGTTGCCAAGGAGTTCAAATGAGAGGGCACAGCCCAGTCTCGGATGCTCCATAAGCCAGGCTTGCCTTTAGATCAATTGAATCTGTCCATTTTGGACAAACTCACTTATTACTGTCCGAGAAGGGGCTGGAGCCTTCCCACAATAGTTTTGGGAAAGGCAGGAAAACACCCTGGCCCGAACCCCAGTCTAACACTGCTGTAAAAGAGAAATACATTATCACCTACAGGCAAGTTATCGTGTTAAATTCAGCTTCCTTGCACAGTTGAAAGAAGCCCACATGAACATGGGGAAAATAAAGACTCATTTTGGGATTTAGTATGTGTGGTGATCATTAGCAACCCCACCCCCCCCCCCCCCCCATTACGGTCATGACAGAGTCGAACTGAACCCATTACCACTGACAGTGAAGTCATGGACGATTTGATGAATAAAGTAAGCCATCACCCACGCCAACAGAACAGATCTTTAACTGCATTTGCCATTGCAGAACATACTTGTTCTGAGACACGATGCAAATCAATGAGTCACAGTTCCTTTGTCTAAGGTTTCAATTGTCTTAGGGGGGCAGGAATCCAGGAAAGGGACATTCCCTGCTTTTCAACCTGCCACACTACAAAGAGCTTTGCTCAGCCAAGCCTCAACCATCCGCCAGCTGCATTGGGCCTCTGAAGGCAACATCAGAGAGCAGAGTGTGGTTGCTGGTGGCTAACCAGTAACCATATTATGAGCTGAGCTCCTAAGTCTCTCTCTAAACCTTCTAGAGGTTCAAAGCAGCGGTGAGGTTTGGGGAGAAGGCCACTCTGTCATGCTCCCATTCAGATGGCTGAGTATTGTGGTCCGGTGTGAGTGGATTGGCCAAATCGGGTCCATAGTTTATCAATGAACATCTGGAAACCTGGTCTGCGCGTGGACGCTGGTTCAAATGGTCAATGACGATCTTAAATCCTCTATCGGACCTTGTGTGAAATTGAAACAATGATAAAACTGCCTTTTGATTTGAATTTCTGAAAATCCTGTGAGAGCAAATGTCAGAATGAGGTAAAGAAGTGCAAGAGTTGAGCAATAGTGTGTGAGATTTTTCCCCGAGGAAAGATATGTCAAGAACGTCACTTCACACCTATGATGCAAAAAAACTTGTTTTGGTTGACAGCTCTCTAGAAAACATGGAAGTAAGATAAAGGCGTTTATTGTGTGTGCTGGAAGATGTAATCTGTTTTTGAACTAAGGTCTCCAAGAACACACAGTATTAAAGCATTCCCCTGCTTTTTTCTGGTTTTATTGTGGGGACATTACCAGTAAATACTGAAAGATATGGTCTTCGTGTCTCACTGAGTTTCAGGCCCGTTTTTCCTGTTTTTAAAGATCAGAAAATCCTTGAAAGTTAAAGAAAAATCTAAAAGCCCTTCAAGGACATCCAGAACTCCTCCCTGAGTCTTTCATGTCATTTCCTTCCAACCGCAGCTGCCCTCTCGTCGATTTGAACTCTCTCTCGGGCCAAGACAGTAATAATCATATAATCATCTTGTTAGAGTTCTTATTGTTAATACAGTTTCTGGTAAATGTAGCACACACAAATCCTGGAACACGCAATGCCAGTGGTTGTATGTGCACACATGTGTATATAAGTTCCCGTGTGCATGTCATGCAAGCGCCATGTGTGTCCCTTTGGGGTTGGCAAATGTTTTGATCTCCGTGTGTGCTTCTGTTAATGTATGTAGGCTTCTGTGAGCGTGTACAGGTCATGTGTCTATCTGTGCAGTGTGCTTTGCAGTAGATCCCTGTCCCTCCTAAAAATGTGGTTCAGATGTCCCTGATTCCTCCCATTGGGAAACTTCTTTCCAAGTTTCTGTTTTAGTAATTAACTATATTCCTCTGGGCAACGTAATAAGATTTAAATAGCTGAAGAAAGACAGAAATATTTTCTTAATTTTCCTCCGGTCTCTGTGTGTATTCTCGGAAGTTAAGATGGTTGATGTGGCTTTGTGATCCGTCGTGGTAGTTAACTTGTCAAACTCGTGCCTGTTCTTTTTAAAATGTCCGAGTAGTAAGTTGACCTGAGTTGCCGTGTGACAAATTGGGCACATTATGCAGTCGCCACATTATTGCCACCTTATAGCTAAAGATTTCCAGAATAATTTCCCTGATGTTGGTAAAATTCGTAAGCTGGTGATGTAGGCAAGGTGAGCTCCTGCTCATTGGATCTACCTGTTTAGTGTGATTTTGTGCAAAGAAAAAGATAAAATATAAAAAATGCAACAATAGTCATTAATTAAATTCCATAAAAACACTCTCAGGATAGGATAACAGGAGGGATGGATCCAGATCATTTGAGAGAGAGAGTGGGATGGTTAGGAGGAAAGCGCATTCCTGCAGCCTCCATGTGTATGACACACCCCACTCACCCTGCACCCTGCCTGAGCAGCTGGCCAGTATGCTTGCGAAAGAGGCGCTGCTGAAACCCCCTTTTGTTTTTCTGGCTTTCCCCTTCTTTTTAGAGGGGCATGTTAAAACCATCTATGGCCTTTCTGTGGTCACACAATGTTCCAATTTTGTCCTCTTCACTTCAAGTCCTCCTCTCCTCTTCTCTCCTCTTTTCTCCTCTCCTCTCCTCTCGCTGTCTTTATTCTGCCATCACATCAAGGAGCCGCTAAATTAGACGTCCAAAGTCAAAGCTCCAATCATACGACCGGTCCGGATTCATTGGGTCAATCGGAAGAGCAACATAGTTTTTTACTCAGGTTTTGGGAACTTTGGAGGAAATATAAGTTCATACTGCTCTAGGACTGGCCTCAATGTAATGAACGGTAATACAGTCGTATGGTGTCTGCGTTGGCCCAGAAAACCTTCATGAGTAGGATAGCGTCTCGTGTTTCTACCAAGGCCTGAAAATTGCGTTGAGGTTGTAAAAAAAGAAAGAAAACTTGGGATGAACACAGATATGTGAGAGCTTGATTTCCCGTGATGATAATGATATGATGATGATGATACTTTATCGTGATGATAATGATTCTTTCTTGCTTCTGTGGTTTTGTGAGACAAACAGCTGGAAACAACGGCCAAAATTCTGTAATGCAAATACAATCTTATTCCCATCACACGTATTATCATTTATGTTTATTCTGTCATTATGTTGTGTTTGATTTATGTTTTTTCTTACTGCTTTGGACAGCAGAACAGACTAAAAAATACTATTTCTTATTTATGGCTAAATAGAAATATGCACAGAGGCTTGAGGTTCTCACTGCCGCAACTGTTTTCCTCCCAACTTCCCACCACTGAAAGTGCAGCAGCACTTTTTAAGGCCAACATCAAACTCCAGTTTTTAGCAATATGGGAGTCTTCTACTACAGTAATACAAATGAAAATGTCCTGAGGCGTAGTCAAGAAAACACCTCTGAGCACTGAATTTCAGGAGTAATTTACGATTAAAAACAAAAACAATATCTTTTTTGGTCCCTTGCTGATGGATGATTTACGTCTTACTACTCTGGTTTATGAATTAGGCCTTTTTAAATAGCACGAAAGTTTTCCTTACATAGTTTTTGCAAAGTGCAAAAGGATACCACACCCACGATTGAATCAAATTTCAGCCAAAAATACAAAAACATACAACATGAAAATTAGCCAAAGCACTCCCAGGCCTCAGTGATTTAGATGGCGTGAAAACAGACCCATAATATTATATGAAGCTTTGCATGTTAGACAATAAAAATCCAACAGATTTATTCAAGGTGCAAATTTCTTTAAGTATATGAAATGTGACAGACGGATACAGCAGGCCAACTGGTTATGTTTCTCACAGTCTTTCAGCATATACTGTGTGTGTGTCTCTCTCTGTGTGTTTGGCTGTGACAGGGGAGTTTCCAGACTCCGCAGACCCTGATGAATGGGTCACTGTATGTCCATGTGTGTGCATGTGTGTGTGTGTGTGTGTGTGTGTGTGTGTGTGTGTGTGTGTGTGTGTGTGTGTGTGTGTGTGTGTGTGCGTGTGTATGTGTGTGTGTGGTCAACTGTAACATTTGCACCCTTGTGTTCTCATCAATGTAAAATATGCTGTCGCTCAAAGTTCTGATCCTTTTTCTCAACACCGCACGATCCAACTAACACACTCACAACATGGCATCGGACGGATGTTGCACCATTACAATATCCACACTCATTTTATGTGAACTGTGTGATTCACGAGAGCTTGTTATTTCACCTGCTGGACGTCCCTACTCCGGTCATGCCATGGATCATTTCTGACCCAGAACATCACCAACCACAGGTCCATTTTCCTGACTCACACCCACCGACTAGTGGCAGTCTGCTCGGCCTCCAGACACACGACCGTGATAAATATCAATAAGGTTCCAAGCTACTGTGGCTCCCCAGATTAACAGGCTACGACTTGCAGAAACCCTCAAACCCCAGTTAAATATGATGCATTGGGCCTGAATATTTCCAGTGATTTCTGCCACGAAGCAATGATCCTCGTTCTAAATGAAGACCATGAATTTGTGCAAGGATGGGCTTTGATCATGCCACTAATGACCAAAGCCAGGTTCAGTTGTAGCACTGCAAGACTTTATTTGTTCCAGTGGCCAGAGTTCATAAATCTGCTGTAGTTCAACACATGAAAGAGGTCGGTGAACCATGTCCTTTACATTTGAAGGGGTTGAAACATCACTTTATTCCCTGAATACTGGAAACAGTCTGGAATTTATTTTTGTTGCAGAGCTGCAGCTTTGCCTTCTCCTCTAAACGTCTGGTCCATTTGAACAACTGCTATCTTGCATGCAGATGACAGAGAGCGACAGAGAAGAAGGGCAAAGAAGATTTGGAGAAGCAGAGCAGAAGTAAAATACACACCCAGTAAAAGCATAATCACAGAGGGCTGCAAGAGCAGATACAAAGAGAAAAGGATTCGTCAAAACTGAATTGAAAATATGTATGAATATCTAAATATTTATTTAAATATATCTGTTTTGATGTGTGAGGTTACAGGACTACCTGTTGCTTTGAGTTGTTACAGTCTCGTCATTTTCCATCGACACAACTGGACCCATGAAAGAGAGACAGCTAAAGGCAGTTAGATCTTCTACTTTTATACAATGCCGGACAAACCGCACTGAATTTTTGAGAGCTGCAAATAACTCAGCAGATGTTGCAATAACATACCGGTAAATGAGATGTAACGTCTCGTCTCTGCAGTGACACAAAATGTATCGTTATTTATAAGTGAAAAAGTGATGTTGGAGACGATCCTGCGCGAGTAAAAGCTCCAAAGCGTGTGGTGAGGAAATATGTCCATGAAAACAGTAAATTATGATTCATAATGGCAGGCAGTGATGGATGAGGGAAAGCATAGTATTTCTTTTTTTGTCATTACAGAACACATATTTACAGCTCGATTTATAAAAAAGTAAGGACAATTCAAATTTCGAGTTCAAAGTTTGACTTTCTCAGATTTTCTCAGATGCATAACTTCTATCACTGGTTTCCTGGTTTCATCCTTAAAACTCTCCTGATTTTTTCCTTTTCACTGGAGCAAGGTTGTATTTGTCCCCGAGCATCTGAAGTGACCTCTGTAGTCTGCTTTGATGACGTAATGTTTTCGTCCTCACGGTCCCTTTCTCCCAGAAAACCTCACTGTGGTGTTGCCAGCCCTCTGTCTGCTCCTCTCATCAGAACCGGTGAGACGAGGACACAGTTGCTCTCTGTCCTCCTGCTTTTACTTTGGCGCTCTGTTTATTTCTCTAACAGGACAGTGACACATTTAGCCCATCAGACAAGAAGAGAAGGAGAGACCAACTGGGAGGAGAAATGAAAATAAGTTATACAGGAAGAAAGCAGGCACGATGGTAAAACGATAGAGAAAAAAGAATGAATGGAAGAAAGTTATTGTAGCTCCTGTGGATCTAATCTGTCCACTTCCAGAGAAGCTCAACAGTCTTTTGTTAATGCAAATGGACTGAACAACCGCTATAAGGGTCTATGTTATTATGGACATGATGTCTAAACAAATTAAGATGACAAATAATTCTTCTTGGAAATGGATGTAGGAAAAAATACAGCAGTGTATACGATGAAATAATCTAAAACCTGTTAAATTAAAGACCCAGAAAACCTGTTTTCTCAAACAGCTTCTCACTGTGAGAGACGAGGTCCAACAGGAACACATAATGTTCTGCCGAAGCTAGAACAGTTTGGACTATTTGACATAAGAGAATGCTGCATTTTTGTTTTTGTCTGCGCTCGTTTAACAATCTTTGATTCAAAATGTGTTGACAGGAGGTGAGTTGTTTGCCTCTGCGGCTACTTTCAATCCAATCCGGTTCAATCACACCACACGTGAAGCATGTTAGCTACATTTTGAACAAAGAGAAGTCCATTGTGAAACAATAGAAAATATATCATGTAAATTTAAGCAAAAAAAATATCAATCAAGCGAGACATGTTTCAAAGAGACTGAGCTCAGCTTTTGGAACCGGACCGGTTTTCTTCAGGTGGTGAGAACTTTCAGCACAGCATGTGACAAAGATTTATATGCAAAAATCACATTACCACATGTTGTGGTGAAAAGTAGCTCAAGATGTTTCTGTGTCAAACAGCACACGCCTTTGTGTAAAATATGATGCGTCATCCATTTGAGGATATGAAAATCTCTTGAAAACTAAAGTTATTGGACTTTTTATTCCCTGCAAGACTTATTTATAGTTTTCATATTAAGTCATTAAGAAACACTTGTTTGAATCGTCATAATAAAACACTTTACAAGAGCAGCTCCTGATTCTACCGGCCCTCTTTATTTCCACTTAAAATGCTGCCTAAATAAGGCAAAGCTGGTGACCTGGAATCTGCTGTTTGGAATGATTATTTTAAGAGGAACAGTAAGTATTCCGAGGGAGAACAATTGTCCAGGATCCTAACAGACAGCAGCATCATCTTAAACCCAGAGCCGACAGCATGAATGAACATTCATACGACGGCTCCAATGTTCCATAAAATCAATCATCCATCCCAATCCGCTTTTCATTTTCCTGCCTTACCCCTCCCCTTCCTGCTATTTGCCGTATCATATGTTCCACCATATGCCCTGGGGAAACAGAATATAAGCAAGCTTTCATCTGTAAGTGACTTGCTGTCATCACTGTTTGGGTGGAGGGAGAAGAAGGACAGAAAGATGGAGCGAGAACGAGTGAGAATTAAGCGAAATGTAATCAGAGATGTCACCTCTATTTAGGTGCGGTGGGAAATGCGCAGAGCCTGAAATATGCACAGACAGATGGAAAGATGTGTTTGTGGGGAGGTTCATTTAAGGGTGAGCTTTCTAAAATTTAAAATGTAATCATTCATTTTTTTCTTTACAGCAAAGAGCACAGATGAGCTGAGCACATCACAATAATTGCCCAAGCTGTCTGTGGTTACCTACCAAGCCCATCAATCTCTGGAGAAATGTTGATTCACCATCGTGACCCTGAGCCAGGGAAAATGAACTGAAGACGACACCCTCAGCTGCAGCACTGGCCCCGTTCAGACCTGGCGTCAACACCGTGAATAGTTCTAAGTACGTCAGTTCACACCTGGTATTAGAAAGTGTCTCCACATGCGTCACGAGTGACCAAAGGCGATTGGATATCAATTCCCCGCTGCAACATTAACACTTAGATCATTTCCGTTTGTAAAGACCTCATGAGATGTTGTTGGATCCAGTATGTGTTTTGAAATATGTGATTTACTTACTTATGCCGAGCACATGAAGCAGTTAGCCAGCTATAGATTGAGAAAGAGTAATTTGATTCACTGTGCTGCTCAAAGGCTACCGGCAACTTTGAAGGTGGAACGTTTTCTTGCCAGTTGGTCAATGCATGAGTTGATGTTGTGAATCAATCAGCACATCTTTAATGTCAATATGACAACTTTAACCATTCCATTTGTTTTTATTGTCTCTCTTGCATGACATATGCTTTATTGACAATTGTATATTGTATTGTAATTCATGTAAACAGTGAATATTGTATTCAAACTGTTGTCTAAGACATGTAGCTGTAACATCAATGTTTCTATCAATCTAGCATGATATCATGGATAAAGCAAGGCCCCAGGAAGAGCACCGGTCTTTGAAGCAAAGTTTACATCGTGGCTAAACAATGGAATTACAATTTATGTGTCCGTAACTTGATGCCATTGGGGCCCAAAAATGCTTTTTCCCATTGACTTCAACTGGGAAAGAGACGTCGCTAACTCAGCAGATCTTTTTTTTTTTTAGGTAAACCAACTCCCTAGTAGGAGCACTTGAATAGCCATTATTTTAACCATTTGGTACTAAAGGTTGTGAACTAACAGCCCAATGCAGAGTTCTTTTCCTCCCTCTGTAAATGTCAGTGAGTCTGAGGAGGAGGCTGAGCCGAGGGCCGGTCGGCGAGGTTAAAGAAAACGCTCGTGTGCTTGCTCTTTCGGCCGATGGATGCGGAAAATCAACAAAACAGCCGGGCAATTTTTTTGTGAATTTTATATTCAGAAGTTGAACTTTTTTTGCCTCGTGCTCCACTGAGCAACTTTAACAGGAACAAACAGGGATACAATATGCCAGACAGTTTTCATCTCAGTCGGCAATTCAAATAACAGTCACTGGCTAGAAATGAGAATCCTGTTTTTGTCTATACTGCTTTTCATGTGCAGATGTGAGTAGAATTTAAATATTTTCCTTGAAACTGAGGAAGGTTTTGGTCATGATTAGTGGAATTTCTAAGCATGACTTTAGCACGAGCCCATGTCTGAGTTGAAAAGGAATTTATATGCACACACTTGTACTTTCCATGGCACTATTTCAGTGTTAAACTACAGCAGTTCGTCGTGCCTGCTTCACATAATCCTTAATTTTTGGTCATTAAGCTCATGAAATTTCAGTAGACCAGTAATAGAAAACATATAGTGGGAATGGAGACATGGAAACACAGGAGGAAAGAGACAGGGGGAAAACATGACAACTTAGTGGATGCTCATCACAGGATGTCTGCAGAATGTCTTACCTTTAATTGGTTCCGTCAAGTTCTTAAAGTGCATACTCTCCTTCAAAGTGAGTTATGTTTAAACATTCAAGATTCAAATCATTTTTGGAAACATTTTAGATGGTCGACCTCATAAATGTGAATCCTCTCCAGTGCTGTATGATCAAGTTCCCTGGACTAGAGTTCATTCATGTGGATTCCTGCGTTTTTTGCAAAGCTGTGTGTGCATGTTCACATGTATTATTGTCTGCATATGAGGCTGGATCTATTTTCTGACACATGGGACAACTTAATGTTGATTCATGCCATTTCTTCTCTCTGCAGTCAAGAAAACGTTTCCCCACCTCAACCAGAATATAAGGAAAAACATAAAGAAAGATATATTAGGCAAAGAAAAAATAATATTTGGAACGGCAGAAGTAAAAGAAGATCAATGTCATCTGATCCTAAAAAAAGATTTTACATGCAACGAATCTCGGACACAGAGCAGAACCAAATACCCTGAGCCCCAAACATAACACAAGGATAATCCTGCAAACCAAAAGAAAACACAATAAGTGGTTCCTTTTTGACCGGTGAGTTTCAGACTAATCCACTCTCTTGTAGAGAAGTGTGTTTGATGAGTCCATTGTGTATAGGCTTGTCCATACCTCCAACTCGATGGACATCTGAGCAGCCCTCTCCAGCAAATTCAATTCACCTGAGTTCAGATCTTTTGCGTATCTGGTCCCTATACTTTTTCAAAGCTGTCAGGTTAGTAACATGACTGTGCCTCTCAGTAACTGCTTCAATAACATTTGAACACATTTCAACAGGAATCAATATACTACAGCAATACACCCTCAAGAATGTGCCTCTCCGCCCTTCCTCCTGTCACAGTTGAACAATTCACCTTTTGGTAAGATTGACAGGATGAATGTGAGAGCAAAACGCATACTAGGTCTTTTTTTGCAAACTTTCACATGTGGACCCATATTTCAAGCAGCCCTTAAAACCGCACATCCCAGTTTGAAGCCACACACTATGATCCTAGCCCACACATCATGGTACAAACTGTAATACACACTGCTACATGCCCTGCCACTGCAGACATACAGTAGTTCATTTTCATACAAAAAACTGAAGCAGTCAATACAGAGGTAAACATCGTTTGCGCTATTGTGCTACATACATGAAATACATGATTACGGCTGCTGTGTGTACTCTGAATCCAGACAGAGAATATCAAATCCGTGTTTAAGACACACCCACACACACTTTAACACACACACACACACACGCAATACTTAGCTGTGCCTAAAGCAACAATAGTGGCTCCAACCTCAGCCTTCAAAAGTCACTCCAGCTGTCTGTTGTCATTCCATAAGTCATCCACCACAAATTAAACTTTCTGTGTCAGTGATTTATGCCGTGAAGAAAAAGCCAGAAAAATAAGAATCTCTGTTTGAGTCCAAGGACTTCTAGCAACCTCCTATTAAAGTTGTATTTTTCTTATTCTGAGAAATCACAGAGCAGCCTAACTCATTGAACATCAAGAGGTGTATGTGCAGTATCTTGTCCTTTTAAAGTCTTGTATTTTGGGAGAAAGGAAAGGAAAAACTGTTCTTGCTTTTCTCTGCTGCTACCACCCGTTGTCATTATGGCTGGAGATGTACTTGCTTTTTAGCAACGCATTTGCGTCGAGTTTATTAGGACGTCCACAGTCAATGTCATGCTCTCGCAAATGCGTAGTAAGAAGCAAGTATATCTCCAGCCTTAGACTGATACAGCAGGTGCATTTTATATTTTTTTATTTTGTTCAAGTAATTCACTGACGTCTATTCAATACAGATCATGTACTTTTCCTCCCATTGTCCGGCACACACACACACACACACACACACACACACACACACACACACACACACACACACACACACACACACACACACACACACACACACATATATATTCATGGTGGAAAGAGTACTGTGCTGTACTTTTTTCCATTCATCTGCTATTTTGAAACTGATGATCATGCATTGTTATAAATAAAACTACCCAACAGTATATGAAATGCTGCTTTCACAGTGATATATTAATCATAATCAAACAGCCATTTTCCAGCCTAATGAGCACGTTAACTTTTGCTGCTCATACTTGTGCATTTTAAGTAAAAGTATGAAGGGAAACCTTAACAGTACCTTAATGGAGTATTTTACGTGGTTGTATTTACAAGACGAGACAGAATCTCAAAGGTAAGCTGAGGTCACCTTGCAGTTAGAATGTGAGAAGTGGTTCAACATGTGTTTGTGTTGTTGTGTCAGACATTGATGTTGAAATCAGTCATTCGCTCACCCTCCAAAGACTCAGCATGAGACAAACAGGCCGTGCTGCCAAGACACTAATGTAGGAGACCGGGAAGCTTTTAAACGGAAACCAAACCACTTTCACAACGTGTTCAAGGGAGCGAGAGGGGAATTCTCCAAAAGACAAACTTGTCCACAGTGACATGAAAGCACCATTCAAGGTTTTCCATCACCTTATTTTCTGTTAATTCCATCAAACTGTGCGTGGGCTGTTACAATTGACCGAAAATGACTAATTGGCTGAAACAAATAACCAAAAGAACCATGACAATAATAGATATTCCATGTGCTAAACAAAGGTCGGACTTCAACAAAAACACAGGATACAAATATTTCAAAATGATCTTGTTTTCATTTTATATATTTTATAACAATGTGAACTACAAGTGTATATTATGTCGCTATAGTAACGGGCCCTAAAGATGATCAGCACATGCTCACACAAGACAGTTTGTTCCTTTAATCGCTTTATCCAACAACTGACAAGATGATTAGCACCAAATCTGTCTGTGTCTCCGGCAGCCTGCTTTGTCTGGAGTGCATATTAGATTTCAAAATATGAAGTAAACATCAGTGGTGAGCAATATCCTAAAAGTGACACCATGTCCCAAGTCATGCATACAGAGGTTTACAGGGCTATTAAACATTGAAACAAGTCAATCCACTTCCACATTAAGCCACCATTTTTACCTCATTCTAGCAGGTTACAGCGCAGAAGCTATTGATATAGGCACTGCATATATATTGTAGATACTATATGATATATGATTTTGTGACTAATATTCTCACAAAACTCATGTAAGTCAGGATAGCTCTTGTGTAGTTATTGTGCAATAAGGTGAGCCACTTCAATAAGCACATAATGAATACACATACATGTATTTGTAGACAAGCTTGTAATGAAAAACAATTGTGGATCGAATTACTTCAGTTTCTATTTGCTGAACATCGAGGTATTGATAAATTAGTGGAGGGAACAATTTAGCACAATAGGATGTGTGTTCAACTTTGGTTGATTCCCTAGTTATTACTTGTTCTTAAGCAGAGGTTATTTCCAAACTTCTAGGTGTAGTTCAGACACACACAGGAGGAATTTAAGCTTCAGTCAATCATGGAGAACAGGAAGGATTTTTAATATTTAAGTGCAACCACAGGTCTGGCTGAGGTACACTATAAAAACAGCGTGACATCCAAAGCTGTAAGGTGGAGTCGTGAGAAACGGTGAGGACTCCAGAGGTGGTTTTCTCAACACCCATCTGACTCATATTATTTAATATTGCCAGCTACTTGCACACGACAATTTGCGGCTTAATCTAGCGTGTCATCGAGAGTGAGATAAAGCCGTTTGCGCAATCAGTCCCTTCAAATAGTACCTTAAATCCTGAAAGGTTACTTTACGAGGGGTTTGTAATCTCAGTCAGATCAGAATTTGATTAAAAGATTTCTACATTTCTTATAAGGATAAATGTAGTGGTGTGTGTGTGTGTGTGTGTGTGTGTGTGTGTGTGTGTGTGTGTGTGTTCATAGCATTGCCACACTGTTGGTTGTCAAGGAGGAGAAAATGGTCTGATATGTTTGATTTGTTACTGGAAGCGGGTCTTATCTTGGCAGTGTCTTCACTGTGCGTTCAAAATGAATTTTTCTCAAAACAATTATGGAATAGAGTCTAGTTTTTAAAAGTGGAGTAGCTCTGCAACGCTCTGAAGATGTAAAAACACAGTCATCTTTAAAACATTTACCAAAAGGCTGTTTTAAATTAGTTGTAGTAAGGCCGGTGAAAACGAAGCCAGTGATTTCAGCGGCAGGCAGGTCTAACAGCCCAAAGGTGATAATGATGGCGATTAAGTCAATCAGTCAGTGATGCACATGCTCTCCCACTTCTAGACAGTGACTGCATGTATCTTCTCCTGTGAACGTCTACCTGAACGTCTGCCTGCCTGTGTCTGTCTATCTACCGTAAATGTATGTGATTCATCTGTTTCATAAAAACCCTCTCCTCTTTACAGATACAGTTCCTACACGCAGAGTGGTGTGTCCCCACTGACTTCTAAAAATGGATGGTGTTTTTATACTCAAACTCTTAGTGTCCATTTACAGGGTTCAGTGAAGCTGATCAAACTTCCCACTGGGACTTTCTCCAGGAAACTGAGGCTGAAACGATGCAAACGACAGCAGATCAGGCCTCAAACTTCAACAAGACACTCACACATTTGTACAGATACAGAGGCGCCTATTTAACTTGTACTGTTTTACTGTCATGCAGTATAAAGGGTCAAAAGCCTCCAAGCAACATAGTAGAAGTGACGAAACTACTACTGCTGTTTGGTAAATAAATAAGTAACCTGTGCGATGACTCACTTTTGTTTGAACAAAAACAAACATATTTTTCTGTAGACATGGCAAGGCATGAGTTTAGTACTGTTGCTGCTGTATATAATATTCCTCGAGTGTACCGGTAACTGTTTTGTCCAGAGGGTAAAACTGTGTCCAGAAACCTGGTTTGATCAAGTGCCACAGAATACAACACTGAAGAGAAATAAAGACAGCTAGATCAGGGATTCCCAAAGTGGGGTGCGCGAGCTGCCTCTAGGGGGTGCGCGAGAGGAAAAATGTAATGGCGGTGCAGTCCTGTCTCCTAAAAATTACGTTCCCCCAAAACTAAAATGCATTCTCAATTACGTTTTACCACGAACGTATTTTCTCCCTGATTACGTTTGTGTTTGACGTACAAATACGTTTCTCATCAACATATCTTTGCCATACTCTAGTCTTTATTATTTTTCTGTGATCTGCCTCGCCTCTACCCCGCCACCCACGAGTTATTGACCCGCGGCCTGTTCCGAGGGCTGACAGACCTGACGATCGGGTGCCTCACGGCGGGGGCGGCTGGAGACCTCGCGTCCCAGCGCCAACGGGTGAGCGCCCGCCACTCGGAACCATAAAACCAAGTCCCGGATTTCACCCGGGGGACATTCTGGAGGTATTGTGACCGGGTGATGTGCCTCGTTGCTGGGGAGGTATGAGCCGAGAGTGGCGGGGTGTTATGGAGGTATATATTACAACTCGGTGTTGTTCCCGTGCGTGGATGAGCGCATTTCTGCCGGAGACAGGCGGCGTGTTGTGGTCGTATTCTGACCGCGTAATAGGGAGAAGGAGAGGCGGTGGTGGAGAGGGAAAAATGTTAAAGAGATGGTGGAATGTATGATTGGAGAGAGAGAAGCGAAAAAGTTGGACGTGATCCCGGTGTCCAACAACACTGTCGCGCGCATCAATGCTTTGTCCGAAGACATCCTGGCTACATTAGTCGGTCGCGTGAAGAAGAGTGAGTTTCACTCTCCGCAAGTAGACGAGCCTACAGATGTGGCCAATCTGGCCAATCGTCCGTTACCTTCGTAACGTTACGTCCGTTACCTTTTCGAAGGCACGGTGCAGGAAGAGTTTTTGTGTTTTTTATCTTGTAAACAAACGCCACGCGCGAGCAAACTGTTCTCTCATTAGTCCAATTTTTATGCGGCTCTGTTGCTTTTTTTTTTTTAAGGTGTGTGTGTGTGGGGGGGGGGGGGGGGGGGTTTTGGGGGTGCGTGAACCCGGTCGGGATGTAGAAGGGGGTGCGTGGCCTAAAAAGTTTGGGAACCGCTGAGCTAGATGAACGCAAACATTTTGTCCAGCAAAGAAAGTTTGTTTTACGGCTCTGACAGATTGTCTTTTAAACGACAGGACAAGTTGTTGGGAAATGATCTATATTCAGCACAGAGTTTTAACGGCTTATACAATATAGTGAGGCGTACATGCTTTATCTTGAGGGGCTTTTTTTCACCCTCTTCATTTGAATAGGTGGTTAACATTTTACCACTATGACAACAAAGTTGACATCAGATACACTGAAGTGTGTCTGTTCAACACAGTAAGATTCGATTTCATGGTGCGAGCACAAACTAGAACACAGTTTATGAGCTGTGAACATGACAGTGAATATGTCTCTGTGTCATACACTGTAGATGACATGCAGGTGAAATAATGGTAACCAGTTAAAACAACTGCGAGCCATTGGTGATGGTTTAAAAAGACCAAATTTTGCCTAAAAATGAAAACTTATTTTCGTAAAAGTCTTCCTGGAAAGGCTGGATATTGAACCAAAGTCAGCAGAGTTTAAGACCCCAAACACAACACTATTACTTTCCATCATAGTGTTTCTATGTCAAACAAATCTGCTGATTTTGTTGAAGAAACATCATCTATTCATGGGGAGGAACAATGTGCCTCTCATCTTTCATGCAGGTCCCACATACTTGCTTTTCAAGATGGCATTCATCAAAATGAATCAATACAGAGGACCAGGCTCCTCTGTATTGATGCTGCATGTGTGATATGAGTCTGGACTAACATACTGTTGGTCAAACCCCTGTCGATATATTGCAATTGTATCCGAACAGCTGATGTGTCTCATTCTGCTCATTTTGATGTACTAACAGGGTGTCGTTTAGTTTATACATCTAAACTGGCTAACAATGTGGTATCGTGCCTTGTGCAATTGTAAGCATGTATTACATGGACCACTCCAGTCAAGCACTCTCTCCACACAGTCGTATTGTGGGTGCTGTATGAAGTTATCAGAGGATATGTTTTTGAAGAGACTGTTTTAAAATTCCAGCCCTGATTATGACACAAAAAAAAATCTTAAAATAGTGTGGAACAGTGGGATGTGTGTGTGAAGATCTTCTCTGCAACAGTCTTCCCAGATTTAACTTTCAACGGGTAAGATTGCCCAAAACATCTGAAGGGATCCGTCACAAGCACATACTCATGACCACGTTTGCTTTGCTCCATATGCACGTGATCAACTGAGACGACTTTAAAAGGTGAACTCATCTTAATTTTAGCCACTGGTGGCTCTCTGAGGAACGTTTCGATGTTTGTGCTTGATGTAAGTAGTTCCTCAAGACATGTGCTTTCAGTTTAAAAAGCATAACCAGCTGTTTTTTTAGTCAGCAGAATGTCAGAGAAGTCCTTTATATTTTCCTCTGGCTGTGTAATAGACCAATCTTCAATCTGTGCAAATCTTTGTGCTTTGCCTGGTGTGTTCAGGGATTGGCTCCATCTGCCTAATATGTCACCAACCACTAGAGGAGAGTCAGGCTTTACGGAGGACTTAGCCGCACCGGCCTGAGATCTAGGGAGGCTACTCATATGCAGTAAAATGAAGATTGACATATGGGTTATGATGAAGGTATGAAGTATTTATATACCTCGGCATAGACCTCCATTAATCACCAATTTGATACAGCATGCTTAGTAACCCAAATCCAGTAATGCGGTTCACGCCCAGGCCAGACATGATGTTGGTTCCCTAGTGGTGGCAACAACAAATATTCCGTGAGTTTTGCTACAAACTATGTAGGGTTTCTTTTTATCTGTTTTTCAAAGCAATCACAATGAGTAAAAAGGGTAACTCATCCTGTGGGAGGAGTGTTTCAAAAGACAAAGAAGTCTTTCCCCAATTGGTAAGTGCAGTAGAGTACAGTGCGTCAGGCTGGACCAGGTCCGAGGTATGCAGATATTTTTTAAGAATGTTACCCTTGTGCTTACTTTGAATCAATACATTTTAGCTTACTGTACTGTTTTGTTTGTTGTATCTGTTTGAAATGTGATTTATTCAGGAACTTGGAAGTAAAATCATCCTAAATGTTGCTTTAAAAAGTGTCACATTATGAATTATTCTATGGAGAAAAATGCTTCTTATATCAGTCAATATTTTAAAATAGATGACTCTATCCTCTTCTGCTGTTTTGCATGTACAATTTGTAACATCTAACATTAGCTTCCTTGCATTTTTTTCATCAAATCTAGACTGAGTTGGAGTCTGGATGAGCTTCAAACTGGTAAGAAACATAATAGGGTAAGCAACATCTGTATGCATCTTGCAGGCCCTGTTAGGAAACTAACTAGCATTTTAAGAGTCAAGAAAACCCCTATGGAATAGGCATTAATACGACTTATAACTGTAGTTAACCTCAATTTAATTACAGTACAATCCTAGTATTTTGCTGTCACTATACTTGTCGCTGTTTAAATGTTTTTTAAATGTTTTAGACCACCAGTGTGGTCTGACTCACTTCCTCAGAAAAGTGAAATCAGAAAAACACGGAAAGACACATCACAGTGTGACTTTGGCTGTCACGTCGTGCGTTGCTGCTTTCCAGAGAAAAAGCTTTGCCTGAGCCCGATTTCCCCAGAACAATACCAGGAAACACGGGTATCAGTCGCTTCCACAGCTGTAAGTGGGCCAACTGTGACATTCATGCTCTCCAGTAAATGAATGTGGTTTCGAGCAGAGGTTAGGTAAACATTTTATATGTTGAAGTTGCTGTCGACAGATTTGTCACTGACACACATGTGGCCAGTTCATGCCATGAATGGTACTTCCAGTGTTGTAAATGGGTCTTGAAGCAGCAGAGAAAACAGGGCTGTTTTGTGGTGTGGTTACCACTATGGAGTCAACCCTCAATCCAGGAGTGTGAATCACATTCTTAATTAGAGAATGCAATCTAAACCACATGTAAACAATTAGCCTTCAGGATAGCAGGGGTGTGTGTGTGTGTGTGTGTGTGTGTGTGCACACGGAGTAAGAATGCTGCACTTTTGTACCAGCGGAAGTCCACACACATTCAAAGGATGATTAACAACTGATGGTAGAGACACATACAGTACACTACACTATATACTACTGTACATGCTCATTATATTATCTATTGATGTATTCTATTCATTTTACCTTTATTCATACAGCGTAGGTTGGTTGAGCATACAATGCTGGACAGACACATATTTAAGATAGCACTCAGACAATATACAACGTGAAAGCATTCGTAAGCAGGTGGAGAACTGTAAATGAGGTTACCGCGATGTGTTTTGAGTTTTCAGTCAACATTGTAGACTATTACATGCATTAACAGCAAAGGCAGTTTTTTTTCCTAGATTAGTTGTGCCACGGGGTTCCTACAGCTTCAACTAATCACTGGAGCATGTTAAGTGGGCCGTAGTGGCAGAGCAGGAACGATACTGTAGGATGGTCATTTTCCAATTGGGGCTTTGTAGATAAATAAGTACCACCGATGATTACGTCTCTCGGGCAGGGAAGGCCAGCCAACTTTATCATATTGAACGCAGTGCTGAGTGTTGTATTAAACCTGAGGGCAGCATTGTAAATTACAGTTAGTTTCCTCAGAATGGAGGAAATATATTATATATTTATAAATATATCAAAAAATATTTTACAAACAAGCATTTCTATGTGATATTAAATGTGTTTCCCGTCGACGCCGAGACATTATTATTCTGTGACCCTCTCAATAATAAAACCAGTCTGAGTGGAGATAAAGAAATCATTATAATCCGTACATCTGGATCTGGAAATATATTCATTGTTCGACAGAGCAGAGATAATCTCATTCATAAAATGTTTAAAAAGTAAAAGCAAGACAGGTCCCATATTGGATCCCTGCGGCACACCATTCATCACCAGGAGGAATTCAACTTTGGCCGTTCTTACCTTCACACACTGATCAATATGCTGTGGAGCCAGTTACAGGCCGACAGAGGATCGTCTTTGCAAAAGCAAGGGATGATCGACAGCATCAAATGCTTCTGATGAATCGATAAATATGGAGGCTGTTGTTTAAACCAGTAATTAGGACATTCAATGATAACTTCTGAAATGGTGCTATCATTTGATGTTGACTTTGTAGTGTTCTGAGAGGAATGCCATCAATTGGGAGCTGATTATGTATTCCAGTATTTTTTTTATTTTGATTGATGATTATGAATCTGACCTTGAACTTTGAACAGAAAGTCCAAAGTAAAACTCCAGTGTTTCCCTTTCCTTGAAGTGGCTTTTATCATTTGTATTTATATTTTCATATTATCAATGGATCACCTGTCTCGTGGGATGTGAATGGTGTCCCCCGAAGTGATAAATTCACAGATGATTAATTATTCAACTTTGCAGTTCTCTTGAACTTTGAAAATCATCTTGAAGCTCGTTCTTTAGTTTTCTGGCCTGCATTATTACTATCTTGGTTCACTCTCACCACTTCACCAGCATTGTTTCTTTTGAACTGTAATTGAAAGCGCCGCACCAACCAGCCTATTGTCAACGACACCAAAAGCCAGAGCCATAAAAGAGCTCTCGTCCCAAAATACACATCTCTCAACATCAACAAATTCCTTCGCAGAAATGACATAGACTTCGAAGCTTGGAGCAAACAGTGGTAGAAGCCAAAAGAAACCTTTGTCAGACTGATATCAAGTGTGTCAGTCTTGAAATATTTTCAAGTCTGTGTGTGGTTTGAAAATGTTTTTTTAAGGATAACCCAGAAGAAACAAACATTGCAATCAGCAGCGAGATCTGATTAATGACTACGACTGTGTAACAGGCCTAAATTTGATGATGTATTTTTTTTCTTTGAAGAGCACAGCGACTGCAAGAGTTGAATTAAGTTGAATTGAGTTGAATTTCCCAGCCATTACTGGGTGTTTTTGAAAGATTTTTGTAAATACAAATATCAGTATGAGAGGCCAACCACATTAAAAACAACGAACCATTTAACTCTTCTCCTCAAAATGGCTGCTTTTCAAAGTGACAACTTGCCAACTCAATCCCTCAGGGAACAACAGCCCATGTCTGATTCAAGATGAATCTCCCTGTTGTTGTTTTTTCAATCAATAGCCTTGATAACATCGGCTCCTCCCTGTTCTTCAAAGAAGCGAGCACACAAATGCCCCTAACGACCTGCCTTACTGATGGAGAGCTTAAAAGCAGAACTCTTGAAAAAGGAAATCCCTCTTTGTGCCAAGACATGTGGCTCTGACCACACTCCCTTCCTTACTTGCTATCCCTCTTTGTTCTTTGCTCTGTCTCTTGTCTTTCTGTCTCCTTCTCTAATCATGTCTCATTCTTTCACATCATCATCACACGTCTCTTTTCTCGTTTTCTGCCACCCAACCTTCCTCCTTTCTCGCTGTCCCTCTGAGGCCTCCAAACTCTCTAATCCCTGTATGTTTTCATCACATAGTGACAAACCAGAGGATGCAATTTTGCAAGAATCTGTGTGTGCGTGCGTTTTTGTTTTTGTGCATGGACACTTTTGGTGTCTCGTGTGTTCGTGGGCATGTGTGCATTTACGTAATATACATCTGTGTGTTTGTTTCTGTGTGTGTGTGCATGTGTGAGCGTAAACCTCTCCCACTAAATGGTTTGTGGTCTGAAGGGTGAGGAAGAGTAAACGAAGAAGAGAGAGAAGAGGAACTATGTGCAGGCCCAGAGGTGCTACTCCCTTGTTGTTGATAAGAAAACATCCCAGTCTCTTTAGGCATGTCTAATATTACATACTGTGCACACACCATTTAGCCCAAATATTTACGTTACTTTTTTGTTGATTCATCAAAAATATCCAGCACGTCACAGTCAATTCATTGTCATCCTGACCATACTGCGATATCTTAAGTACAGCAAGTTGCACTTTTATAACCTATTTGTGTCAATTGACACTATTTACTTATTTTCACTGCAATGAATTGCATTATATTGTCATTGGAACAACATTTTTCCTTTCCTTCGTCAAGCGTCAAGGAAGAATGCCTTACAGTGCAAAAACAAATGGAATATAACTATGGCACAGTCAAATGTGTTGTAATGTACTCTGCAAATCGGACATTTCCCATCTTCATTTCGTCGACTATCTTGACGTCACTGTGTCTCTAGTTAGTAGTACACTGAGATTCATGAATCGTCACCATTTTGTGTTAGTGCTGACTTTGTGTACTTTTCCCTCCACTGTTGGAATATTTTAGGGTACTATAGTGCATGTATTTTAAAAACTGCACTTTGGCAAGACATACAGGAATGCAATTCTCTGTTTAGTGTTGTTTGACATTATGACAAGTAACTGATAAGACTCTATAAACAAGTGTGTGTGTGTGTGTGTTCTACAACAGCACGTCTCTGTTTCGACCCTCTCTGCAGTACGTTTGCTCATTAGTGCTGCATCCTCTGGTTCTAAAGTCAAAACAGTCAATCGGTGCATACTGGCACATGAGATACTCCTGCAAATCTGAAAGCCAAGATCTTCTTCAGTGGCTCGTGATGATTGGGAGATGATGGTGCTGTTGGTGCTCTGTGTGTTTGCAGCCGTGTTCAACTGCATCTCTGCCTCTGCAGAGGTCTGCACCAATACCTTCCTACCTGGAGCTAAAGGTAAGACTTGTCCCAGAATGTGCTACGAGTTTGCCTGTGTGTGTGTGCACGTGTGTGTTGGTGTTTAAACCTGACTGACATCGTAGTCAGATCTCATTAATTGCACACATGTGTGATAGAAGAGGACTACAGATACTTTGATATATCCTGATACATTTTTGGGTTTAGGTTATTGGGTGCTTGTTGTTTGTTCATACTTACTCTTAACTGGAGTTCAGACAATTTAAGTTGATGTATTTTCTAGTGAAGTACAGTATAGGAGTGTTAACTAAATGTCTTTACAATGTAAATGCCAATATCTGTATATGCGTCAAATGGAAAATTCTGAGGAAACACCCCTCACGTTCTTCAGGGTTTACAGGGCTGATGATAAAGGTAGCAAGCATGTAATGTCCTGCAGTTTATTAGCTAGCAGTCTGCTACCCCATCGACTTTTGGAGGGAATGCCTCCCCGTTTTACGACATCCAGTAGCTTGTTCCCCTGCTGATTCAGACAGACAGACCTAATAAAATGCACACTTAAGCAGAGCACCATTTTTTCAGCTCCATTCACGCTACTGAAAAACATGGCTTACGGTGTTACTCCAGCAGACGACATGCAGAAACCGAGCAAAAGACACCTTCATCTGAATTTTACAGTTCTTGAATGTAAAAAAAATGTATTTGTTTCATTCTTGTGGACAAATAGTTTTGCAAAAGGTACATCTTACAGTTTTCTGTACGAGTAAGAAAGTCCCAATGTGACAGAGTGTATTTAGACAGCTGCCACTGAACTGAATGATTATTTGTACAAAACTCATCCCAGATACACCGCTGACCACAGAGTCAGTCTGAGTGTATGTATTCTCACGTCTGCGTATGTGAGTGGGTGTTTTCACTTTCCCAACAAACATACTTTTATTGCATTTGCTGGAACTTTGACTTCAACATTTCTAAATAGATTTACTGTCATTTTTTTTTTATTGAAACATAAGATTGTCAAAACATTTGAAAAAGGTTCCATGACAAACTATGAATTCTCTTTTACTCACAAATCTCTCTGTGATTTGATACCTTAATCACACAAGCAAGGCATGTTAGTAGTTTTACCCTACATGTTTTCAGTTCAGCTGTCCACAAGAGGAAACACTTGAAATTGCAATGAATAGAAGAATACATTTCCTAAGTACTCCTCCAGTCTAATAGAGGGAGTTTGTTACCATCCTTCATTTCAATGCCCAGCACGTATACAAGATATAGAGCGCTGTTGGCATCCACAACTGGGGCATATTTACAGCTCTCATATAGACAATATGAAACCTCTCAAGATTTCTTGCCAAGAAATCTTTGAGCAGCTCTGACGCTCAATTGTGCTTTCAACTCCGAACACTGTGTGATGTCATTCATACTTCAAATGAGTTCGTGCTTTTGAGAATGATGGTGACTTGGATGAACATGCATTATAAGGGAATATGAAGAGTCAAAATACTTTTTTAAACATCCAAAGTTGTTTCAAATGTAACCTTACAGTAGCAGTGCACCTAAAGCCACAACTGGGTGTGCACTGAATCTTATACACAAACACTCAATCGCCGTGTGCTCCAGTTGTTCTTGGACAACTCACTTCCATCCTCTCTACTGTCTCTTAATCCAGGAGACCAAGGTACGATTGGAGAGGAGGGAGATCAGGGAAAGCTGGGAAAGAATGGACCACCAGGACTTCCAGGTATCCAACACATTTTGTTTTTAATTTTCGAACTTGTAGTCTTCAACCCCAACTGATGCTGACTCAAATTACATCACCACAAACGTCTTCATACAACTGTTTTCACCATATGTAGTCCCCAAGACCTGTAAACAGACTTTGAGCTGTGTTGAATTGTTGGAGTTCCACTTGAAGGCGTATAGTCCACATAAAAAAATGTTTGGTTTGGTATCAGATTGCTGTTTGAAGATGTTTGAAGAGGGAAATATTAGCAAACTCACAGTGACTTCAGGTCTGTTTTAATGGCACCCACACCAGCTGGGTGACTTTGTGAGTCACAGAAGAATCAGACTCAACTTGAAAATAAAACGTCGTAGAAACATGAAACCCGGAAACATGTAGACAACAAACAGTCACAGTTGTAGACTGTGTATTGCTCGGCGTTGATTGTGGTTGTACTCAACTTTGCAAAGTTTGGTGCAGAGAACAATTGTTGCTGCACTATTATCCAGATTTTAAGTCAATTCAGTAAATTAAGTCTAACTATTCAAAAAGGCCTTTTACACAGCAGACATTTTGGCATTTCATAGTCGGAAAAGCACAGGTTTTACTCATGAGATAAACGATATCTTTGTTTTTATACAGTGACAGTTAATAATTATTACTATTTACCTGTGCTTTTCCCAGTGTGATATGTCAAAATGTCCTTTGTGGAAAATGGTGCAAAATAGTGATATGACAATAAAGTCTACTTCCTGTGCTTCTGTCTTTACTAGCAACATGTGTAACAAGGGCAAAAGTAATGGGTGAGAAGGCCTCACTTCTCTTATGTTTGCAGAGAAGTCTGACCTCACCCGTCTATAACTCAAAAATGTAATTCACATTGCTGCTGTAACCTGAACAAATAATCACGTCTTACTTTCTGCAGCTTCCAGACAGTCTGTGTGACTTTGCCCTGGCAGCAGCTTCTGCTTTTTCCTGCTCCAGACAGTTTGCTTTCCTTTGCTGCGCGGTAGATACAGCTTTGCTCTGTGACAGACAGACAGACAGACAGACAGACAGACAGACACACAGACAGACACACAGACAGACAGACAGACCTGCACTGATGTGTGTCTGTGGAGGAAGCAGACGTGTTAATTGCTGCTGCAGGAAAGCAATGGCGTCCCGCTTTGCCATATGTGTTCCAACTGGGCTGGTAGATGAGCTAGCCAATCAAGCAGCCATATGATATACATGTCTGCGCGCACACACACACACACACACTGAGGTATAAAATTAGCAATACATGCACACAAGGCAAGCAAGCCTGTAGACACAAGGAGGCAGACGTACCCGCACAAAGACACAATACATAATTGTATTTACACACGCACACACACACACACTGTGTAAAAACACTGGTTCCTGGCTGCCCTCTTGCTCTCTGCAGATGTTTGTTTTATTCAATAACTTCACACAGAGGTCCACACACACACACACACACACACACACACACACACACACACACACACACACACACACACACACACACACACACACACTCAACAACAACAGAAAGACACATGCCAAGACTGCTTGAGTCTTTTCCAAAACTGTAAAGAGAAAGAAAGTCTATATATGTGAACCCTTTTCAACTTTTCAACAGTGTAGCAAACCCAATCATTATGGTTTTTCTGTGTGTATGCTTGCTGTAGGATGAAGGCAGGTTCCTGTGATGACTTTGTAACTGCAGTATGCCAACAGCTCAACAGATGACGCATGTATTCCCTTAAGTTAAGGCCGTTTTACAGGAAGCAGTTGATTCATTTTGGAATGTTAAAAGGGAATACATGACTGAATGCTCTGGTGGGCAACAAAAACTATTTGTTGCTCCAAACTTAATAACGTCGACGAAGTGTGCTGCTGGATTCATGCATTTGTTAATGGTGCTTTACTTACTGTAAAACTGCTGCTAAACTTTATCAGCGTTACAAAAAATAAAGCTCAGTGTTATGTAAGGATCTTAATTCTTGGGAAGGAACTTTTGGGACAGCAAGCAATGAACCATATGTACAACAAATGGAAAATCTAGCTTAAGCCTTAATTTATTTCATGAGACCCAGCTCTATCTCCTCTGTAAACAGAAGTACCAGTATTCATTTGTGCTCATTGTCTTTGAGCAAACAAAGTGTAATGAATGATCTTCTTAGCATTTGAACCTCTTGTATTTTGGTTGTATTAAGCCTTGAAAACATTTAGTCCATTGAGCGTTTTGGAAATAGCTTGAGGCTCTGTGATTAAAATGACAAATATGTCCTTCACCTCCTTTATCCTCCAGCAGCTGGAGAATCCAGACGTTAGACCGGTTGGAGGGGTTGGCCATTATAAAGAGCGACTGCAGTGATAGGGAGCACTGTTATCTGGACGTTTAGATAGACGGTTTAACTGGCAAGCATAGTCACATGCGAAAACAACATTTATCAACTTTTATAGACAGAAGGAATAACGAGAGACCAATAGATTCAATTTCTGCATATGGCAAAAAACGAACACCGATAATCATGGTTCACAATCAGTTCTCATGTCCATAGTGTCAAAATATTGACTTTGAGATGGTGCTTCTCAGGCGTTCACACTGAAAATGATGCAGAAAACTGCACACAGATAACAGTGAAAACGTTTCCCATAGGCCAGAGCTTTACATAGTCTACCAGACCTCATACAATCCATAAGACCTCACACCTTCTGCCAACACTTGTCACAAATCATCAAGTAGAAACTCCACACGAGAAAATGGGAAATCCTAGTGAAAATCTGGCTTTGTGTGTGTGTGTGTGTGTGTGTGTGTGTGTGTGTGTGTGTGTGTGTGTTTTCCCACACACGCACACACACACATGCACACGCACACATACCCGCACAATCTCTCTCACACACTGATATTCTCTTTTAACACCAAACTAAAGTGGCCTCAATAGGATTGTGGAGTGAAAGTTGACAGTAATCAGAATACAGAGAAGGACTGTAATCGCATTGTCATTGTGTCAACAATCAGATCAAAGATAAAACCAGATAATCAACAGCTGCTTACAAATAACTCGACTGATCATTGTTGATTACACACTTTTTTACAGGAAACAAAGAAACAGAATGTAACAAAATTAGATCAATAAATAATAAATGCAATCATTCACTCTGTTTATTACATTTAAAGGTGGACTTCCACTTTGACTAAACCTGCAACAAAACACATTTTCTCCCAGACTATCGTCACTCCACAAGCAGCCTCACAACACAAAAAACTTAAGTCTGTGCCCAAAATCAATCAGCATTTTCCCTCTAATTTTTTTACTGGCATAATAATAATAGCAATAGCAGCATCACTTGAAACCAAAGTATACAGAGATTGTTGGAAAAAAGCCTCCGGGCTTGCAATTTCTGGAAGCATGCAATTATATTGATTAGACTTTAAAACAACTAAATAATCAAAAAACAAAGAGAACTGATGAAAGCCATGAGGAACTGTCATAATTGTAAGAATATGACAAGCATGGATTATATAATGTATGTCTAACTATAAGGGGGCTTTAAAAGATACAATGAAGAGATTTCACAGTGATATCTACCATATTCTGGAAAATGTTGCATCGTGTACACACTACCCTTTTCTGTATGATCATCCGTCTGTGTTGGAAAGTCATCATCTCAAACTGAAATGATGAGATTTATTTGCCGTGTTTTCTGAATTATCTCCATATATTCTTCCTCCTCTCATCCTCTGTCTTCCTCAGGAGCGTCAGGAGAGTCGGGGCTTAAAGGAGAGGTGGGCCACACAGGAAAGATGGGGCCTATTGGAGACAAAGGTAAAACAAAAAAGTATAGTTTCTAGAAGCACTTTTAATGTAAACACTGTTCCTGTCTTTGTATCCCCTTCATTTTCTCTTCATTTATAGTTAACTTCATACTATACTACGACTATAAGCATGGGCCTTATGGATTCACATTACAGTAAGTCAAATAGAGTGTATCCAGTAAATCAAAGAGGAGAGTGCATCAAGTGGAAACCCTCCTGCATCCTCAGTGCCCTGTGGAAAAGAATATTTATAAAATGAGAAAAAGATTGATTTGCCTTTAAACCCATCCTGTGTATAAATGTATCCTTGTCCTGGTGCCATGACACTTTTCAACCTGCATGCAGTTGTCAACAACAGGCTACAAAAATGGCAAAAATGTAACTGTGAGGTTTCTACAGGATTTTAGTGACTTTATAATTGCCTGAAAGAAGAAATATTGTTTCCTGAACTCCTCCTCAGCCTGGACTGCAGCTCCATAATCATAGACTCAAAACATTGAAATAAGTAGAACAGACATCGCTACAAAACCAGCAAACTTGATTCGTCCCAAGACTAATACACACGAGGAGGAATGTTTCACGATCTATTTTATGTTTTAGATCACATCCAAAGATAGAAGAAAACATAATCCTACAGTATGAGGTTATCAGCGTTGGCTGAAACTATTTCAAGCTTTATTTTTATTTTTTATGAGCAGTCATGTTCCCCTGCCTCTTTAGGCATTTACTTTTCTCAGTATTCATGTTGAATACACTTACAGGAAAGTGGCTGTGCATCAGCCATCTCAGGCAAAGGAGTGAGGTCACAGGTTTGGATTTCCCTTGATCCTGAGCGCCGGTGGCTCATAAAACACATCACAAACTGAAATTCAGCTACTCTTTTACTGAATGTCATGCTCACTCACAGAAAACTGTTCATTTAAGATACACTATAGATACAGTAAAGATTATTATGATACATGAGAAAGTATCCTGCTATAATTCTATGCATATGTCATCCTATTATCAGTGAGTTTACAGGGCTTACATTTTGCTGGGCAAAACTATCTAAAGCTTTGAAAGCATGTGCAATGTGGAAAGCCAACCATCGGACTGCGGAAACAGAAATGTTTGGGGTGAATTGAACTCCATGCTCCAGAGATGACATTTGTCTTGATAACCATGGAGCTACTGGAAACAGGATAATACGTCTGAAACCAAACCTGTTGACAAAAGCCTGATCAGATTGTTCAGGTCCACATATAAAACCAGCCAATTGTGATGTTTGTTCATTTCCTAAGTAAAGCGCAAGTATAAGAGAGTATGTTCTTGATTTTATATACACATAAAGCTACTATTTACCCTTATTTCTATATTTTAAAAAGTATTTTTCTTGTCATGTTGAGACCTATTTGGAGCAAATACATCTCACTCACAATAGGTCAAAATTTGACCTGCGTAAATCTATATCTGTGTGCAGCCATATTTTAAATGTTTCATGTATGATACAGCCATCTGGTGGTAACCTGCTGTAACTGCATACCAATGTCACGTAACACAAGAAGCTGGCAGTATGTTCAATTAATAGTAAATAGAGAGTCAGTGTCAGTACTGTGTTATTTATTTATATTCTAAGTGATTAAAAACAAGAAAAGGTGAATTGCCAGCATCACAGAACTTTAGGAATAGTCTCACATGTGATTTCTATTGCTCTGTAGGTAACAAAGGAGGTACAGGTTTGGAGGGACCCAGTGGTTTAAAAGGGAAACCAGGTGAGTACGTTTAAAGCATGCAGACATTGCTTTTTTCATATCCTATATACAATACCCACCTATTAAATGGTAAATGACTCTGGACATTCTTGTTGCTGCAGAAATGCAGTAGAACAGCTGTAAATACAGCTCAGCTGTCAGAGAATATTAGGATTAGGTGATGTTCTTTGTTGTTTTGGCCCTGTACGACAACAGCCTTGGAACAAGCAAGAAGAAGAAGGCTGCAGAGCTTCACCAGGGACGATACCAAATATTGGCTCCTGTCTGATGGTCACAGACTTAGAAGCGTACTTATCATTCAAAACTTATGGATAGCGTTGCAAATAGTCCTTCAATGCTATGAACCTAATTCTAACAACCCAAGGCTAGGGTGGAGGAGGCATTAGCCATGCAGCAGGACTTGTCTGCATAGAGTGACTGAGAACTTGTCGGCTCTCGAATGGCTATGAAAGCACACAACAAAGAAAGCACAGCGGTGTTCCACTGTGACGCTGTACACGAATTTAAAGTGGTAGAGTTTTGTCTCAGTCATAAAACAGAAAGGTTAATTATGGACTAATAAATCCTGTACACACTCAAATAAAGGTGTGCTGGCCTTTGTTTACTACCAGGCACAACATGTGACTGTGGCAGATACAGGAAGGTGGTTGGACAGCTGGATGTCAATGTAGGCAAGCTGAGGAATGCTGTCAAGTTCGTGAAGAATGGTGAGTGCCGAGTAATATTTATGGTTTAGCACACACTACACTGTACAGTAAGTTAAGTGCACGTGAGCCAGCTCAGTATCCTCAAAAGTGTGAAAAACACAACATGTAGCTCTTAGTTAAGATAAAAAGGAAAAGCTGTATTGACTTGAGATTGAATTTATGAATTTGTAGGCCATCTTAGAAAAAACACAATGTTTTGCAACTCAATATCGTCTTTCTTTTCTTCCTGTTACCTTCCCTTACGTTGTTGTTATTTGTAATGTACAACACCACTCCTGATTTGCCTTTTGTTCGCATGTCTGAAAGACTTACATGATGTACTTTTCTTCTCATGCCTGTGTTTACCTCTGGCATGTAATTAGATGAACTTTGACAAGGAGACTCAGCTTTTCTCTCTTCAGTTTTCTGTCTCTTTTCTTGTGAGTACTGGTCTGAGAGGCATAGTGGAGCTGCAATTTAGATACGATGAAACTACGTCCTTGTTTTCATTCATAACGCCATGTCAATGCCCCGACAATCATGAGGCTAAAGCCCGCTATAGAAAAGGTTTAGTCTGGCCTACTGGCTTCTGATATTTTTTGTTTCTTGTTTTTTTTATTTAATGTCTTTTTTTCTTTTTACCAAATACATATTGTTGTGTAGTTCTTTTCTTTTTTTTCTTTGAACATAAACATTCTCTCCAAAGAAAACTGTTTCATAGATTACCATGTAAATACTGTACATTTTCTACCTTCTAAATACGTTTAACCCTGTGCTGTGCAGTCATCTTGGGGCTGAAGGAAACAGAAGAGAGGTACTACCTGCTGGTGAAGGAGCCTAAGAAGTTCAGAGAGGCTTCAATGAACTGCAAGTTGAGAGGAGGCACCCTAGCCATGCCAAAAACCAGCAACACCAACCATCTAATGGCAGACTATGTCAGTCAGGCAGGACTGACAAGAGTTTATATAGGAGTGCTGGCTCAAAGCAAGGACACAGTAAGTGGGCGCCATCAGATGCTCATAATGTACATGCAGACACACACACACACACACACACTAGCAGGTGGTTTCCAATTTTGGTCTTTTGTCCTCTTTTGCCACTGTTTTCTAAAGGAGGGTGAATATTTCGGGCTAAACTCTCCCGAAACCTTTGGATGAACTTCATAATAATTTCTCTGTCTCCATCTGTGTTTGTCATCAGAATGAAACAAGCACTTATGTGTATGCAGACTCCAGCCCTCTGCAGTGGTTTGCAGGGTGGAGCCAAGAAGAGGAGCTCAGCTCTAGAGTAGCTCCCACCACAAACTCAAGCTGTGTGGAGCTGCTCCCCACTGGGGCATGGAGTCATGTGGAGTGTGAAGCCACCATGTTTTTCATCTGCGAGTTCCCAAAGAGCAGGAGAAGAGGAGGAGGAGGAAGAGGAGGGACACCTGCCCTGGCATCATCATGAGTCAATGAGACATTCAGACTTGCATGCAAAAGGATATAAGTAGACATGTTGTTTAGAACTGGCATTTATAAAAACATAAGCATTCAATTCAAAGTCTTTTCAAAATAAGAGTTATAATTTTGGTTGCAACTTACCCTTATATTTATTGCCGATTAATATGCACATTGCTTTCTTGATGAATTGATTCATCTTCTTCTTCGTGCCATTGAGTGCCTGTCATTGTGCACATCTTGAGCAAATTCAATTTTCTTGCATTCGGCTACTCCTTACCTTTTTTTCTGAGTATTGTCCCTGATCTGCTTGGGAAGCCTTTTTTCCACCGTTTTTGGTGGATTCCTGGATATATTAAACAATGAATCAGCAGATTGTTGAAGCTCTACTTTAAACAGACTTTTATCAAGCAATACATTACAGTCATTTAGCAGACGCTTTTATCCAAAGCAACTTACAATTCAGTATCTATCTATACACCGTACAGCTAAAGGAGCTATTTGGGGTTAAGTGTCTTGCTCAAGGACACATGGACATGCAACTAGTGGAACCAGGGATCGAACCGCCGATCCTCTGATTGCAGGACAGCACCTCCTCTCCACTTAGCCATGGTCACCCATACATATAGTTTGGGTTGGTAGCAGAATGGTTTGTGCAAGTAAGCTTGTTTGTTTTTAGGGTTTAGAACTCAAGTGTGCCAATTCAATGCTGGCTGTTGGCTTGCTTTTACATTTACATTTGTAATAACCAAACCAGTGTTGCTTTTGAATTCTTACTGTAGTTACTTTAGAACTTGTGATCTAAACTTGTTCACAACGTGCTGAGTAAATCAGACCTGTGCTGGTCATAAACACACACGCCCTCCCCTCCATCTCTTTGGCAGACACCAGCCTGTCACACATCTCCTCCAGGAGCCTCTGCCTGTTTGTACAGCTCTCTAGCTCTCTGTCACACACACACACACACACCAATGTTCCCTCTAAGCTGCGCGCTTGAGCAATCGCGCACTGCTCGCACATTCTCAGCGCACAAGAAAATCTATGCAGCGCATAAAATAAAATTCAACATAAACGTATTAATTAATATCTAATATTAGTCCTAATCTTATCTAATCAATTAAACCAATAATAATAATAATAATAATAATAATTTTGTTTTCTGTACTATTTTGCAACGTAACTCAGTGAGTGACAGGTGTCCAGCCAATGATACGATTCGGTTCACTTACGCTACGCAGCCAATCATAGCATTGACACTATTGCCCTGCCCATTCGCGCCGTGCAGGTTAGCTAGCTAACAACAGTGCGGCGGAGTTACGAGACGCAAATGCTAACCCCTTATCATGGCGAAACGAACGGGCAGCGACACATCCACTCACCAAGCCATTGGAAAAAAGAAATGTGGTTATTTTAAGATGGAATGGCTGTCGGAGTATGTTCAAATAGAAGAACAAGCGGTGAAACTGGGTGAGATTTTTTCTTTTTCGAGGGGGAAGGGTCTACTCTGCAAAACATGCAGCGAAGCTAAAGTAGCAAATGAGTTTTCCGAGGGAAAAATGTGGACTGAATGGAAGTTGGACTACCTCAAGCGTCACATTCAGCAGAAAAAACTAAAACTAAAATCAAAACAGCATCCAGAAATCGTCTTGAAGTGGCACATTTGGACCAGCTGATGCGCATAAAGTCAAAGCAAGAAGCAGACGAAGCCATCAACCTGGACAAAGTGTACAACCATTGGAGAAGTGAGAAGGACAGACGTGAAAAATAAGGTAAAATTTAAGTCAGATTTGTGCATATTCTCGTGACATTTATTAAGATTTTTTACTTATGGATATTAATCATTAAATTATGTTACTACTAGATCATTTATGGGTAGTAGAAATGATAATAAAAAACTGAGTAATTACATATTTTACAGACAGAGTTACAGGAATTTACACTGTATCACAAGCTACAGCACACGTCATTGTGCAAAATGTGAATGTTTTAATGTGAACAAAATGTTATGTCTGAAAGGTGTATATGTATCATTTCTTCCAGAACAGGACCCTCACACAGGCCACAACAGGACCCTCACACAGGCCAAAGCAGGACTCTTCCCATGGCCAAAGCAAGACTCTCACATAAAACATACTACACATCTCATGAACAACAAGATTTTTGTCTTTTTCCTTTAAAGTTTGTCAAATCACTTATATTAAAAGTAAACTAGTGAAAATTGCTGCTGTAATTTGATTATTTTAATAAGCCATGTAACTTGCTATGATCCAAGGTTTTGAACAGGTGTGATACTGGTGTGTGGCCACAGCGTGCACATCTGATGTTGCTCACAGTGGTCCTCAGTGTGCTCAGGGAGCTTGTGTGTATGCCCAGACACATGAAAAATTAGAGGGAACATTGACACACACACTCCCACACACACACAGGTGAAGAAGTGAAGAGTGAGGATGAAGTGTGTGACTCTTGTAGTTTCCCTGCTGTTGATGGTGTCCCACTCTGAAGCCACTGATGGATCTGGTGAGTGGAAAGGAAAAACAGCAAAAGTGTTTCTGAATCAGTGCTTTCTACATCGTGGGGATATCTTCTCTCCTCCAGACACATACTGTATATCACATCTCCATCTCTTTACAGAAGCAAGTGAGTTAGTACGCAATGATGGGCAGGTTAAAGCAATCATACATTTTATGTTTTACATGGTCAAAAAAGTGATTTCACAATTTGAAATGATCAATCTCTGGCAACAAAAAGTTGGGAAATGACCTTGAAATACAATAATGTGGATATTAGAGTAGTAAGAAATGTGAAAAGGTTGTCTAATGTGTGTCACTGTTGTTCTAAAATAAAATGTAGCTACATTAATTCATGACAGTCTGCAAAGTGATGAGGACAAGCACAGTCATTGACAACAATCAAGCCGCAGTATTTAAACAATGTTTTGACTTCAAGGATGCCCAAAGCGACATCCTGGAGATTGAGGTCTGGGACGAAGACGAGGGTTTGAATGGCAAAGATGACTTCACGGGAGAATGCCAGATTCAACTGCATAAACCTGACACTGAAGAGAACTGTGACTTTGAGAATGATGAAGTGTCACTGAGTGACACATGTTTTTGAAGCACAAAAAAAAGAGATAACGTTTTTTTTCTGTTTGTGTTTTTTTTAAATGGATGGATGCTTCCATTAATAATATTATTTTAAAATGAGTAGCAGAAGACAAAAAACGTTCTAGCCAATATGCCCTTTCTGTAATCTGACTCTAACATTACATACATTAAATATGACAACATATTACTGACAACTATTGAATGTATTGCCATAAAAACTGGTCATTTCTCCTCAGGAGGAACTGTAATATATTTGGTGATCCTTCACATTTCTTCATGCGCCGCAATCTGTATCGACGTCAGCACTTTTCTTATTTTGTTCCAGTAACAGGCTGCTTATTCCCATGACATGTTTCCTCTTGCTGATGTTTCTGCCCTTTGTCTGATTTTTGAGTGTTGCGCACCTTTAGGCCCCTCGAGGCGCACAACACTGAGGCCTTGCAACATATTATCGACAAAATTGCCACTTCCTTAAAAACACTTTTAAAAAAAAGTTCCTTTCAATTCACTGCAGTATCAATGACATGTAAGCATTACAATTACAGTGGTTACAATATGTGTATGATTATTCTTGTATTGTTTGTTTTTTGTGATTTTGCCTCAGTTGACCAATGACAATGAATAAGTGTCTCATCTGCCTACATCACTGACAAACCAACTGAATGTTATTGCAGGTGCTGCACTTGTTGGTTGTGTCCGATTAGTTAATACATGGTTGCTATGGATTGAATATGGGAGGACATCTCCTGCCGTTCACATTCAACGTTATTAACCTCGAACCAAGACATTATAAAAAATCAATCATGTATCATTGTTGTTGTTTGTTATGGTGTTGAACATGAACAATTGTCTTTATTTGTACAAAAACGGTGCTGTCCATATGGAGACTTTAAATATTTAAATATGGAACAATATATTTCAAGTTGCTTTGCCCTACTGTGTATAATCTGCAAGGTAACATGGCGAGCTACCAAGGCTTACCCCTTACATCCTGTTTTTTAAAACAACTAGTAAATTGCTGACTGTGCTGTAAGTGTGCCATCATTAAATGCTCAGCAGCAATCCTGATGCAAATAAAACTGTGAAGTATAGATGGTAAATGTGAAGTAATGTGGACAGTAATCTTAACAAATGATAAACATTTATGTAACTAAAGGCTTCACATATCCACTACAACTCACAACTAATATTTAAAAAATCCCAGAGTTCTGCTGACTCTCACACAAACCAACCATGTCCTTCCCACAAGTCTGTATTTGCAGTCTCAGCAAATCATTGAGCCTGAAGGGCAACTGACACAAATACTGACCACAAATTTGGGAGATGTCAGTGACATTCAGCAGCAAGTCAGGGGAGGTTGGGGAAGATAGTCTGAATCTGATGACTTCTGACAATAGACCAAAGTATGGATGGCGATCTCACATCTCAGGTAAGAGTACACATATAGCCATATTCCTGCCAATATACAGCACAACATTGAACAGAAACAGTAGCCGTAGTAATTATGAAAGTGTTTGATGAAATGTGGATGAGGACAATGTTAAACCATTCAGCTAAATTCGACATCTGCACTGCTTGTCCGTGATTTTTCATTCCCTTCTTGTGACAATTTTGTGATATAGTGTGGTGGATTGGAGCTGCTGCAGTGTGTCTGGGGTTTCTTCTGCTCATTTTGATCTTAGGCGTGGTGGCACACAGTAAGTACAATACTGCCTCAACAATGAACATAAGTACACAGCAAATACTCCTTTGAACACTTGAAATAAATCACTAAGTTTAACTTGGTGTAGCAGAAAGTCACATGATGATTTTCATGTTTTTTTATTGATTCTAAATGAACTTGCAGATTCCAGGGCTATCGGCGATCATCTGGACTCAAAGTGTGAAAACCTGATCTACAGCCTGACCATAGACAAAGACACTCTGAGCGATGAGCGGGATCAACTGAAGATTAACTCCGGCAACCTGACAAAAGAGATGGAGGTGCTCCAGAGCCAATACAACGCTATGGCGGAGAGTCGAGATAAGCTACAGCAGGAGGTCAACAGGTTGAATCTCAACAGAACAGGTAAGAAATGTACTTATGAAAGAAATTAAAACTTGAATGGAATCGTAGATTCACTACTGTAGAAAGGAAATTGAATTTAGATGCAGAAAATAGACTTGGATGGATCACACAATGCATGCTAGTATACTCCATTATGCACAAGGACCAGGATGATAACATCAGTAATTCCAACTAATGCAGCATCATTTCAGGTAACCCATTACATTTGATGCTGGTCTTATTTATTGCTGAATCTAACTGGTCTAAATATTCCTGTACTGTCTGTTTAATGTTAAACAGAACTCCTGAACACTTCCTGTGTAACTTTAAACAGACAGCACAAAAGTGTTGTATCCAAAATAGCAACTCTCAGAGTCCACGTTTTGTAAACAGCAGGCTTTTTGCAGCAAACGTGAAAGATTCATTTGCATAACTGTTCAATTCTAACCACAACTACAATATTCAGCAGAGTTGTGTAGGAATCTTAAACCAAGTGCAGGCTCACTGCATGATAGTGGAGCTATGAGTCTTTACAACACACTGCAGCTTGATCTTTGTGTTGCCACATTATAGAGAATTAATATGATGGTATAAGTGCCATTTATGATTGGGCCTCCTGTGTGAAAGGCAGTCGTGGATGCTACTGTAACAGAGTGAAGGCTAGCATCATCAATCGTCTCTGTTGGGTTTAGAGAGGTTTACACTCCAGCAGTCCCAGCCATACTCATTATCTGAGATACCATGTGTTTACCGCTCTCTTTGGTGAGTCCTCATGACCAAACTTTACAAGTAACGGTGAAAGTGAAACCATATAGCTGTCATTTCTGCCAACAAAATAAATGGTTGCAGAGTAGAAATGAGAAGCCTTGTTTTGTCTACCACGGTCTGAAATCAAGGACCCATTGTTTCAAAAATGAATAGGACTTAGAAAAGGGAGGCTAAATCTACAGGAGCTTCTGCCCCCATTTAGGTACAGTAGAGTAGCCTGTACGACGTGGAGAGTGTCAACTATTTATATGACTGCCTCTTTATCAAATTTTTAAAAATATCGATCAATGTTACATTTTCTCTTTGGTCTGATAGGCTTATGTGTTCTGGGGTGTGAGGAGTGGCCATCTTGTGTCACTTACAGAAATTAGTCTTGAGAACCTGGACTTAAGCTCACAAAACGTGTTCCCTGCTGGTCCCCAAATCTTAGCTTAAAACGAAAACAGTTTGAGGATCACAATTACTAAAATACACATGTGCTGTCTCTAGATCAGCGGTTCCCAAACTTTTTAGGCCACGCACCCCCTTCTACATCCAGACCGGGTTCACGCACCCCCAATCCCCCCCCCCCCCACACACACACCTTTAAAAAAAAAAAAAAGCAACAGAGCCGCATAAAAATCGGACTAATGAGAGAACAGTTTGCTCGCGCGTGGCGTTTGTTTACAAGATAAAAAACACAAAAAACTCTTCCTGCACCGTGCCTTCCAAAAGGTAACGGACGTACACCAGACGATTGGCCAGATTGGCCACATCTGTAGACTCGTCTACTTGCAGAGAGTAAAACTCACTCTTCTTCACGCGACCGATTAATGTAGCCAGGATGTCTTCGGACAAAGCATCGATGCGCGCGACAGTGTTGTTGGACCACGTCCAACTTGTTCGCTTCTCTCTCTCCAATCATACATTCCACCATCTCTTTAACATTTGTTTCCCTCTCCACCACCGCCTCTCCTATTACGCGGTCAGAATACTACCACAACACGCCGCCTGTCTCCGGCAGAAATGCGCTCATACACACACGCACCTCCCCAGCAACGAGGCACATCACCCGGTCACAATACCTCCAGAATGTCCCCGGGTGAAATCCGGGACTTGGTTTTATGGTTCCGAGTGGCGGGTGCTCACCCGTTGGCGCTGGGACGCGAGGTCTCGAGCCGCCCCCGCCGCGAGGCCTCGAGCCGCCCCCGCCGCGAGGCACCCGATCGTCAGGTCTGTCAGCCCTCGGAACAGGCCGCGGGGCAACAACTCGTGGGTGGCGGGGCAGAGGCGAGGCAGATCACAGAAACATCATAAAGACTAAAGTACAGCAAAGATATGTTGATGAGAAACGTATTTGTACGTCAAACACAAACGTAATCAGGGAGAAAATACGTTTGTGGTCAAACGTAATTGAGAATGCATTTTAGTTTTGGGGGAACGTAATTTTTAGGAGACGGGACTGCACCGCCATTACATCTTTTCTCTCGCGCACCCCCTAGAGGCAGCTCGCGCACCCCCAGGGGTGCGCGCACCCCACTTTGGGAATCCCTGCTCTAGATGAACCTTGCCACAAAGGATGGGAATCATTCAGAGACAAGTGCTACTTTTTCTCTCCTAATGGAGTGACTAAAACCTGGGAAAGCAGCAGAAACGACTGTAAAGAAAGAGGAGCTGACCTGATGATCATAAGCACAAAAGAAGAGCTGGATTTTGTCGTCAGAACGATTGAGAGAACCTGGATCGGTCTGTCTGACAAGGAGCAAGAGGGCAAATGGAAGTGGGTGGATGGGACTGATCTGTTAAGTGATGAATTCTGGCAAAGCGGGGAGCCCAATAATCATGGTGACAATGAGGATTGTGCCGAGGTCTCGCGTTCAACAATGAAATTTAATGACGTGCCTTGTACTACAAAGTTTTCATGGGCGTGTGAGAAATAAGGTCCTGTGGGCATTTGTTGTTTTTCAGTTGATGCCATTTAGTGCCCACCACTTTTTATGTGATTATTATTACTCTTATCTGGAAATAAATATGGTTATAGTCTGATTACAACTGTTCCTTTTAGTGTCAAATATACTGTGAATTCAGAAATGACATAAAAGGCAGTAAAATATGAATAAAGGTGATTTATCCATTTAAAATATGACGCTGAATGAGTTTTCTTTTATCCTCACATTGCCTGTTCATATTTTGTTCCTGCTTTTATCAATTATTAGCATTTCAAAGCGAAAAGTGTAATGCACATTGTTGTGTCTTCTTAAAGTTTCTTCCGCTGAGTCTAAAATGAAAAGTAAAAACCCGGAAAATTAAATAATTCATAGACTCACTACTCACTTGATGATTTGCGTGTGTTTCTTTGATTCTAAATGAACTTGCAGATTCCAGGGCTATCGGCGATCATCTGGACTCAAAGTGTGAAAACCTGATCTACAGCCTGACCATAGACAGAGACACTCTGAGCGATGAGCGGGATCAACTGAAGATTAACTCCGGCAACCTGACAAAAGAGATGGAGGTGCTCCAGAGCCAATACAACGCTATGGCGGAGAGTCGAGATAAGCTACAGCAGGAGGTCAACAGGTTGAATCTCAACAGAACAGGTAAGAAATGTACTTATGAAAGAAATTAAAACTTGAATGGAATCGTAGATTCACTACTGTAGAAAGGAAATTGAACTTAGATGCAGAAAATAGACTTGGATGGATCACACAATGCATGCTAGTATACTCCATTATGCACAAGGACCAGGATGATAACATCAGTAATTCCAACTAATGCAGCATCATTTCAGGCAACCCATTACATTTGATGCTGGTCTTATTTATTGCTGAATCTAACTGATCTAAATATTCCTGTACTGTCTGTTTAATGTTAAACAGAACTCCTGAACACTTCCTGTGTAACTTTAAACAGACAGCACAAAAGTGTTGTATCCAAAATAGCAACTCTCAGAGTCCACGTTTTGTAAACAGCAGGCTTTTTGCAGCAAAAGTGAAAGATTCATTTGCATAACTGTTAAATTCTAACCACAACTACAATATTCAGCAGAGTTGTGTAGGAATCTTAAACCAAGTGCAGGCTCACTGCATGATAGTGGAGCTATGAGTCTTTACAACACACTGCAGCTTGATCTTTGTGTTGCCACATTATAGAGAATTAATATGATGGTATAAGTACCATTTATGATTGCGCCTCCTGTGTGAAAGGCAGTCGTGGATGCTACTGTAACAGAGTGAAGGCTAGCATCATCAATCGTCTCTGTTGGGTTTAGAGAGGTTTACACTCCAGCAGTCCCAGCCATACTCATTATCTGAGATACCATGTGTTTACCGCTCTCTTTGGTGAGTCCTCATGACCAAACTTTACAAGTAACGGTGAAAGTGAAAACATATAGCTGTCATTTCTGCCAACAAAATAAATGGTTGCAGAGTAGAAATGAGAAGCCTTGTTTTGTCTACCACGGTCTGAAATCAAGGACCCATTGTTTCAAAAATGAATAGGACTTAGAAAAGGGAGGCTAAATCTACAGGAGCTTCTGCCCCCATTTAGGTACAGTAGAGTAGCCTGTACGACGTGGAGAGTGTCAACTATTTATATGACTGCCTCTTTATCAAATTTTTAAAAATATCGATCAATGTTACATTTTCTCTTTGGTCTGATAGGCTCATGTGTTCTGGGGTGTGAGGAGTGGCCATCTTGTGTCACTTACAGAAATTAGTCTTGAGAACCTGGACTTAAGCTCACAAAACGTGTTCCCTGCTGGTCCCCAAATCTTAGCTTAAAACGAAAACAGTTTGAGGATCACAATTACTAAAATACACATGTGCTGTCTCTAGATGAACCTTGCCACAAAGGATGGGAATCATTCAGAGACAAGTGCTACTTTTTCTCTCCTAATGGAGTGACTAAAACCTGGGAAAGCAGCAGAAACGACTGTAAAGAAAGAGGAGCTGACCTGATGATCATAAGCACAAAAGAAGAGCTGGATTTTGTCGTCAGAACGATTGAGAGAACCTGGATCGGTCTGTCTGACAAGGAGCAAGAGGGCAAATGGAAGTGGGTGGATGGGACTGATCTGTTAAGTGATGAATTCTGGCAAAGCGGGGAGCCCAATAATCATGGTGACAATGAGGATTGTGCCGAGGTCTCGCGTTCAACAATGAAATTTAATGACGTGCCTTGTACTACAAAGTTTTCATGGGCGTGTGAGAAATAAGGTCCTGTGGGCATTTGTTGTTTTTCAGTTGATGCCATTTAGTGCCCACCACTTTTTATGTGATTATTATTACTCTTATCTGGAAATAAATATGGTTATAGTCTGATTACAACTGTTCCTTTTAGTGTCAAATATACTGTGAATTCAGAAATGACATAAAAGGCAGTAAAATATGAATAAAGGTGATTTATCCATTTAAAATATGACGCTGAATGAGTTTTCTTTTATCCTCACATTGCCTGTTCATATTTTGTTCCTGCTTTTATCAATTATTAGCATTTCAAAGCGAAAAGTGTAATGCACATTGTTGTGTCTTCTTAAAGTTTCTTCCGCTGAGTCTAAAATGAAAAGTAAAAACCCGGAAAATTAAATAATTCATAGACTCACTACTCACTTGATGATTTGCGTGTGTTTCTTTGATTCTAAATGAACTTGCAGATTCCAGGGCTATCGGCGATCATCTGGACTCAAAGTGTGAAAACCTGATCTACAGCCTGACCATAGACAGAGACACTCTGAGCGATGAGCGAGATCAACTGAAGATTAACTCCGGCAACCTGACAAAAGAGATGGAGGTGCTCCAGAGCCAATACAACGCTATGGCGGAGAGTCGAGATAAGCTACAGCAGGAGGTCAACAGGTTGAATCTCAACAGAACAGGTAAGAAATGTACTTATGAAAGAAATTAAAACTTGAATGTAATCGTAGATTCACGACTGTGGAAAGGAAATTGAACTTAGATGCAGAAAATAGACTTGGATGGATCACACAATGCATGCTAGTATACTCCATTATGCACAAGGACCAGGATGATAACATCAGTAATTCTAACTAATGCAGCATCATTTCAGGCAACCCATTACATTTGATGCTGGTCTTATTTATTGCTGAATCTAACTGGTCTAAATATTCCTGTACTGTCTGTTTAATGTTAAACAGAACTCCTGAACACTTCCTGTGTAACTTTAAACAGACAGCACAAAAGTGTTGTATCCAAAATAGCAACTCTCAGAGAATGAATCGGACTTTGAAATGGGAGGCTAAATCTACAGGAGCTTCTGCCCCCATTTAGGTACAGTAGAGTAGCCTGTACGACGTGGAGAGTGTCAACTATTTATATGACTGCCTCTTTATCAAATTTTTAAAAATATCGATCAATGTTACATTTTCTCTTTGGTCTGATAGGCTCATGTGTTCTGGGGTGTGAGGAGTGGCCATCTTGTGTCACTTACAGAAATTAGTCTTGAGAACCTGGACTTAAGCTCACAAAACGTGTTCCCTGCTGGTCCCCAAATCTTAGCTTAAAACGAAAACAGTTTGAGGATCACAATTACTAAAATACACATGTGCTGTCTCTAGATGAACCTTGCCACAAAGGATGGGAATCATTCAGAGACAAGTGCTACTTTTTCTCTCCTAATGGAGTGACTAAAACCTGGGAAAGCAGCAGAAACGACTGTAAAGAAAGAGGAGCTGACCTGATGATCATAAGCACAAAAGAAGAGCTGGATTTTGTCGTCAGAACGATTGAGAGAACCTGGATCGGTCTGTCTGACAAGGAGCAAGAGGGCAAATGGAAGTGGGTGGATGGGACTGATCTGTTAAGTGATGAATTCTGGCAAAGCGGGGAGCCCAATAATCATGGTGACAATGAGGATTGTGCCGAGGTCTCGCGTTCAACAATGAAATTTAATGACGTGCCTTGTACTACAAAGTTTTCATGGGCGTGTGAGAAATAAGGTCCTGTGGGCATTTGTTGTTTTTCAGTTGATGCCATTTAGTGCCCACCACTTTTTATGTGATTATTATTACTCTTATCTGGAAATAAATATGGTTATAGTCTGATTACAACTGTTCCTTTTAGTGTCAAATATACTGTGAATTCAGAAATGACATAAAAGGCAGTAAAATATGAATAAAGGTGATTTATCCATTTAAAATATGACGCTGAATGAGTTTTCTTTTATCCTCACATTGCCTGTTCATATTTTGTTCCTGCTTTTATCAATTATTAGCATTTCAAAGCGAAAAGTGTAATGCACATTGTTGTGTCTTCTTAAAGTTTCTTCCGCTGAGTCTAAAATGAAAAGTAAAAACCCGGAAAATTAAATAATTCATAGACTCACTACTCACTTGATGATTTGCGTGTGTTTCTTTGATTCTAAATGAACTTGCAGATTCCAGGGCTATCGGCGATCATCTGGACTCAAAGTGTGAAAACCTGATCTACAGCCTGACCATAGACAGAGACACTCTGAGCGATGAGCGAGATCAACTGAAGATTAACTCCGGCAACCTGACAAAAGAGATGGAGGTGCTCCAGAGCCAATACAACGCTATGGCGGAGAGTCGAGATAAGCTACAGCAGGAGGTCAACAGGTTGAATCTCAACAGAACAGGTAAGAAATGTACTTATGAAAGAAATTAAAACTTGAATGGAATCGTAGATTCACTACTGTAGAAAGGAAATTGAACTTAGATGCAGAAAATAGACTTGGATGGATCACACAATGCATGCTAGTATACTCCATTATGCACAAGGACCAGGATGATAACATCAGTAATTCCAACTAATGCAGCATCATTTCAGGCAACCCATTACATTTGATGCTGGTCTTATTTATTGCTGAATCTAACTGATCTAAATATTCCTGTACTGTCTGTTTAATGTTAAACAGAACTCCTGAACACTTCCTGTGTAACTTTAAACAGACAGCACAAAAGTGTTGTATCCAAAATAGCAACTCTCAGAGTCCACGTTTTGTAAACAGCAGGCTTTTTGCAGCAAAAGTGAAAGATTCATTTGCATAACTGTTAAATTCTAACCACAACTACAATATTCAGCAGAGTTGTGTAGGAATCTTAAACCAAGTGCAGGCTCACTGCATGATAGTGGAGCTATGAGTCTTTACAACACACTGCAGCTTGATCTTTGTGTTGCCACATTATAGAGAATTAATATGATGGTATAAGTACCATTTATGATTGCGCCTCCTGTGTGAAAGGCAGTCGTGGATGCTACTGTAACAGAGTGAAGGCTAGCATCATCAATCGTCTCTGTTGGGTTTAGAGAGGTTTACACTCCAGCAGTCCCAGCCATACTCATTATCTGAGATACCATGTGTTTACCGCTCTCTTTGGTGAGTCCTCATGACCAAACTTTACAAGTAACGGTGAAAGTGAAAACATATAGCTGTCATTTCTGCCAACAAAATAAATGGTTGCAGAGTAGAAATGAGAAGCCTTGTTTTGTCTACCACGGTCTGAAATCAAGGACCCATTGTTTCAAAAATGAATAGGACTTAGAAAAGGGAGGCTAAATCTACAGGAGCTTCTGCCCCCATTTAGGTACAGTAGAGTAGCCTGTACGACGTGGAGAGTGTCAACTATTTATATGACTGCCTCTTTATCAAATTTTTAAAAATATCGATCAATGTTACATTTTCTCTTTGGTCTGATAGGCTCATGTGTTCTGGGGTGTGAGGAGTGGCCATCTTGTGTCACTTACAGAAATTAGTCTTGAGAACCTGGACTTAAGCTCACAAAACGTGTTCCCTGCTGGTCCCCAAATCTTAGCTTAAAACGAAAACAGTTTGAGGATCACAATTACTAAAATACACATGTGCTGTCTCTAGATGAACCTTGCCACAAAGGATGGGAATCATTCAGAGACAAGTGCTACTTTTTCTCTCCTAATGGAGTGACTAAAACCTGGGAAAGCAGCAGAAACGACTGTAAAGAAAGAGGAGCTGACCTGATGATCATAAGCACAAAAGAAGAGCTGGATTTTGTCGTCAGAACGATTGAGAGAACCTGGATCGGTCTGTCTGACAAGGAGCAAGAGGGCAAATGGAAGTGGGTGGATGGGACTGATCTGTTAAGTGATGAATTCTGGCAAAGCGGGGAGCCCAATAATCATGGTGACAATGAGGATTGTGCCGAGGTCTCGCGTTCAACAATGAAATTTAATGACGTGCCTTGTACTACAAAGTTTTCATGGGCGTGTGAGAAATAAGGTCCTGTGGGCATTTGTTGTTTTTCAGTTGATGCCATTTAGTGCCCACCACTTTTTATGTGATTATTATTACTCTTATCTGGAAATAAATATGGTTATAGTCTGATTACAACTGTTCCTTTTAGTGTCAAATATACTGTGAATTCAGAAATGACATAAAAGGCAGTAAAATATGAATAAAGGTGATTTATCCATTTAAAATATGACGCTGAATGAGTTTTCTTTTATCCTCACATTGCCTGTTCATATTTTGTTCCTGCTTTTATCAATTATTAGCATTTCAAAGCGAAAAGTGTAATGCACATTGTTGTGTCTTCTTAAAGTTTCTTCCGCTGAGTCTAAAATGAAAAGTAAAAACCCGGAAAATTAAATAATTCATAGACTCACTACTCACTTGATGATTTGCGTGTGTTTCTTTGATTCTAAATGAACTTGCAGATTCCAGGGCTATCGGCGATCATCTGGACTCAAAGTGTGAAAACCTGATCTACAGCCTGACCATAGACAGAGACACTCTGAGCGATGAGCGAGATCAACTGAAGATTAACTCCGGCAACCTGACAAAAGAGATGGAGGTGCTCCAGAGCCAATACAACGCTATGGCGGAGAGTCGAGATAAGCTACAGCAGGAGGTCAACAGGTTGAATCTCAACAGAACAGGTAAGAAATGTACTTATGAAAGAAATTAAAACTTGAATGTAATCGTAGATTCACGACTGTGGAAAGGAAATTGAACTTAGATGCAGAAAATAGACTTGGATGGATCACACAATGCATGCTAGTATACTCCATTATGCACAAGGACCAGGATGATAACATCAGTAATTCTAACTAATGCAGCATCATTTCAGGCAACCCATTACATTTGATGCTGGTCTTATTTATTGCTGAATCTAACTGGTCTAAATATTCCTGTACTGTCTGTTTAATGTTAAACAGAACTCCTGAACACTTCCTGTGTAACTTTAAACAGACAGCACAAAAGTGTTGTATCCAAAATAGCAACTCTCAGAGAATGAATCGGACTTTGAAATGGGAGGCTAAATCTACAGGAGCTTCTGCCCCCATTTAGGTACAGTAGAGTAGCCTGTACGACGTGGAGAGTGTCAACTATTTATATGACTGCCTCTTTATCAAATTTTTAAAAATATCGATCAATGTTACATTTTCTCTTTGGTCTGATAGGCTCATGTGTTCTGGGGTGTGAGGAGTGGCCACCTTGTGTCACTTACAGAAATTAGTCTTGAGAACCTGGTCTTAAGCTCACAAAACGTGTTCCCTGCTGGTCCCCAAATCTTAGCTTGAAACAAAAACAGTTTCAGGACCACAATTACTAAAATACACATGTGCTGTCTCATCATAATAAGACCCATAACATCAAACCTGGCTGGAACGAGTCTGTAGTTGAGTATCGTGCTGAAGCCTGTGAAGCCTTCAAATCATGGGCTCTAGCTGGTAGACCCAGACAAGGACCAGTGCTTGAGTACAAGAAGCTCACCAATGCAAGATATAAGTATGCCATTCGCTTCATTTGCAAGAATGATCAAGCCATGAGCGCTGACTCCATGGCCAAGAAGCTGCTAAGCAACAACGTAGTTGATTTTTGGAAAGAAGTGAGAGCTCTTAACTGTAAAACATCTTTACCATGCACTATAGATGGAATATCAGGAACAGACAACATTGCTGAGTTATGGCGACATCATTATAGCACCTTATTTAACTGCATCAAAAGTGATTTGTACAGCGTGGACAGTTCTGAGAGTAATGAGTGAATGGTAATTACATCATATGAGGTGCACCAAGCTATCAATAAACTGTCTGAAGGCAAAGCAAGTGGCTTAGACCATATTACTGCTGAACACCTTAAATATGCTAGTCCGAGGTTAGCTCCTCTCCTCGCTATTTGTTTTACTGGCTTCATGATTCACGGCTTGTTACCAGACTCAATGCTGTCTGTTCTCTTAGTGCCAGTCATCAAAAACAAAGCTGGTAAAGTATGTAGCCTAGAGAATTACAGGCCCATTGCTTTGGCCAGCGTCCTGTCAAAAGTCCTAGAAAGAATTATGCTGGACAGAATACAGGACTTCATCACCTCCACAGATAACCAGTTCGGCTTCAAAGCCAAACATGGCACTGACTTGTGTTTATATGCCTTAAAGGAAATTCTAAACAAATACAGAGGTCAAAACTCATCACTTCTTATGTGTTTTATTGATGCCTCCAAAGCTTTTGATCGTGTTAATCATAGTAAATTATTTTTTAAACTGAGCCAAAGAGGTGTCCCCACATACATAGTGAGAATTCTGGCTTACTGGTATGCGCACCACAGTATGCAAGTAAAATGGGGTAAAAGTGTGTCAGCCCCATTTGGGGTTAGCAATGGTGTCAGACAAGTTCTGTTTAATCTGTATATTGATGATCTGTCCAAGCAACTGAAAGCCTGTAACACTGGGTGCATGATTGGATATACTCTGGTTAATCACATCATGTCTGCAGATGATCTGGTGATCTTTAGTCCTTCTAGCGCTGGTCTTCAGCAGCTCCTCACTATATGTACTGTGTACGGTGTGGAACATGACATCAAATACAACGCCAGTAAGAGTGCTATCCTGATCTGTAGAACTAAAGAGGACAAATGTCTAAACTTCCCTGACTTCAAATTGTCTGACAATAATCTTGGTGTCTGTAGTGAAGTCAAATATCTCGTTCATTTTTTAACAGAACACATGTCTGATGATAACGACATTTCCAGGCAATGTGGTATGATGTATGCACAAGCAGACAGTCTCTCACGCAAGTTTGGTCTGTGTACTGATGGAGTGAAGATGTCTCTGTTCAGAGCATATTGTACTCCACTCTACACTGCACACTTGTGGTCAAACTACAGAAAAAAGAGTTTACAGAGACTTCAAGTGGCGTACAATGACGCCATGAGAATACTTTTAAAGAGAACGAGATGGAGTAGTGCCAGTGAAATGTTTGTGGCTGCACGAGTCAACACTTTCCAAACAGTTTTAAGAAATCTCATGTACAAATTCATCTGTCGACTGAATGACTATATAAATGGGATCATACTTGTTTTAACCAACATAAGGTTTAGCACCACACGCTACCAGTCCCAGCTGTGGCGACATTGGTACAGCTGTCTCTTTGTAAGGCATTGCTAGGCCTATGTACTTTTATTGTTTGTGTCTGTCTTTTTATGTATCTGTCTGTTTGGACCCCGAGTCTGAAATAAAGTCTATCTATCTATCTATCTATCTATCTATCTATCTATCTATCTATCTATCTATCTATCTATCTATCTATCTATCTATCTATCTATCTATCTATCTATCTATCTATCTATCTATCTATCTATCTATCTATCTATCTATCTATCTATCTATCTATCTATCTATCTATCTATCTATCTATCTATCTATCTATCTATCTATCTATCTATCTATCTATCTATCTATCTATCTATCTATCTATCTATCTATCTATCTATCTATCTATCTATCTATCTATCTATCTATCTATCTATCTATCTATCTATCTATCTATCTATCTATCTATCTATCTATCTATCTATCTATCTATCTATCTATCTATCTATCTATCTATCTATCTATCTATCTATCTATCTATCTATCTATCTATCTATCTATCTATCTATCTATCTATCTATCTATCTATCTATCTATCTATCTATCTATCTATCTATCTATCTATCTATCTATCTATCTATCTATCTATCTATCTATCTATCTATCTATCTATCTATCTATCTATCTATCTATCTATCTATCTATCTATCTATCTATCTATCTATCTATCTATCTATCTATCTATCTATCTATCTATCTATCTATCTATCTATCTATCTATCTATCTATCTATCTATCTATCTATCTATCTATCTATCTATCTATCTATCTATCTATCTATCTATCTATCTATCTATCTATCTATCTATCTATCTATCTATCTATCTATCTATCTATCTATCTATCTATCTATCTATCTATCTATCTATCTATCTATCTAGATCAACCTTGCCACAAAGGATGGGAATCATTCAGAGACAAGTGCTACTTTTTCTCTCCTAATGGAGTGACTAAAACCTGGGAAAGCAGCAGAAACGACTGTAAAGAAAGAGGAGCTGACCTGATGATCATAAGCACAAAAGAAGAGCTGGATTTTGTCGTCAGAACGATTGAGAGAACCTGGATCGGTCTGTCTGACAAGGAGCAAGAGGGCAAATGGAAGTGGGTGGATGGGACTGATCTGTTAAGTGATGAATTCTGGCAAAGCGGGGAGCCCAATAATCATGGTGACAATGAGGATTGTGCCGAGGTCTCGCGTTCAGCAATGAAATTTAATGACGTGCCTTGTACTACAAAGTTTTCATGGGCGTGTGAGAAATAAGGTCCTGTGGGCATTTGTTGTTTTTCAGTTGATGCCATTTAGTGCCCACCACTTTTTATGTGATTATTATTACTCTTATCTGGAAATAAATATGGTTATAGTCTGATTACAACTGTTCCTTTTAGTGTCAAATATACTGTGAATTCAGAAATGACATAAAAGGCACTAAAATATAAATAAAGGTGATTTATCCATTTAAAAAATGACGCTGAATGAGTTTTCTTTTACCCTCACACTGTTCATATTTTGTTCCTGTTTTTGTCAATTATTAGCATTTCAAAGCGAAAAGTGTAATTCACATTGTTGTGTCTTCTTAAAGTTTCTTCCGCTGATTCTAAAATGAAAAGTAAAAACCCGGAAAATTAAATAATTCATAGACTCACTACTCACTTGATGATTTGCGTGTGTTTCTTTGATTCTAAATGAACTTGCAGAAGTGTGAAAACCTGATCTACAGCCTGACCATAGACAGAGACACTCTGAGCGATGAGCGAGATCAACTGAAGATTAACTCCGGCAACCTGACAAAAGAGATGGAGGTGCTCCAGAGCCAATACAACGCTATGGCGGAGAGTCGAGATAAGCTACAGCAGGAGGTCAACAGGTTGAATCTCAACAGAACAGGTAAGAAATGTACTTATGAAAGAAATTAAAACTTGAATGTAATCGTAGATTCACTGCTGTAGAAAGGAAATTGAACATAGATGCAGAAAATAGACTTGGATGGATCACACAATGCATGCTAGTATACTCCATTATGCACAAGGACCAGGATGATAACATCAGTAATTCTAACTAATGCAGCATCATTTCAGGCAACCCATTACATTTGATGCTGGTCTTATTTATTGCTGAATCTAACTGGTCTAAATATTCCTGTACTGTCTGTTATATTTCACAATTTACCTAATCTGGCTTCCTGTTGTTCCACAGATGACTGTGCGGCCTCCAGAGACTAACCGCAGACTACGGTAAATGACTTTCCATGTGAACTGTGACAAATATGTGATCTCAAAACTTCTTTGATGCTCAAAAAAAAGAGAATCGGCCCTGAAAAAGATTTCTAATCTAGCAGTGCTGATCTTTCAAACAATTGTCTTTTATTGCATGTCAGGATACAGGGGTCTGATACCGGTCGTATTGATTCTAACTGCCAGCCACTAAAGTGAACTAAGCTCAGTGCCCTTTAAGAGGTTATATCAACATTGGTTCACATAAACCAAGTCCTGGCTAAACATTAACTCCATGTGGATTATAAGAAACTGCTCACCAACTGAATTAACAACATAGCAATTTCACGTCGCCGTGTGATGAAGAAAAACTGTGTTCCCAACAAAATACCCTCCAATACTTAACGTTTCAGTTCCATGTTTTAGTGCAAACGTGGTAAATGTCTGCTTTGGCAATATGTTCCCTTCTCTCCTCAGCGGTTACGCTAACCTTTAAGGTAATATTTACCTTTCAAACGTATTTGCTCATGCACTGGGAAAGTTAACCAGTGCACATGCCATTGTTTCTTAGCCTCAGTGTGAAATCAATGTCATCAGTATAGCCACGAGTCCAACTAATTGATTTTTCCTCTCATTAATGTTTCTGTTCTCTGCTGGTAAATGCTCACACAGGAGCCAAGTGCTCCAACACACTGTCAAAATGGGAGTAAAATTGCTGCCTTCAGTTGATGTTGGAATTACCAGAAATACAAGATGAATATACCGTTTATAATGTGAATGATTGCGCACTTATCAACAATTGACATTTAATGTGTGGAGAGCATAAAACCATTAAACAATTGGAGGAGTAAAAGAGTAATCCGTCAATGGTGTTTCATCATTGCAAACACACCCTGAAGTCTTTTATAACATCATTGATATACTACCTTACTTATGTATGATGCAGACAGCAGATTTATTCGGCCAAAATCAAATCTATTGGCATGTTATAACCTTTGAAAAACATTTCAATTCAAGGCTTGTCTGAGCGGAGATGAAAATACATTTGATCGTAATTCATTATGGGCAATGGATTTAAGAATCCCTCTCGAAAAGCAACTTCTACCAAATAAATTCATTCAAATCTTAGTTTCAGGATTTTTTTATCGCATTTTATCGGCTTCATCCTGCATCAACACAGCGAAAAAACTCCACTACAAGTAAAAGTCCTGCATTCATATACTTACTTAGGTGAAGGTATTATTACCAAAAAACCGACTTAAAGTATCAAAAGTAAAAGTACTCCCTGGCAAAAGTAATGATCCCTGGCAGTGTTTGACTATCATGATGTATTGTATGTGTCTCAGAGGGCTTTAAAATAGTTTATTTATCTTAAAGAATAAATGATAGACTATGGTGGTGGATGGATTATGATCATCTGTTTTAAATGTATGGGTATAATTGAATCTACTCCAGCTATGATCCATTATAATCATCATCACAAGCAAAACGTTGTCGTTATTTCTCACACGGACACATGGCATTCATGAAAGGATTTATCTGGGTGTCGGAGCTTCCGTGAGGTCCTTGAATGCAGCGCTGGTTTCCAGGGAGTGGCACCTGCACCTGTCCGACCTGTTTCCGGGGGACACATGACTCCGGAGGAATTTCCCTCGCTGCTCCCGTCCTTTGTCCGACGGAGTGTTTTCAGTGGGAGACGGAGGGTGAGAGCCAGAGGAGAGGGGGAGTCCGAGAGAAGAGAGAGAGGGCGATATAGAGATGTCGGAACCAGCCACTAATCCCGCTGCCACCTCGTTCCCAGCGCCAATTGTTTCCCTACCTTTGGGACTGGAAGTATTCAGAACTTACTCTGGAGCCCTCATTTGTGTAGAAATAGTAAGTGTGATTTTTTTTTTTTAAATAGAGAGCTTATTTATGTTCAGCTGCGTGTTATAGTCTTATCAGTGACCTCAGTGCTGTTGTAGTAACAGGCTACTCTGCAGGACCTTCAGTCACTATCAATAATTAATGACCTTATATGTTGTCAGGCTATTCATCTGTGATGAATCTGTGACTGCTCACTGTTTAAACGTCGTTAACACACTGATCTTCACTGTCATTGCCTCACTTCTTTTTTTTGTTACTTTCACTTGACAGCCAAAGCAAGGGCAAATGGCGCCAAGACTGTTTCATAGACCAGTGCAGGCCTGTAAAAAGGCCTCATTTCTAATGAACATCACATTATTTAACGGTGTCTTTACATGCTGTCTAAGCAAATGATGATTTTGACTACCGGTACTTATCTATCGGCCTGTTTGCAGTTCAGTGCCTTGCATATATATTACAATAGGCCCTCAGATGGAAAGAGTGTCATTTAAATGCCGGGCTGTGGCTGTTATCAGCGTGCACCCATATAACGTCTTTCCCAACGCCTATCATTAACCACAGCAGGTATGGCTGTAGATAGTTGGGAAGTTCCATAACACCATCTTCTTTCGTGTTTTAATCCACTGTGTTGACTTCATGTTTGCCCCGATGTCCAAAATACACCATGTCAAACACCACATGTGTTGCTCTGCCTTGGATTCTGTCACCAATGCCAGTGCTGTTAGCAGGAGGCAACACTGGTGTGAAAAGCAGAGTGCATTGTAAGCAACATTTTCAGACAACGCGAAACCTCGTAAGTTATTGATGCACCAACAGACGTGATATTCATTGAGCCACAGCTGTTACAGGTCACCTTACATTCACAATATTCTAATGATTTCCATATCAGTGACGTATACAGATTTTAGATTTGGCATTCGTAGGTGCAATACAGGCTACATATCTAGAGTTATCATAAATAGTTGACAACAAGCCTGTGACTATGTTACTGAGTCCTCTTCAACACGATGACCATTGTGAGTGTTTGATTCTATCCCCAGTTATTTGGGGGTCTGGTATGGATCCTGGTGGCTTCCTCCAACGTGCCCGTGCCTCTGCTGCAGGGCTGGGTGATGTTTGTGTCCCTCACCGCCTTCCTCCTGTCCTCCGCCTACCTCTTGCTCTTCGTCACCGGCCTGGCTGACCGCATCAACACCGACTGGAACGTCTTGGTGAGATGTCGATACAGCGGATAGCTGATCAGTCAGAGCAGTCATGCATTCGTGCATCCTTCCATCTATCAGTCCAGCTCGATATATGCACAGCTGTCTAGCTCTCTGTCTTTTTAGCGTGCAGTCGATCTGTCTAGGATTGACATGGCACGAAAAAATAACCAGACTGAAATTAGCACTGACATTTAAAGGGACTCTGCAGTCCCTTTAAATGGCATCACTTCAGGCTTTTGGTAATTGTGACTTCGTGTTTTTGTTTCTGTTCTCTGGTGTTTTATACAGTAGATTAACTTGTTGGGTGATTAATTGCTTAATTGAGCAAATAGTCTTCAGATCAATCGATAATAACCGACATGTAGATGTGACGTATAGCTTATCAAATGTAAATAACAAGAAATCACCACTAGAAAACAGTCTCATTGTATCATTAGAGCATATTCTATTAGTGCAGTAACTGCTATGATTATATCTGTGAGAGATTAAAGTGAGAACCTGTGCCATGCTGTCGCGTTATGTCATTGTAGTGTACTCTGTGTTAGGTCTGGGCTCTCAGACACAACAAGCCCTTCCTCAGGCTCCGGGCCTTGCTCCCAGGAGTAGCCAGGGGTTGCTTGTTTGTTTTCAGCTGAACAATGAGTGACATGGATGATGAGCTCACACCAAAGGGCAACAAAGGCCTGCCTGTAGGCCCGCCCGGGTCGCACAGTCGACAGCACAAACTCTCATTAACCTTCTTGACTCTCTGACACTCCCTCTCTCCCTCTGTGACTCATAATCCACCTTTATTCTTTCTCAATAGGAAGGTTTCCAAATCACTTTTTTATTCTCTCGTTCTTTCTTTGCCGTGTTTGTTGCCTCTCCCATGTTGTGCTTTGTAATTAATGTAAACGCTTGATGCGTTGACTGATTGGCCCGGTTTGTTATGTGAATGCCAAAGTCCAGGTAGCTGCAGAGCTCAGAGCGTTGTCTGATAATTGTCCAATGGGACGAAACACACATGTTGCCCATTCTTTGCTCCCATCTGCTGCACCTACTTGAACTTTTTTGGTATTTATTGCTAATGCATTCTCTCTTCTTTTCCTTCAGGATGTGTTTTACCATTTTATGGCTTTGCTTTTCTACTTTGCTGCCTTTGTGTTGGAGGCAGCAACCACAGCAGCCAATGGAGGAGCCAACATCACGCCACTGCCCAACAGCACTGAGACCGTCTTGTGTATAACCTACCCTCGGGGCAATATATTCACAGTGATGAGTGAGAAGCAGTACAGTATTAATGTTGCAGCCACGGTGAGTGCTATATATATCGTTTCAAATGAAGTCTGTAGCGCAGTGCATATGCATCATTTGTGCATTTGAACTAATATTGTCATAACGCACTCACAGTACTATCTGAATGACTACAGCCCGATGTCAAACCTCTTTGTTGACTTTGTTTGCTGAGGTAGGGTAGTTCCTGAAAGAATCAAGATAATAATCATAGTTTTACTAAAGGTGAATTCATTATAATCTTTAAAGGAAAACTAAAATCTGACATCAGCCTTGTTACTCTTTCAGGCTGTAGCAGAAACACCTCAGCTGACTCATCTGCATGAACATAGTATCCTCCCTGCTTTTTGTCTTGTTTGGGTTTTTATCTTTGCATGCAACTTTTGAATGTGAAAGACCTAAAATGTCCTTCAATAAACAGAATATTGTGCGCATGCTATGAGCGACAACGAATGAAACAGTCAGTTCGGTCGGATGTGTAGGGTTACGTGAGGTTCCAGTAGGTCGTTTTAGCTGCTGATTAGAATAACAAAGACGTCTTAAGATGAGCCTGTTGACACTAGTAATGGATTCATCTTTTTAATGTTAGTTAATAAAAGTTGCAGTTAGCAAATGTAAGTAAAATTGACTGGGTTTGTCTGACCAATTGTTGTTGTTTTGCTTTCTCTCCTTTTGTCTGCTTGTCCCAGGTATTTGCATTTGTGGTGACACTCTGCTACGGCTGCAGCATGGTGATGGGCTTCAAGAGGTGGAGGATGTAACCTTGAAATCCAGCACAAACTAGTTTTTATAACTGCTTCGTAACTTCAGCGTGTATTAAAACATCAGCCACACCATCGAGATCTCCATTGAAAGTCCTACTATTCAGTTCAGTGACAACATTGTTATTTCCTGATGGGAAACTAATATCCTCAGAGGTATATATAATATAGGTGAGAAGATTTCTGAGCAATAATATTCCTGCAGAGATTCTCCTTCTGTGCTATTGGAAGGTTTGGGTTCAGGTAGTCACAGTCTGGGCTGTTAAAGGAATTTTAGGACAGGGTTAAAGAAGAGCAGGTTGTTAACATAACCTTGTATGTACAAGGCTATACAGGGTGATTTTGCAAGATATGATCGATGCTTGTGACAGTTATGGTTTTGTTTTCGGTCCATCATACAAATACTGCCCCATTTCTTCCTCATTGGAAGGGAATACTTCCCATTTCCAATAACACATAAGCACGCCTATGTATGCTGCTTGTAGGTTATGCTCAGCAGAACATTAAAGTGATGGTGCAATTTAAGACCATAATATTGGCCCATGTCCTGAGTCACATCCTCATTGGAGGGAATGTTTCCCTTTTCCTATCACAAAAAAACATGCCTATGTATGCTGCAAATGGGTTATGCACAACAGAGCAAGTGATGGTGATTTGTCAGAAAGAGCCTAAAAGGCAGCATGAGTGTTTCCTCTGTCCTCTGGTTACCTTGGTGCTAAACTCACTCTAGCTGTAACACGAATGACTGTTATTACATTTTCATGTGGCCACTATTTAATGAGAGTTGATCTGATATTTAAATTTCAAAATTGTAATTTCTTTTTGTGAGCTTTTTGTCAAATAGATAGATTCCCGGTTAACATTAGTCACAAAATAATATCTGCTGCTGTTTAACTGTTCTTTCTGAGTGCTGTCCTATGTGGCTAACTCCACTGTGACTTACTGATACATATTATTTGACCAAAGTATTAGTTGAATACATCTGTCATTCTATTGAATTATACTTGAAACTAATCATTTAATCTGACCATCAATAAAAAAGCCTTTGTCAACTACTATATATTAAACAGTGACCATTATCTAATGGATCATTTAAGTACGTATCGTATGTGTATAGGGTTTGATCCTTATTGTAACTGTGATGATGCATTATAAAATCCAAAATCAATAACTATCTTGCTACATGATTTAGTCGCTGTATTTACTGTTTAATTTTGTTTGCATCAGACTATTAAATGTTATTGATTTAAAAATCGTTTGCAATTATTTTTTTCTGTTTTTTGACACCTGCTGCCTGGTTGGTTTTTTGCCATTTTTAATGTTTTAATTTTAGAACTACCGAAATAAAGGTTTTGAAAAAGAAGAAGTTTTTGTCTTTGCATCATTATACGGTGCATTGTTTTTCTGCCACAGTGTCATATTTGATGCTACCACTAGGCGTCGCCAAAGTCCCGAAATGTTGAAGTCTCACACATTTGGGCTTTATGAGAGTGTCCAGGGATATACTAGCCTAGGTCTCGTGGTAGTTGGATGTAACCTCATCCGAGTCACAAACGGCAGCAACCCTCCACAGTTCTCATTTAAGTGACGCCTTGTGTAACTGAAAGTTATTGAAACTTTGTTGCAGTGTTTCAGGGCGTTTGCACACCTTCAGTTCGTTTGCTTTGTTCTGATTCAGCGATTAATATGATACAATGTTGCAGTTGCCCATTTGTTCGGTTTGTGTTCACACTGCAACATTTAACAGCGGACTAAATATTGTAAACAAACGCCACGCGCGAGCAAATTGTTCTCTCATTGGTCCGATTTCTATGAGGCTATAAATATGCTCTGTTGCTTCTTCTTTTTTTTAAGGTGTGGGGGATTGGGGGTGCGTGAACCCGGTCGGGATGTAGAAGGGGGTGCGCGGCCTAAAACGTTTGGGAACCGCTGATATATCATATTACATTTTAACTTACTGCGGTTCTTTTTTTTTTTCTTGTTTTCTTTCAGGCACTAGATGTCGCCCTTTATCTACAACTGCTCAACATGTCCATGTTTATCCAATGTTTATACATAAATAGTAAAAGGTTGGCATCATCAACAAAAAAGAGTTGGAGGCGCTGTACAATATTGTGCTTGTATCATGCATCCTCGACACTTGTGAAGTCAGACAAAACTTGGAAGGGAATAAAATACTGTGTTTTATTCTCACAAAAGTCATGTTTGCTCATTTAGAACCCTAGTTCAAACATCCATTCATTGTTTAATCCCTGTTTTATGCAGTTCAATGCTGCCAAATGAAAAACATCAATCAACTTTACTTCTCCTGCGCTCGCTCGCTGCTGCTCACCTTGCGTTCCCATCATCATGGTCAAGTCAAACAGAATAATACCGAACGTATCGAGTGTATTCCTTCACAATAAAAAACAACACGTCCAGTGTCAAACTATTTAAAGCTTTACTTAAAGCGTGTCATGTTTAATTTATGTTGCATTTAACTGATGTGCATGTCTGCACTGCTGTTTGTGTGTTGTGATATCATTGCCCTCATGTTTGTGTTATTTTAATTTGTATTTATATAATACCCATTTGAGAGTAACCTGCTGGGATTACACCTGTTTTACTGATTTACGCCAAATGCTTATTTCCTAATTTTCTATTTCAATTCTTATTACAGAAATGGTTCAAGACGACTTTAAAACTGCTGTTCATTTGGTGATTTATTTTGGTGAAAAATAATCACCCGGAAATGCTTTGTCCCGCTCTTTATTTGGGCACGTTGACGCTTGTTTCTTGACTCGTTTTTCTCCCACTCAGTCAGTGTCGGGAAGGCAGTAAGAAACCCCGTGAGTGTCGACATTTACCTGTCAAGATACGGATTAACGTTACAAGCCTAGCATTGGGAATATTTCTAGTTCCGACGAGCAAACTGCAAAATATGATCTTCACGCCCCAGCCATGGGTATGAACGGGACGGCGTGGAGGGGAGAGGATTTCAATTTCTCTTTTGATTTGAACTAAACGCACCAGAGCAGAACCGAGCTGCTTTTCCTTGTGTTTCAGTGTTTGTCTGAGATACAAAAAAAAGTTGCTGTACCTCGATTACGGAACAACAGAATCGTTATAAACGAGTCCGTTTTGGGGAAGTATTTTGGTTTCCCTGGATAGCGGCTCACCCAGCCAGGATTGCCCGCTGGACCTGGTCCTGAAAATGGAGGCTGTGATCGAGAAGGAATGCAGCGCGCTTGGAGGACTCTTCCAAACTGTTATCGGAGACATGAAGGTAAGCCAAGTTAACTTTTCAGCACACCTTATGCTACCCGACAGCTGCTGCGCGACGTACACTAACGTGAGCTACCCCAGCCAGGTAACTTCCCAAACACCAGTGTAGATGTTTGCTTCAACAGACAACGTGACTCTTATTTAAGTTAGCTGAACAAACGGTGATTTTACGTTAGACCGACTTCTGAACCCACCCGTCCGTAGGAGTCGATAAACAACACGGAGTGACGTCAGAGCTGAGTTCATTTGAGCTATTACTGATGTTTATGATCGCTTGGTCAGCAGCCCCATAGTCCACCTGGTCTCATATTAACCTACGTACGTTTTCGTTTTGTGGTATCGTCAGCGAGCTAACTTGCATTGTATTTGAATGCGCTCTTTGCATTCTAATCTCTGGCTTGTGAATTAACACAGGGTTGTTGTTGTCCAGTTTGAAGTGGATGCGTCAGCCGTCATTGGTTGAATGCTGAACAGCGCGATCTTATTTCACTGTTATCTCTCAGCGTTGCAGCTTGGTCGATGGGACGATAATTCTTCCAGCTGTTGGAACGTTACTTGCCCGAAGGAATTCTGGGAATGTAGCTGTCAGGGTAGAACATGACCCGCAGGGTCTGAAGGCTCTGACATCTTGTGGAGGCTCTTCAGCTTATTTTCAGCCCAGGACCTGAATTTGGTAAATTTAGAGTCCCGTCGGGAACCAGGCTCATTATAGCACGAATTAGTGCTCTTGTTGTGTGGGGATCTTTCCAAAAGAGGCCGGCGACCCATTTTGCAACCTGTCGCATGCAGGACATGACTGTATCAAACCTCATGCTTCTCAGTTGCATACACCTCTGTTAAACACATTTTCATCCAATAGCTTCAGTTTTCTGATTCCCTCATGTCTACTCTCATGGGAAAAACATCATTTTTGGGTGATAAACTTGGTCACATGTATGGGAAAGCCTAAAGCCTTGGATTTGTCCTGTTTAGCCCTGCAGGTGAGGCGAGGCATCATGTTGATCGAACTTGATCGAACTGTTATGTAACTCTGGGAATAATGAAATCTGTTCTGACGATTGTGTCATCCGAGTTTGTGTCTCTGCCCCCCCCCCCCCCCCCCCCACACAGAGCAGCTACCCTATTTGGGAGGACTTCATCACTAAGGCCGGCAAACTGCAGTCCCAGCTCAGGTGAGACTTGTGTACCCGTGCTTTCAACCTGTTTTTTGTGCTTTATTTGGACTTTTACATTAGATCTCAGTCAATTTCCCTCTGAAGAAGTTTTAAATTGCCACGTGTCCTTAGACTAACAAGGAGTGACAGTCTACATAAAAGCCTAATCTCTTAACAATACCGTCCAGGGGTCATTATGTGCCCCTCTCCCCCATTTAGTCTGCTTTAAGCCTGATTTCAATTAGTACTTCAAATGCTGTAAATTTGCACATCTCCTGCCAAAATTATTCCAGGTCTTCTGTTAACAATGAATGCCAATCCCAGCCACCTCCCCTAGTTGGTTTTAAGTGGCCACATGTCAGGAGACGAACACTTTATGACAGCTGAAATAAAAGCTTATTGTCTGTCAAGTACTGTAAATATGGATGTCCTGTGGCCTAAATTATCCTTTGATTAACAATGCATGGCAGTTGTCTAGCCCTTTAAGTGTCCACGTGTCCTGAGACAGACTAATACTGACGGTTGGATAAAGGCTCAGGGACTTAACAATACTTCCCAGGGGCCACTCAGTGTCCCATTCTTCCATTTGTGTCAGTATTAAGGCTGATTAATGGTGATATGTTATTCAAGTGTCTCCATCATTCGGGGGTTAAATATGTGACCCTGCCCTGCTAAAGCTGAGGGGAGTATTTGTAGCCTTGTTGCTAATGACTGCTTGTTTGGCAGTAGGATGACTGTGTGTCTGGGCACCAGGGCAATGATAAAAGAACAAATCTAGCAGTAATTGTACTGGTGAAACGGTCTGTTGAACCTACAGTACTGTAAGTCAATGAGATCTTTTTATCCAGTCCGAGTAGGTTAGTGGCAGTTTTATAATGGAGATGCTTGTAAAAAGTTGCCTTTTGTCCAATATATGACCATGTTATAATGTGTGATCGCTGTCCTTTTATTTAACCTCTTGGTTTCCCATTATTAAGCCACCATGGCTGGCTTTACCCCTGCTGCTGTAGCATTGAGAGTGTGCTATCTGGGTTGCTCGCGGTGACCTACAAATACGGCCTTTTCTGTCTGCTTTTAACATTGTTTCAGGCAAATAAAACTTTGGCAAAACTAGCCCCTTCAAGATGAGTGAGGAGGAACGCACACCATAATATTACCAAGATAAAAAGATAAAAGTACAAGTGTGAAGGAACAGTCAAACACTCAAAGCCACGATGCAAAAAAACGATTTGGCCTGATCATTTTATCAACCGTTGGTTTTGCTGAATTTAATACATCACCAATGTTCCAACAAAAAGAAACATTGGTAGTTATTAAATATCTTTTTTTAGTCGCGGCTACACGTGTGCGACTATCTTCCTTCACACCCGAACTAGCCTCTTCGACTACACTGAAAAAAAGAGTTTTTGGCCCTGTAATTATTACCTCGATTATTTTTGTCAATTTTACAAGAAATTATCAATTCAGTGCTTTTACTTTAAAATATCACCTTTTACTTAATGTGTTACTTGGTATTTGTTTGTAATTATGTATCCTCATTTTTATTAGTAAATTGTAATCATTCACACCAAGTAATATCTACTAAACTACTGTATTGAATGCACTACTTGACACAACAAAGTAAAATGTACTTGGGTAATACGAGTAAAACCTGGCAACTTATAGCGCGTACTCCGGGTGACGTCAGAGGAAATTTAGCGCTCCTTTCTTCAATGAGACGACAGAACAGCAGAACCTGACGGCTGAGTTTCACCTGAGGAGAGGAACTTCATGGACGGGAGCCATTGGGGTAGGTTATATGTTTAATTAATGCTCTACGTTGCTGTTGAGCCTTCGGTCAAGTCGGTGTTTGAGTTGTGAATGCGGAAGAGTAGCGAACTGGTCAGTTACGCGTGCTAGCTAGTTAGGCTATCATGCTAGCTAACTTGGGGCAGCATTACAGACATGGCTTACGGCGCTACATTCTGTGGCTGTTTTTGGTCGCGACTGTACAGGGCTCTCTCTTGAAAAGTTGTTGGCCTCGGGACACGGTGCTCGACCGGCTGCGCCCCGTCGACGTGGGGGGAGGGGGCTGAATTACTTCGGTTAAGTGAAGCCCACTTCTGCCACACAGGTGCTTTGCTGAGTCACGCACACAGCGCGCTCTCTCTCACGTCCTCAACTGTAGCCGAGGTCGAATGAGGGAAATGTGACAAGACAGGGAGTCATAGCTGAGCAGTAACGAGCACACTTTGGTCGTGTGCTAAACGTAACAATATTTTGTCACTATCATATTCTGACATATTTTTACAGTAACTAATATTTCTGTCATCAGTTTTAAACTTGTCTCTATCCAATGCGGTGTCCTTGATGATGAAGGCTGTGGTCATGGAACAGGGTTCCAGTACTGTGTTGAGTAAGTGCCACAATGACAAAGATGTCATTGAAGAGGACTATGCTCAACATGTCATGAAGATCCTTGTCATCCATGGAAATGCAACACAGAAAGGCTTCACTCCTGACAATGTCATCGAGGGGAAAGAGGTTCTTGATGACTGTCAAAGTGTGGCAAAGGCTTTCCTTCTGCTCATGGGCTTCATCTGTGTATCTAAGTGTTGTCAAGCATACCCATCGTTTCAAATTAAAAGTGTTTGTTAAATGACTCAGCGTTTGTGTCCTTAAATTTGTTATTGGCAGCACTGATTTAGAAATGTTTTGTCTGGCAATGCCAACCAGATTATATATGTTTGTGTTTGTGTGTGTCGGTCAGCAGTGACCTCTTTCACAGTTCACAAGTAAAGCTGCTGCAGTTTAAAAGAAGATGTTTCATGTTTTGTAGAAGCCTTATGTTAAGACAATTTTATTAAATAACAGTAGCCCAGTTTAGAAAATGCAACAGTCATATTTGATTAGTGTAGAGAAGTAGTAGATAAAAGATATATTGTGTAAATATTACTTAATATTTCTCAACAGAAAAAGTAAAGAAAAGCTAGTTAAATATACATGAAACACCGAATTGATTTCTACTGGGGTTTGTAATTAGATCCAAAGGTAGCCTGAGTAAAGATTACTATAAAAGGCCAAGTACATTTTATGTCTAAGGGAGACATTTGCAAGTAAAAGTTCCTTGCATATTTTGGATAAAAAACAATTCTTACTAGTAAGTAAACTGAACTTGAGAATTCCTGAGTAAAAATTACTCACAATTTCCGAGTGCAAATTGTTACCTAGCTTTTTTCAAGTAAATGTCACTTTTTTTTTTCAGTGTACAGCATAACCCACACCCAAGGACCTCTATAATCTGCTTTAGGCTCCATAGGAGACACACACCTACCTTCCCTCCTCGGCCTGGATAAGTGACTATCCAGCGGTGGTAGCGGCATATGTCTGTGTCTAATGACGTCCTAAAGCAGCTACTCTGTAATTTAGACCCTCTACTCCCCTCTCACAAAGCAACTAGGAAATCAACCAATTACAGTGGTGGACCTGTTCTCTAATTTTTTTTTTTTGGTTCAAATATGGTGCGTTTTTTCCTGCCCATTCTGGTTTTAAGCAACCAACACACACACACACACACACACACACACACACACACACACACACACACACACAAAACTGCTTTGAAGAAGGGTGGAATATAGGCTAGCTGATTTCTAATCACAGTCCTCTTTTAACTTGTCAGTGTTTGGTCTGTTTAGTGGATCATGGTTGATGCAGCTGCAGAGCGAGGCGTACACAGAGCTCTCTCTGCGCTTCAGAAGAAGAACATTTTGTGAAAAACAGACCACTTCAAATTCAGCTCATGAACTGTATGGTTATAAAAATGTATTTGGACTCAACTAGGAGCCCTAAAAGTTTAGTCGTTAAATGGACAAGTGGATTGATATACGGTACACCAACAGATACATACGGTACAAACATACATGCGTGTATTAAAATCTCCTCAAGCACATTATCTGTGTCGTAAGTCTTTGCCTGTAGTGTCAAACAAGGGGAGTTGAAGACGACCTCTTTCTATGATTTAGATTTACTACAGTCACATTCCAGTTTCTGTTGATCTAAGAATAGATGGGGCAGCGGTGCTGAATATATCATTGTCAGAAATAGCAAGCTGCTACACTACCTCAGGGTCCATGGGGAGTTTAGATTGGCTCGGCCATGGCCTTGCGGAATAGATGTAAAAGTCGTTTGTCTTGACTCCAGTACAGGGGTGTTTGCAGATGTTAAGGCCAATGGTAACAGGCGGGTCATCGTTGGAGCACTGTGCAGAGCTGAAGGCTTGTAGCAGCAATGAGATCCTTTTTTTTTCTTTTTTTCACAGCCACAGACGTCTTGGGGTTTTTTGGCTGACCGTCAGAGCTGAAATGAAAACCTGATTAATCTGCCTTTGGTGCAACTTAATATCCATTTATTTACCTAATTTCATTGTCAATTGAGCCAGAAAATAAATGAAAAAAAGAAGATTTTGAATGTTATGTAAAACCATGATTTTTCCATCTTATGCTGAGGATAGTTGAATGTGTCGTGAACCAGTTTAATAGTTTGGCATCTCTCTACGAACGGAGCAGGTTACAGCGGATCATTATGGCTTGTAATTGAAAACTTCTGCACATTGTACTTCAGTGGGCCGGAGCCATTAATACCAAACATCTGCTTCTGTTAAAACCACTTCACACACAAACCTGTTTTGGATTAATAACTTAAACTTGACTGAACAAGACTTTTGCTACTAGTGCATGTAAATTATAATCCACCCACCGATGCATACTGGGAATATATTAGTGGAGACAGATATCGGTTGAAGGTTGCTGGAGTGGCTGCACTTGGCTTTAAATAGAAAGGAATCTGTGTGCATGTTTCTTTTTCCATTTGCAGGACACACCTTAGGATCTCCTGGTCAGCTCTACAACAACACAGCACTTATCAGCCAATTATATGACGCTTTTGAGTGATAAAGAAAGTTCCATTATTTACTGAATCCTACGACTTAACTGTCACTCATTCTAGAAGAATATTTAGGCCTGAAACTAAGTTTTGGATCAGGTTTGTCTATCAGCTGTGTTCTGTTGTTTTTACCTTTCCTGCATATGGAGGCCCTTCTGAGATGTTAACTGTAACTCTACTAAGCAGCTAACAACTCGAGCAGTCTTGAGACAGTTGAGGAAAGACGTTTAAAAAAAAAAAAAATACAGTGCAACTCAGCCTTAGGAACACATTGTAAAGACAATAAACCTTCAGTCTATTTCAAATCGGTTCCTTACGCAAGTCATTTTGAGAGGGCACGACTCAAAGTGGCTCTGTGGTCGGCACCGGTTCTGGGTGCTGAGCCCCAGATTCTTTTCAGACTTGGAGTGTTCCGCCCAGACCGATGTTGCCCCGACGCCTCACATGTGCAGCAGTACTCCCCAAGATCTGTAAACATACTTTGGTGTGTAAAACTGATACCCTTCTCCCTTTAAGGATATCACCCCACCACAGAGGCCATGCGTCAGGAACACTTCTGCCGTTGCCTTGTGTGTGTCTTAAGATAAACACACAGTAAAAAAAAAAAAAAATACTCCGTGAACTCAAAGGCGTGTCATGGTGTTTGCATATTGAGGATTAAAAACGCGTTTGTTCCATGTGCTAGTCACACTTTAGAAATGCCACCAACCTCTTGTTGTTGCACAGTTGTGAAAGCCACCTGTAAGGTGTGTTTATGGAATATCACAAGTTGTGTAATGATGGTTTCCTGTTGGCCCTTTGGAATATAACAAGTGTTTACAAATGAAGGTACTCGGGATTAGAACAAACATGCTCTTTTGTCTTGGAACATTTTTTCCTTTTTTTTTTAACGCATGACTGTTTTATTGTCTCCGTTTGTGGAGATCTGGTATCACAAATGCACGTGCACACACACATACTTACAGACTCAAAGAGCGTCATCTCCATACCTGTAATCGTGAGAGCCCTTTTGTTTCTGAAGTAGGTGAGTTAGTATTTGCCAGTTAACCAGTCAGCTGGCCCGCCAATGAGGCGACCGGTTGCCAGCGAGCAAAGTAGCCGGTCGGTCGGGCAAGATAGTATCTATAATGAGTCAAACAGAAAGCAATCCTACACCAAGTTTCCACTACTTTTTCTTCATGAGATTGAATTTTGCCCTTTCGTCAGTCTATTATATTATACCACAATTTGTAAATACTTGGTCAACCCTACAAGATGACAGAGGCAGGTATGATCCAGTAGATCCCACATTGATCCTTTCTTTGACCTGTAAGAGCAGCAAACTCAGCTCTGAGCTGCTCTGCTGAGCCGGACAGATTCCAGCGGTAGACTTAGACATTCCTCACCCAGCAGGCCACGTTTCAGTCTTAACTCACTCAGACACTCGCAGTAACTGCAGACGCTCTTATACATACTTAACATTTCAAATAAGCACGGTTGATGTAAGCTTCATAATCTAAAATGTAGCACACGTGCACACTTGTTGATCAGCCACCTGTGTTTATGTTACCTCTGGCTGAATCAAAGTCCTGTTTTTGCCGTCACTATTGAACTGTGATGTTCCTTTTTTTTTGGGACAGTTTTATAAAACATGGTGCTGTGTATTGTCTCTCTTAAAGTGTGACTTATTTACTTCCATACTGAACCTCCGTTTTACTCTTTTTCTCCCAGGGCGACGGTGTTTGCTGTGGCGGCCTTCCTCGATGCCTTTCAGAAAGTGGCCGACCTGGCTACCAACTCACGAGGTAGGAACATGCACAACGACTTAAAGGCTGGCGTGTATGACTCGTGGTCTTCTACTGCAAAACGACCCATGATCTCTGAAAGGAATCGGTGTCACTTTCAGTCTTGATAGACGCTGGAAGGGTTAAATCATTTAACTCTCTGTTAAACAGTGTGTGTTTGTCTGGGCACCTAAGTGTCAGTATGTGTGTCTGTGTAGCCCTACTGTGCAGCTCCGTCCTTTCACCCCGCTGTGCTGAGACGCTTTGTGGGTTGTTTGCTTTATCGCATGGGTAGTAAATCCGTCACTGTGCTGTTTTGAAGATCTGCTGCTGGCTTTTGTCTTCGACCTCTGCCCCCTTTCCCCCTGCTTTCTGCCCCCCCCCCACACATATACTCCACCTCTGCTACATCTGGACTCTCCCCGTAGAGTCTGCTGCAACTCTGTACGCGTATGAGAGAGAAAGAGAGTGAGAATGAGAGCTCTCATCCCTCCCTAGCTTTGACACCTCAGACCCTGCTTCATACTATTAATACTATTAATGTGAACTGAGACAGGTACGCACATTCATCACCTCACGTTCTGTGGAGAAAAATAAGGGGGAGAGAGAGATGGGGGGGAGTACAGGGAGTCATAATTCTCTCGCTCCCTCCTCCGTCTTAACGCACACAGTATGGATGTTTACTGCGAAGGAGTCAGATTCACTGCACTGAAGAGCGTCATCTTTCATCACTTTCTCTTACCACGCTCTCCACATATCTTGTGTTCGCAGTATTGCATTACACTGGCTTCGCTGTACACCTGAGCTCCTCATGGATAATGTGTTCTAGTGCACTGCTGTCTGTGTCAGAGATGGATAACCCTGTCCACCTGATAATTGTACCAGGGTATTATGTGGAGTCTTTGTTACCTGGATTACAGATTATATTTTCATTTTAGGCTCCAGTTGTATATCTTTCTTTTGCAAATTCCTAAAAGGTTTGTGTCACACCCTGTACCTCAGACTGGTGCTGTACACTGTAAGGGCACTACTTAAGCCTGTAAGCCTTTCTTTATTGCTGATCATACTTTGTATAAGCTTATGAATGCTTTGACAACATAATGTAGCAAATAGCTTTTAATATGTGTATATCTATCTGTGTTATTCTTTGTCTTCAAACAGTTGTATTTATAATGCTCTGTAGACTAGTTCGGTGCTCATAACAACCTTCAGCTTGATTTATTCTTTGAAGTAGTTCAAATATCTGCTGAAAGTTATAAACGTGTGTGTTTGTGCCTGCGTAGGTTTGATGTTGAAGAGCGTCTGCATGGTTTAGTGTCTAGATCAGATAATGGTGGTCAGGCTAGTACTGACACACGCACAGCATTTTATGTTTGCTCATCATGATAAGCCAGAGGCTGCTGAGGCCACACGATACAAAGATGATGACTTCTTTCCTTCATCTTTCCTATCTTCTCCGTGTTCTTGCTTCTTGTACTCCTGTGTGTCTGAAACCTGTATTCAGGTGTTTGTGGATCAAAGGTGTGTGTGTGTCTTAAGGTGCTAAAGTAAAAGAAAATGAAACATCCCTTTATCTCCCCACCACCACACCATAGACACCGCCAACTGTTAATGTGCTGCTGTAATAATAACAGCAATGACAGCGCACCAATATGAAAGTAACCTGAGCTTTGACAGTGCACCTGCTGCAGGTTATTTAGTCTCTTAATCAGGAGAACAAGGCGGTCGGCCGCCTTTTGTAAACGGCTTAACTGTTGTCGAGCCTTGCAGACATTGGCAGTGACGGGAGCTCATAAACATTCAAAGCTTGAGCACATGACTCAGCAGACTTTGATATGAGACAGTAGTTGTGTTTAGATGAAAGTGACTTGGGGACCTTTTTATCAGTGTGATCACTGAAGCAGCATGATCACAAGTTTGAAAGATACAGAAGACTTTTTAAAATGTGAACCTTGGACAGCAAAGCTGTGTACTCGTATGCATCTCTGCTAAATTATTTGTGTTAAATGCATACCAACCATTTTATAATAACACTTCCATTTAAGGACCAGTCCATTTTCTTTTCGCTTAGTTCCCAATGTGGATAAAACCTGGAATAACTACTAATGAAACATTCTTTTGCAGGGACACAGGTAGCCCCGGGCAAGACCTGTCTCACTCAGGTCCGAAATACATTTCCAGTCCTAAATATGGAACTTTTGTTCCCATTTGAAATTCATGAAAGGTGGATTCAAGGTCTTCAAATACCTCAATGATTTCATTAAGCTCAGACTATTAAGGCACAGTACCAGTAGAAAACCTTATTCACAGAAGCTGAAACTTTGAGATTTATCTATGAATTTTTAAATATCTTTGATTGCAACAGCTATCAAAGATATTATGATCTTAACAATAATTGAAATGGCTTTTAATTAAAATGTGCTTTTTAATTTATGGTGAAAAACTTGTGTCGGCACTGTCGCTATAGTTGGATCATGCAAAACACACCAGAGTTGTGAAACAATCTTCCAATAGAAACACCAGTCAATGCTCATTGCATGAGCTACTGTGGTGCAGTAAAAACCTTTGACTGAGTTTTGAAAACAGCAAAAGTCTGTAGCTTCATGTAACTCTCAGCTGTTTGATGCTGTTTGTGTTTCTGCATTTGTTTAAGTGTTTTTTGCATCACATGGACCAGGTAGAAAATATCCAATTAAAGCATAGTTCAGGTTGGAAAAAGAGATGAGGATTAAGATGAAAGGATTCATTCGAATTACCAAAATAAACTCTGAGTGAGTATGCTTATTTTCATTGTCAAGATTTGTAAAGGTAAAGTCCAGCTTACCAGTTTACAGTTGAGTGAAATAAAATAACCGGAATGTCAAGTGGAGAAAGTTTGAATGAATGAAAGAAAGAAATACTTAAGTTTCCAGACAAAGCCTTTCCTTTCCGCTCTATTGGAGCTTACGGTGAACACAGACACAGCAACAACATACTGTATGTATGTAGCAGTGGCGGGCCGTCAGGGCCTGCAAGGCCTTCTCTGCTGGCCTAAACAGACTCACAAAGCTGTTTATATATATATTTTTTAAACAAATTTGAGGCACGGACCTAGAAAAGTGAAAGCTAAAAGGTGCTTAAGCAGAGTGTGCATGCGTGTTATAGGTTCTTACACTGTTTCTTTAATTGTTTTTAAATCTCCTTTTCTTTTGCCTTGTGTTTTGATGCTTTTAATGGTTTTATGTGAAGCACTTTGAATTACCTTGTTGTTGAAATGTGCTATACAAATAAACTTGCCTTGCCTTCTGATGGAAGCCTATTGGTTAAAGCAAAGTTGTAGGCGGGGCTGTGTTTAGCAGAACAGCAGCCTGGTTGGAGCACTGGGCATCTCCACCCACACTGGCTCACGTCCGGATCCCGCCTTCTCTGGATCGTCAGTGTGTATGCATGTTGTTAACACTCAAGGTGCCGGAAAGGGTGCAGTTCTAAGCTATTTCGAAGTCTCTGTGTGAATCGATAAAGAAAGCTCTTCTCCTACTCTAAGATGGCAGTTTCCGCCCTAATCTGGTGGTTTAAGCAAGTGTTTCTTTTCAGGGCCACAGTATCTGTTTCTATCGTGCGAACAGGCGCAGGAATGCCCTTCTCGGAGTATTTGACCTACTTACATGTGACCACAACGCCACAATATAAGCATACAAGTATAGAGCATATTATGTACATAATTTATTATTACAGAACCGAAACGATGTACTGGGATTAAACTCTTTAAGTTTCAGTAAGTGACAAACTGCGTTTGTTTTTTTACATAGTAACGTTACGACTGTTCATTTGTCTATCGTGTCGTTTTTATGAATAATATTTGAATGGCTCGTGCTCTTGTGTGGTGGAATGCGTGGATCTGCTGCAGGTTTGCTGGATTGATGCTTCATAATGAGGTTATTAGGAGGTGATTCAACTGTAGTAGGACAGCACTGAAGGCCCAGGTATAAAATCCACGGCCCGCCACTGGTATGTATAGATACATATATACACACTGCGCACTCGTAGCCAGAGATGCTCACAGGTCTGCATCTTCCAATGTGTTCAGACAAAGACTGGTACATTCACGGCCACACGCACAGACAGGATTAGCTGAAACCACCTGTTTCGCTGCGCTCTGTTGTGGTCTGTTGGGATTTTGGATTTTCTCCCCGCACAAAGGCCTCACTTTTCTTTGTTGTCTCATTCTGATGAAGTACCGTACATTGAAGTGTGCTTTGGCATCTCCCCATTACCTCTCGTTTTGACTTGTTTTCCAGCTGTGTTTTGAACCTCTGCATGGTTTTTTTATTCTTCATATGCTCCCTGAGAAACAATTTTTAAGGTTCATTCTTAGTATGTCAGGGTTAACTGTACATGTTCATCCCTTAAAATAAAGCTGCTCTTTTCATGATCTCTGTCATATAGCATATCCCTGTGGGCATTTATTCATCCAGTTGTTTTCAGTCTTCCTCTTCTGTCTCTGCAGCTTTGTTTATTTTAGCTGTAGATGCTGAGCACAGCTCAGCTTTGGCATTTTCACTTTTGTCAGTATGGTCTAAAACACAGATTGTCTCGCTTTGTCTGTCAACAGCAAGTTTCTCATGAAGCGACCTGAGCACACTTTCAACACCGGTTAATCATTTAGGAAAGTTTACAATATCAGCTCCAAGGAAACCAACATGAGCACTGAAATGGGACCAAAACATCACCGGAAAAACTCAAATGTAGTTGTAAAGCATTGAAGAGGTCGTGTTAGAAAGAGAGAGCACTGATCTTCTCACTCATTAACTGAGGAACTGAACTTATGAATACATATATATTTTGTCTTTAATTCTAGTGTCGTAAGTCTGTCACACTTTGTCTCCTTTCCTCTCTGCTCCTCTCTCTCTCTGTCTCCTTTGCCACTTTCTGCCTCCCTTTCTCCTCCTTCCCTTCTATGGGTCACCTTTCTTTGTCCTTTTCACTCTGTATCTGCTTTATCTATTTTTTAACCATGAACTTGTCCTCAAGGGTGAAACCATTACATAAGACATACACCTGTATCCATGGACTGTTTGCACAAACACACACCAGGGCGGCCACATCACGCCACCCACACAGTTGCTGGCCTTGAAGCAGTGCGACAGTGTTTGCTCTAACAGGTCAAATGGTTCCATTTGATTTAAAGTCATGTGAGTGAACATGTTTTGGGTCTGACTTGATAGAAGTACTCAGACATCAGGCCACATGGAAACATAGTTGAAAGTGATGCATTTATCTTGTTGTTTCACATTTTACAAGCAGAATCTGAGCATATCACAAACATCTTTAGTCATGGTGCACACGATAAAGCTTTTTTGTATAAACTAAAATAAATAAACTCTTGTTGCACTCGTGGAACCGGTTAATCAATCTCTGTTAAACTAATCCAGTAAAATGAGCAGCTCACACTGAGTCGCATCACATTCTGTCAACAATCTCCTTACCTCATTATCACCTCCACCAAACTTCTCTGCGACGTATAAAAGTAGCCACCCGTGGAGAACCCTGTGAATTTTGAATGAAGTTGTTTTTTGCATCTGCTTAAGAGAGAATCATGAAGTTTCTAAGATCCAATTATTTGTCCCGCCCCTGCTAGGTAAGCAAGCGGTTTAGGAAACCGTTCACACCGAGCACAGGGTACAACTTTAGAGTGCCGTTAATGTAGCATACAGCTATTTTCTACCTAAAGTTCTCTTATCTTGTACCTAAAGGTTATCACAACCCTTTTGTTAAACACTAAAAATGTAGCAAGATGACATGCAAGTCAATTTAAAGAATTCATCTTCCAAGAAAAAAAATCAAAAGATAATTAATAAGACCGTTTGGTGTTTCGCGGTCTTCATTTCAGCTGTTGGCTGTGAAGAACCCGGGCTGTCTGAACCACATTATCTCCCTCTGAAAAACTTGAAACTGCACTCGTCATTGGTAAAGAATGAGACAAAGCCCCATTGAATCTGTAAAGAGAGAACAAACGCAGAAGAACAGAGGAGGCAGAAGAATAATGATGCGTCAGTCATAGTTTCCATCTGCGTATAATGGGTTTCTGTACGTGTCTTGTTTCTACGTGCTTGTGTATGCATCTTTTTTTAGCTTGTGTTTCTGTGTTCATACTAGTGCTACCTCTTTGTGGTATTCCATTCACCGTGTGAGTGACTGAGTGGTGAGATTTCTTTCGAGTCAGCCACGGACGGTGAAACAGCTGACGGCAACTAGGCTGCCCCAGGGAGATGAGGTCATTCCATACGGCAGACCAGACAAGGAGAGCAGATGTTAAAAATAACACCGTAATGCAGTTTTGACTCTTTCTAAGAAGCACGTATTGTTGGACTAGAAACGGACTAGAATTATGGTATATAAGAACATATTGTCAAGGGCCACTTGACAACTTGGATAAAGTATGACGGCCAGTCTGACCTACCCTAGGTTACTAGACCATAGTATGTTACTGGTACACACACATCCCATCCTGGACAGACTGCTTACCATCCTCATAGTATACGTACTACGTAGAGCAAGTTGTACCAGTTTTGAGACTTAATTAAATAGCTTGTATGAAAGCCCAGAGTCTGATCTTGAAAAATGTCGATCTTGGTTATAACATGTTCAAGAACATGGACACACACGCTACACTGACTTTCTCACACCACCCATAGCATAATAGTTTGTTCACAGTTGTAGAAAATAACCACGCCTGTGTCGCATGTTGGTTGGCAGCTGTCGGGACACAGTCTGGGCATGTAGAGTGAGTTTGTGACATACTAACATACTCTATAGGAACACACACGCAGTGTGTCCACTGTATCAGAGTGTGTGTGTAGTATATTATTCCCAGTGGCTCTGTCAACAGCTAGTGTTGAGTCTGTTTGGACACGTCTGACTCTGTAGCGGTGAAATAGACACCTGCCACAGCGCCGGCATGTAGAAGCCTGTTGGATCTAATTGGACCTAAAAAGATTATTAAGTTGTACAAACATGTTTTTAAAGACTATCATTACTGGAATCCTCCAGTCACCTGTCCAGTTATTGAGACGGCTTTGAGCAAGAAAAAACAAATCATTCTTACACACATTCTGTTTGGAAAAATATGTTGTGGTCATTACTGCAGTCCTGTTAATACTTGCTGTTATCCAGATATACTTCTTTGTTACCTTTTGGTTTTTTTAAATTTTCCTTTATTTCAATAAGACCGTGGCATCGCCCAAACATAAACCTCATTAGTATGTTGACTGGAAGCAGCCCAGTATGTCGGAGTAAGCTGCAGCCTTTATGAAACTTTAATGACTTGTCTCTCAGTAGACATGGAGGGGCAGAGAATGAGGCTTATGGAATAGAGATGCTGAATCCCAGATCAAAACCTCCAGTATGAAGTATCGATCATAATTTTCTCACACTAAAGTGTACTTGTGTATACCGTACTGGGAATAAAGTATCGATCCAGTAAAATAGTCCAGTGTTGTTTTTACCCATACTGGTACACTGGGTGAGAATGCCAATGTCTCTCACAGCTCCATATTTTCCAGCTTGCTTCCAGTTGGGACAAAGTAGCTGTGCTACATCTTTCTGACCTCCATACACTGCCTAGCTTCAGCCCATTGTATAACCTCTCCCATTAACATCAATGCCGCCCCTCCTTAAGGAATAGCTTAGTTCCACTGAGGCCCTTGAGTTCCTACAATGAGTTCAGCACCCGAAAATAGCTTCCACTTCAGAGGTGCCTATGTTCTTCATTTTTAACCATCTGCACTATATTTCTCATACGTTTTGAGAGATTACAGAGAACCGATTACATGCATATTGTATACATAGTTGTCCATGCGGTGTTGCTGTGTTAGCAGGTATCAAGAGTAAGTTGTAAACCCCAGATGTCAAAGATTTACCTTCTACTATTTCCAGTCATCTGGTAATTCACTTGGTGCCTCTGCTAAAGCAGGGTAGATGCTGTCACAACTGTTATCCGTTATCTATGCCTCTCACTATTACAGACATAGATGACATACTCTCATATCACTCTATGTAACTTTTCAGTTGAAGCATTGAGAATGGTTAAAAGCTAAATTACAGCGCGATAGAAGGGTTATTAATGTGTGTGCATGAACTAGATACTGTAGATCACTGTAATCTAACCTTTTAATCTGAATGAGTCCCAGGGGAGTGAGAAATCGTGTGTGTGTGTGTGTGTGTGTATAGGGATTTGAGCTTGTGGGTGCAGGTGTGTACATGCAGGCAAGCACATGCTACACGTATTCGTGTGTGTGCACATGCATGCCCTGGTTGTTTCTCAATGAGGCCTCTGTTCCCCCTCTCTCATCCCCCTTTTACCCAGTGATACCGGGCCATACAATTACTGGGGCTGAGCGCACATCCAGCCTATAGTTAAAGTAAATGAGTGATTCAGTCTGAAATCAGACACTCTACTTGACAGGCTTCGAGACAACAGTAACATTTTTCTGTTAAATCATCGTGGACACATTGGCTTTCTGAACCAAACTTGGAGTGCACTGAACCGCAGTTTTTTGTGGAACAGACTTCAGTCTAATTCTGTCAGTTATTTGCTGGTTTCTCTGAGCAGGCTCTGTGTGCTCTGCCTCGGACAGACCCCCTTACAGCGTCACCAAAATAAAAAAAAATCAGTTTCCTCGTTGCCCCTCTCAGTTCATGGCTTGGCCTCTGTTACAGAGCAGCCTTACATCCTGAACTACCCCACTGTCTCATGCCCTCTCTGACAGGGCTCTGTCCTCTTTAACCGTTTCAGTCCAGGACCAGCCGGGCAGTGTACATTTCCTGTACACCGTCCAGCTAAAAAATACCTAAAATCCCGTCCCCCGGACTAGCTCTGTGGCTCTCAATCCACCCTCTGTTCTCTTCACCCTGACCCCATCCCGGGACTCTTACAGATCACAGCAACCAGCAATTAAATCAGTCAACGGGTCAAATACACAGACTAACGTATAAACTCGCATAACAATTCAGGCACAGATATGCAACATTATGTAGAGACTCAATCATATAGACTAAAATGCACAAAATATGTTTTCCCCCTCTAAAACTCAACAGAATATAGATTCGTCGGGATGATTTAGTTGTGATCTACAAGGAAGTGTCTTTGTGTCTGCTTTAATACAAACAGCTGACTACTGACATTGCAAATTCAGAGTTGGGCTCCTAAATACCCTTGTCATGGAGTTAAGGGACACAAGTGTGCGAGTGTATGTTTCTCTGTGTTTGAAGGGTAAGACACAGGAGAGATGTTTTGTTGTGCATGTTTTCGAGACACAGAGAAGAGTAGGCCAAACACCGTTTGAGTGCTTGAGCCAGAAAAGAATCAGAGATTGCTCTGTGCACCTGACTATGCGTGCATGCAATGTGTGTATGTTCGCACTGTTTGCGCTCTGTTTTTGTTTTTTGTTGAAACATAAACCCGGTTAGACCAGTGAGCTTTGGATTTGGAACATCTGACATGCATGCAAAGCCAAATTCACAACACATGTCTTTGGCAAATTAACGTAAGCGTAATGACTTTCTGCTGCGGTTTAATAGGCATTTATTTACCAAGTTGCCAAATTTATACTCTTTTCTGGAGGGGGGGGGGGGGGTGCATTAATGGACTTGTCTCATGTTTGATTGTCTTTTTTTCTGGGAAAGTCACGTTGGCTTCTGTTGTCTTATGTGCAATTGGCCTCAATCGATTGGAAAACTTGTGATACTTGACACAAAATGTCATCGTCCATTTATTGATTCTCAATAATTGACCTTTCCTAAATATTTTCTACTTCTATAAAGTGCTAAGAAATCCCAGGGCTGATAACGTGTGTGTGTCTGAAACTGAGGGCATTCAAAATAGTCACTTGTTTCCTTCAAACACACAAGTAAGTGTGTTTGTGTGTAATTGCATCTGTCTGCTGACTGTGTGTGCGCAACTTCTAATTTGTAACCTCACAAATGTATTTGTTGTGACCTTGTGCGCTAATTTTAGCTTTTTCTCGCTGTAAAAGTTAACATTGAACACATTAACACAAGACCACATCCCAAGAGCCAGGCTGTGACCCAACACAGTCTGCTTTTGTTCTATACCTCCATGCACGCACTTCTAGACTCACTGGCCCTAACAGAGATGGTTGAGCTTACAGCCCCACCAAGGCCTTGGTGAGAGACCAAATGCGGTCTTGACTCAGAGGAATATTAATCCAGAACTTTGTGTCTGGAAACTTTGTCTCTTAATGCATTGATTTTTGACTTTGGCAGCCCCTGCAGTGTAGATGCAATCATGGCATGTAACTTGTTTGTCTTTTATTCTGAGATAAGTATTTCATTACTTTTTCATGAAGCAAAGTCATTTAAGGTGGACTATCTGCTTTCCTCTGTCCCCTCCTTCTCCCTCAACATTGTTTCTCACTTTCTCACCTTCATTTTGTTCTTATTTTGTTGCCTCTCCACGTCCTCCACTCCTCTGCATCTACAGCCTCACCTCCTGCCTGTGTCCAGGCTGTCGACACCAGGTGCATACACAGCCGTTCTGTGACAACAGCATCGACCCATCTTCTGTTTATCATCAGGAACTTTCTACTTCGTTGAAACTCCCCTCAAGGACAGAGAGAAAGATGGGAAGATAGAGAGGGGCCGAGGAGAGTAGGCGCTATATAGGTTGCAGAAATAAAAGGTGTGTTTCTGTGCTCAGTGATGTGTCACACTATAGAGTATAGAGTGCCACAGCTGCTGAGGTTGACCGATTATTCGGTTTGGCCGAGTGGAATTTGTGTATCTGACTTGTTTTCAGTTTATTTCATCCCACAAAAGTTATCTCTGATATCTATAAAGCAACGCTATCAGCTCTTGACAGGTTGATGAATCAGCTTTTTTCTACTCTGAACTATCGTTATTGTATCGGCCTTTAAATGTCGGTCGACCTCTAACAGCGACACATTTGCCTCAATATTTAAAGACAGACACACGGATGCACAGTGGGCAGCTTCTTACAGTGTGACTGGGCAGGTGAGCCATCTGCTGCAGCAATGACCATTAAGGTGAACTTGGATGAAGTGTTACCTCATTCAGTCAAGGTTACTTATACTGTGCTTATATTGTGTCTGATATTTCTCTCTATAATCATTTTAAGCTCAAGTTCTTTTTTTTTTTAAGGGAAGTAATGATTTCAGTGAATGTGCTGAGCTAGCATGTTGCACGCCGTTCTTTAAATAGCTCTAATAGGTATGAGTTTATCGTTGAGTGTGTGAGATAATACAGCCTTTGTATTGGTTGACAGATGGAGAAGTAATGGTTAAGTTAAGTCCATGCAAGTTACTCATTCAGTGAGTTGACTCAGTGAGCTTTCAGCGTCTGGATTGTTCCCTATCGTCCCAAAGACACTTCATAAAGCACTCTGAATGAATGATGTGTTTGTGTGTGTGAGAGACATTCGGGTAGAGAATGTCCCCTCACCAACTGGTTGACAGTATAGAGGGCTCTTACACGTACACATGATGCATGCAAAGGCTCAGACACACACACACACATGGTCGATGTAATCTGGTGGTCATTATTGCAAACAAGGCAGTGTTGTGTTGTACTGACAAACCGTTCGGTCTCTCTAGTGTGTGTCTGGTTTAAATTATCGCCAGTATCTCCGAGACTAGAGGCCTCCCAGTCTCCCTGGGAAGGTCGCATGCACATTGGATACCCAGTTTGGTAGGCGACAAGTTGCTTTCATGTTTCTGTTGATTACACCTTAGACTGCAGTCTGTCTTGTTTCTAACTTTGTTCGAGAAAAACTCGTTCCTCTCGATATACTCCATCCTCTTGAAATAACAAGGATAGCCTCTAAATTGTGTTTCACGGTGAATTTCTCCTCAGCAACCGAAGTTCACACTTTTGAAAGTCACTTTCATTGAAGATCATCTTCCTATTTAATTGTTGAAGGTCCAATTTTGATGTTTTCTCTGAATTGCTTTGACGTCGAGGGGACATTTAGGGCCTTGTACTGTAACAGTAGAAAGGTTTGACCACCCACAAAGGTACATGTTAGTCTCAAGCTCGATAAAAGCCTCCAGAAATCAAGGCAAATACTGACTTTGGTGGTAGTATAGGGGAACTTGCAGTGTATATTTAGTACATTGATTCAAATTGTCCATGTAAATGCTCATTGTCTATGTACATGTACTCTGTTTTATACCAGATAGTGTTTGCTTCTACAGTATTGCAGCTATTAACAGCAATTAATTTAGTGTGGTATTTTTGCTTTTGCATTTAATCTTCAGTTAAACATTTCACTCATTGCCTTGGGCCGCTAGAGCGAATAATACAGTGCCGCTCCTTGTGCACACCCAAAACTGTATTTTGACTTCTGTGGAAATATCTGGAAAAATGTTGCTCCCAAGTAAACCTCTTACAAAGGGCCCCAAATGGGTTATTGACATTATTGAACACTAAAGCTGATCTCTCGGCTTTTTCACGAGCGTGTGTCTACATGGTCTTAATTCTCTGTATGTTTTAAGTATATGCTTTAATTTCCTGTTTTTCTGCGTATGATTTACACATGCATGTTGTAACAACGTTCTGTTTGCTGGTATTTTCTTAAAGGTACATTTGGTTTATTCTGCTGTATTGTTTGTTATATTTGCACCTAAAACCTGACTTGAACATCTCTACCACGTTGACAATGTGATGAATTACAGAATTGCAATTTAAGATGAACGTGAGAGTAATTCAGGCCACTCTAGCTCTGACCTTAGTCTTAAAAACAAGACGTACGTGACTCAGACCTGATGACTCAGACCACAGTTGTTATTGCGTTCAGTTATTGCAGTTGGAAATATCAACCTCTGTCCTCGTCACTGCAAATGATTAACCGTGACATCAGACTGTTTGCACGTTCCGACCCGATGCTGAGGTGATGCTGGTCTGTACTTCTGAACGTGCAGTGTCTCATTTGTCCAATAAATAAATATAAATAACAGCTTCAATGTTTCATTCATGGTGTGACTGTTTCAAGTTGCAGTTGTCTTTGCCACCGTCTCTCAGTTCTGCAGACCCCAAATAAGGATGGCAATACTCTAACCAAAAAAGCAATGAATTTAGAGGTCCTAGTAAATCCTTTCTATCTGTCTGTGGAATGTGTGTCAGACCAGAAAGGAAGATTAGAGAAAAAGTGGGGCACCAGAGCCCGAAAAAGAGCAAGAGTGGGCTCTGGGGTAATCTATTCTCTCTCTTGTTCTCGCTCTCGCTCTCTGGTCATCTGATGACATGCTTAAATCCCCTCCTTGGGGGATTTGATTGGTCAGATTCTGGGCAGCAGACTTATAGCTGCTGTTACATGCTGTGTAGAATACTATGCAGGCACTGGCCCCCAGTGAATGAATTGCCGTATTGCCAACTCTATGACAACAATTTATGTTTTTGTGCTTTAAGAGGTTATTTGTGTTATATGCCCTATACCTGATGAGGCAGAAATGGCAACTGTGGTGATTTGTGATGACTTCAGGCACCGTGTTAACATTGTGGTACTACATTCACAGAGACATCGGAGACGAGAGGTGGTAGCTGACAACTAAGCCAGTGCAGAAAGAGAAAACTGAACTGAGCACATGACTGGGATGTACAATGGAGTACAACTAGATCAGAGACCGAACAGCTTAAAAGACGAAATAAAGGGAATTACAGTAGAAAAATGGGGGGTGGGGTGAAAGTCCTCCACGACCTACATCTGCCGCTGAAGCCAACATGTGCAGTTATGACATCGCCCTGTAAGAGTACAGTAAAGCAGTAGCATAAATTACCATGTCAAGTCTGCCTGGAGACTCTGTGAAGAGACCACCCTGATATCGCTTGTACTCGCGCTCATTCATTTCTCTTTCACTCTCTACTCTTGTGCACCATGTGAGTTCTACAGATCACATTACCATACGGTACTCCTCCGCTCGACAGTTTGTCTCCTTTCAGAAGTGCCATGCTGTTTAATTTCTCTGACAAGAACATTTGCTGAATTCTTTCACTCATTCGACGGCCGACTGAAGACTGTGACCCATACAGTAGATATCAGCAGGTGATGCTCTGCAAGGCCTGTACTGAAGCCACGTTCATTTAGTTTTTAGGTAAGTCACTGCGTAGTTGGACTGAGGTCAGGCGACTGGCTTGATCAGTAAAGAACATGCCACTGCTTGGCCATCAAATACTTCTTATTTCAGCTGTATGTTCAGGATGATTGTCCTAAAACTCTGTGGCTATATCTGTAAAGGGGAAAAGAGAAGATTCTTCATAAGCATTCGTGCGAAGGGAGTGGGACTCCGAGACATGCTTGATGTATTGCCTATATCATTGTTCCAGTGAGAGATCTCAGATGCAGAATATCAATAGCTGTAATGAGGATGTATTGAGCAAGTGGAAATCAGCATTCTCTGTAAATAGGCGCTGAATATGCAGCAACTGTGCAAGATGAGAACTATCTCTCAAAGCGCACCAAAGAGTGTGACAGGAAAAAGGATGGTGGCGTTTTGCGGTCGGGGAGAAGCGCGTTTCTTCTGATCTTAATTGGTTCCCATCCATCGCTCTGGTATCCATTCATACCACCGTGCTGTGAGGCGGATGGTGAAAGAGGAGAATAACGGAGGGGGGGATGTAGAGATGCATACGGTAGCTCGGTAAGCATTTCCAAATGAGGAAGAGAGAGACGCGGAGCAATGAGTGCATTCGGCAGCTATCTTTTGTTTATCTGCGGCCTCGAGACCCTCCAGAACCACACAGAGGTGACATACTGTCACACTCGCATTACTGCTCTCCGTCATCGATACTCTCTTCTCCCCCTCATCAATATATATGTTTTCCTTATGTTCCCCTTTCTCTTCAGCCCTCCTCTCACCCATGGCACATTTTTCTCTATTTTACAATAAGGAGGAGGAGGAGCTATATTGTTGGCCCATTGTCAATATTTTTATCACTAAGCTACGCAGCCAGCTGTCACTCTCTACACAAACCCTCTCGGCTGTCGGCCTGTTGTTTTTGTGGGGCCTGGTTTGACTGCGATGCAAACCATCGACAAACAAATTGCATCATGGGTTTAAACCTGGCTCACGAGCTGCCCTTCCCTCTGTCTCTTATCCCTGCTGTCACTGTTCAATATACATGGTGCTATTTAGCAAGAGAAAGGGCTGGTAGTAGTTAACGGCCCTCGTTGGTGTTAATGTTCTTTTACAATCTACTGTATGTTCATGGCAGCAGGTTCAGGGCTGAGTGTGGGAATGTGATCATACTTTAGCTGTGCTGATGTTGCAAGTATTGGTTCTTTTGATGCCGTTCTTTGGTTAATTTCAGCACATTTTCCCAAATGTTTTTGTGTCTGCTTAACACTGGTCTATAGACTATCTATCCGAAGTAAAACCAGAGAATGCTCAACTGATTGTTGTAACCGATATCGTACAACACAAAGTAAATTAAGATTTCACCTTAAAAGCCTGCAGTTTGGAGACGTTCATGAAGACCAGCAAAGTCAGTTGATAGAGCACCAATAACATGACATCACAGCTCGATCACGCCCATCAACCAAGGTGTGTCTCGGTACAGGAACTCCCTTTTTTCCCAACTGCACTCTTGCATCATTTCTGCAGTATGTGAAATAGACCTCATTATTTTATTCTCGGCCCTGCCGCTCCTCTTTTCTTTCAGCAGCTCTGCTCATCTTCTCCTCCTCTACCCTCTTGTCATTTTCCCTTCTCTTGTGTAGGCGTGACAGCTGTCGGGAGCTGTAGTCAGACAGTCCGTAGTTTTTGTGTGTCAGCAGCAGCACTGGTCACACTGCAGCAGGTGTGTGTGTGTGTGTGTTTGCTCGCCCACACGTTTGCATGTGTTGGTGCCCGTTGAGGCTATAGACTTACTGACTATCGTGTGTGTGTGTGTGTAGTCAGGGGAAGCTCACTTTCTGTCAGCAGCTATTGATGAATGAAGACTATTAGAGCAGACTATTATAAGCCCTTGGCCTTGGAGACCATGCATACTTGTATCCTCCCTTTAACGAATAGCATATTAGTTTTATTTACATCATTTTTTGATGTAGTTTGGAATCAGCCGCTTCCACATCAATTAATTTACAGCTCCCCCATCTCCCAGAATTATTAAAACCTCTAACAATCAGCCACTTAGTTTATTCAAAAATGAAATTGTAGACTTGGAGAAGTAGGCCAACACACTGACTGAGCAGAAATATAAATCAATGAATGAAATCCCAGCCTGTATCTGTACTATGTGGGTGGCTCCATCTGGGCATGCCAACTGCTCAGCTAAGTGTGTGGGTGGGTGTGGGTGTGGGGGGTGTGTGTGGGGGTGTGTGTGTGTGTGGGTCCCCAGCTGTATGGTCTCCAGTCTCTTATCAGTGTAACCACTGGCCCGTAGTTAACAGCGACCATCTGGTGCCCATACAGAGTGAGTTTTAGCGGGCGAGCCTCTCTGATCTTCATGTCAAAACTACCCGAGCCACATCACTCTCTCTTCCTCACGGTTTTGTTTGTTTTTATATTAATGTATGCTGTAGATATTTAACATATACCTTTCCAACCATTTCCTCCCTTCCTTCATCTCGTCTCCTCTCTAAATCACTCACATTTCACTCTTCAGATCAGCTTTCCCCCCATCCTCTGATGACAGGCTGAGATCTGTGTAAAGATGCACACTGGTGAAACAGAAATGAACCTCTGCCTCTTGTGATGTGGGGCACAACAAGGGTTCTTGTAGTTTATTTAGTATTAGTTGTATTTTTAATATTTCAGCATAATGGTGTTTTTGACTTTGAGCTATGAAGATAAGTTATCATTGACACTTTTGCCATCGATGTTTTTGTATTGATGACTGAGATGTTTTGCATTAGAACAGGAGAAATCCAATTGTTTTGTTTAACAGTCCTCGGTCTAGCTATGTGTTGTGAGTGTGCTGGTATATTGAGATTGTACTGCAGGTATAAGCTGCAGGCACACAGGAGAGGGTCATACAGGGTCCTATAGATTCCTGCTGCATTGATGCCATTGTTATTGTTGATGCTCTTAAATCATTTAACGTTCTCATAGCAACCACAAAGGTACTCTTATTGTATGAATACAGACAAAGGAAGTCACCTTGTCTGTCCACCTTTATGTAATCCTGTGGAGAGAATGAGTTGCATATCCTGCTGCCTGAAGGGAAAACTTATTGAGCAAGTGAGTTCATTGCAAGACCAACAGTGGCCCCTCACACAGGGTGTTTATGCGACAGAACTATAGGGGCTACGTGTCCTCGTGAGAGTAGATAATAAATGAGTGTTTTGCAGTATGTTTCAAATGCATCGATACATCAACCTATCCTTTCAAGTCGCTTTTCTGCTTTCTTACAAAATGCTTAAAACGCACGCACACGTACGTGTGTGTGTGTGTGTGTGTAGAACTGGACCTGCCAATGGAGCTATTTCTCTGGGGGTCAGTCGGCACGAGACAATGTGTGTTAGCAGCCACTTTATCCTGAAAGCAACAGAACAACTTTCCACAAACAGGGCAAACTGCACCCAAACCTTCAACACTTCCTCTGACCACATGTGATATGTGAGCTCGTATAGAAATGGTTGAAATCATAATAATAATTTTCACTACATCACTATCAGAATGTGGCAAAAACACATATAAGATAATCACAAAATGTGCATCAGACAAATCTCTGTCATACGCACAAAACAACTTCACTATTTCATACCGGCATAAGCTGCTGACAAATATTGACTTAGTCCGACCACCCGCTGCAGTGCTGTGGACACGCACGCTACACAATCATACATGTTTCCACAGTGACTGGTAGTCATGGCAGAGGCCACGTGGACTAGCTACCTGCTGTGAGACGCACAAGTCTCTTTCACACATGGAGTATGTGGTATTGCTGAATTTTTTTAAGTTCAACAACAGACTTTTCTCATGATTGTCATGTCGCTATCGTGTAAACCGTTTTAGTTTCAAGGCTCAGTTACCTGAAATGTCTGCCCATTTATGCTCATGGCATGGGAGGAGTTCTTGTGCCATCACCACGTCTTGAGCACTGCTAACGTCTATAAACGGGATCCCTTGAAAGGAAATGCGCTATTCAGTGGAACTCTATTCAAATGGAAATGAGGCAATTTCAATAATCTCTCAAAATCTGACTTGAGTGTGAGCTAGAGTTTCATCTATCATAACGGCACACCTGTGCGTATGGCCAAGAGCACATGTTGGTGCTCTTATCCGCCTCGTATCAAATCCAGGAGTGCGAGTGGGACAAATGAATAATCACCGCAAACCAAACTCTTTTCTCGACCGAGTGGGCGCCAACTCTCCAGTAACTTCTCAATGAAAAATGTTTGCCAGCACTAAATCCTCCTCCTTGCGGCTGCCGTGTGGCCTCCTTGTGGCACTGGCATCTCTCCGCCACACCCTCTAGAATAACAAGCAGCCATAGTAAGGGTGAGATGGGCAGATGGATGACTAAACAAGTCAACGCAGGAATGAATGAGCATTATGGTGCTGTATAACAGGAAGGTCTGTTATGCCATGTAGTAGCCACACCCTCTGCAATAACAAGCATGTGGGGTGGAAAAAAAACCAGGAATGAATGAATGGATAGAGGAAAAATGTTGAGGACATAATGGGCTCAATGGGACGGAGTTAAATTATGTCTTGGTGACATGGTTGAGGAAGTTGTAATTTTCCATCTAGAATCACTTAAGTCTGTGTTACAGTTGGGCTCGGCCTCCTTCTCACCGAGCTGATTCTGCTCTTTTAGAAGAGCAGGACAGATGCAGATTGTCTGGAAACCAGTTTATAAATCACACAGTGATGGAGACCCTCAAACTACAGATGCTGTTGCACTGGTTTAGTTCTGGAGTAGAGACACGGGGGAGATACTTGTTTTTGTTCAGTCTGGCAGACATGCAGAGCTCAGCCAAAGAGACAAAAGCAGAGCAGATTCAACACAAAACTTGTCTTATAGTGCCAATTCGACGACACTTGACTCCAAATATCTAATATATATCTTATATACGACAGACAAACGCACATGAAAATGCTTTATCCTCTAAACTTTCCTTCACACAAGAGCCTGTGGAATTTAGACATTCAGCACTAATTCGGAACATATGCTCTAAACTTTGCGCCCGTCTTTCCCCCTCAGCCTAAGATGCACTGTTCACCCAAGGTAGCTTCAAAAATCTCACACCATATTAGATGTTCGATTCGATTAGTCTGTAGTACAATTGTCCTGGTGCACATATTTTCAGAAATATATTGTTTTTTCACCAGCACGATGATCACGTCTTCTTCAAATGAATATTTCCCTCCTGTTCGAATAGAATTCCCTGTTTAGAGGAGTTTTTTCCTTTTCTTTTGTACCATCTGAATCACCATGAGGGTTGTATGCCAATCCAGCAGCCTCTCGCATTTGTTTTGTCCGGATTCTGACGAAGTAAAAGACAATTTTGTGTGTGTTGTAACTGTGAGTGTGAGTGAGTGACAGCTCTGTGTGTGTCTCTCTGCATGCAGCAAGGACTGCACTGACAGCAGAATGGCTTGCTCTGTTGGAGGGAATTCACACTTCACATCAGATCATCACAACCAAACTGTCTCTAACACACACACACCGACACACACACACACACACACACACACAAAAACTGAGAGTATCACTCTGCTTCTGATACACTGAACAGAATGTTGCAAGAACTCCACACAGTTTCATACAAGATATCTGTGCCCCCACCATGTCTCTCTCTCTCTCACACACACACACACACACACACACGCACACACACAGAGTAGTGCTTCAACCCCACAGAGAAACAGACTAGTCATACTGAGCAGCCGGACAATAGTTCTGTCAATCAACGTCAGGTCCTGCTTAGCTGTAGAGCCTGAGGCCTTCCAGTGGACAGCTAGTTATCCTGTGTGAAGGAAACTGACACCAGCCTCAAGCACATGTACAAGGCTCCAGCTCCAACTTCCCATCACTTCTCTTGACCTGCATGTGTGTGCAGTTGGTAACTCTGTGTGTCCCACTGATAACCACAGTGGAGAGAGTCGGGTCAAGAAGTGCAAGACATTTTTTTTTCCAGCAGCGAAGTCACTCTCTGTCTAGTATGAAGTTGATGAATTAACAGCATTAAACTTCTGCATACTGTACTTCAATATAATTACCAAACTGCTTTACATTACATTTTTTAGATGAATGGCAACCTACAAGAGGCAGAAGGAGTTCAGTTGCATCTTTTTCACATTGTAGAAAATGTATATTTTATCATTTATTAATATTTCAACATCCCAATGTTTGTATTTTAGCGCTGTGCTAAACCATTACTGATATATTTAAAGGTTCTGCTAAATGAGTTGGCAGCAGCCCTAAAAAAATTCAGTTTGTTGCAAATGTCAAACTTTTTGATGGTGGTTCAATTCCGACAATTAATCCCAAAAACAGACTTTGTGTCTAAAGCTAATGTGATACACTTGGATCTCTCTGTTTATTTTTACTCTCATGGAAATCGGTGTCACATAAAGGGATTCATGTAAATTGAATTATTCTTTTGTTGTATTTTTTATGTCTTTCAGGCGGGACCAAAGACATTGGATCAGCATTGACCAGGATGTGTATGAGACATCGCAGCATAGAGGCTAAGCTCAAACACTTCTCCATGTAAGCAACATTACACACGTACTGTATTGCTGTTTTACCCTTTATTCCTCTCTCCTCAGCTGCACAGCACAACACTAATGACATTTACCAGTCTACAGGATCTGATCTAATACATCCCTTGTGCAATGTTGGTGAATTGGCTGGGATGTAAGAGGGTTTTGGTGAGAGCTGGGATTTAATTTGGGTTACCGCGTCAATAAGCTCCGTCACGGTGGTTGTATTGAGCTGAAAGTGGAATATTAACAGGAACTACACACGTTAAAACACTTCCACTCTCAAGTGATGCAACATTTGCTTCGCATGTGAATTTAGGATTTCGTAATATGGGAGAAGTGTCGTCTTTTGATTTTTCAAGACAGCATTCCAGTAAAGTGATGTCATTTTGTGAACTTACCAGATGATTACCCACTGTATCCACGTTACTGATCATTGTGTAAGTATTTATGTGAAAGCACCAATGGTCAACGAAATTGAGGTATTTGGTCAAAAATATTGTGATATTGGATTTTCTTTCTACCGCCCAGCCCTCTGTTGTGGTTATTTCATTTTACAGTGTTTCCTCTATTAGTAGCAGTTAGTTTACTTTTACTTAAACTGTTCCCCAAACAGTGCAACTCCAATATAATGGTCTGCATTCAAATTCCTATCACGCCACATCCTCCACGTCTTGACATTTTGTGTGTGGGTGCGTGAGAATGCCCCTTGTAGTGGAATGCTGGTCAAGAGACGAATTGTCTGGCAACACAAGCATCTGTAATGTTTCAGTGTAGTCACACACACACGCGACATCGCTCTCTCTCCCTCACTCACACTACACAAGGGGGTCTCTAATTTCGGTTGGCATTTCAGTAAAGATTCCACTTGGATCTCCATAGCAGGGTCTGTACATAGGGGGGGGGCCGTGGTCACCACCCACTAACACACGCGCACTTTGGAGAAATGTCTGCAAGAGGCAGAAGTCTAATTTTAGTTTCATGCAGTAAGCCTGCAGCTGCCTACCTCTCACACTCGCAGCCGCTTCCACACACTCGCAAATACATCTCAAATACACAACAAACACAGTTGGGCAATGATTGACAGACGTGACTGCACAAGCTTCTCACTTCCTCCTGTGACACACAGTCAGACGTAAGCAGACTTTATATCATTCTATCCTCTCGGGTCTGTTTTTCTCCCCTTTCTTTCTGCCTGTAAATGATTGACAGACGGGACCATACAGTGTATCGACAGAGAGGCAAACCAGACCGAATGGGTTTTTAAGTCTGGCGATCTCTTTGCCTCTTTACAATCAGGTGACAGATATACAGACACATTTGCTATTTTACATCTTATAAATAGGTTGTTAGGCTCTTTGATTGGTCAATAAAAACGTATTTGGGATAAACATCGTTTATGAAAACTGTAAACCCAAGCGCTTAATGTTTTAGATGAATTTAAATTGGGACACATTTAGAATTGTAAACGGTTAGTCTTGAACAGTCTTGAATTGTTTAACTGGTCAAGCTGACCTCGGATCAGAAGTAAGTATCCTGGTGTTTTCACAGGGCCTTCCTGGAGGGTCTGATCAACCCTCTACAAGACCAGATGGAGGAGTGGAAAAGAGGAGTCAACACTTTGGACAAGGACCATGCTAAAGGTAGGACAAACTAATTTAACCACACACACACACACACACACACAAACACACAGGAGAGTAACATAACATGCTGATCCACAAATTACTTTGACACGAGGATGCATGTTCAACACTTACAGCAATGTAAAGGCCCAATGATGATGTTATTTCATGTTATTATGACTTAAAACATAGTTTGACATGGAGGTTATCATACCGTTCTTGTTCATTCTTCTGTCCCACAGTATATATCAAGAGTATGGGAAGTTGTACCTTGACACTGAGTTTTCACACAGTTAAATTTTTCACCATGTCCATCTGAACCAGAGTATAAAAGAGCCCGGCAGGAAATTAAGAAGAAGTCCTCGGACACACTGAAACTTCAGAAGAAAGCCAAGAAAGGTAAAAAGAAAAAGAAAAAAAAGCATATTTTGTTTCTGCTTATTTGAATTAAGAAAAATAACACTGCTAAGTGCAAGTGATCGAATAATTAGGGAGGCAGATCTTGTATCAACAATCTGAAACTATCCGGTGGTATCAGACGGTGAGGGATGTGACGAGATGTCGGTATTTGACGCCCTGAGAATGAGACGAGGCTCGTATGTCATAGAATTTGTTACTTTAGTTGTCCTCTACTAGTTTGCAACTTATTCAGAAAGAATGAAACTAGTCTATTACTCATAGCATACTATGCTCAAATAGGAAAATGGGAAATGCCCAAATTGTAGTTCTGAGTTTTTCCATTCGACAGCAGTGATGTGTATAGAAGACGTTAGTGATCAGACTTGTGCAGCTCTAGTAAGGCTAAACATTACCTTACTTGGGAAGCATTCTGCAGTTATCTTGGCTCCGGTTCCTCGTATACATTCACACACATACTATACACAAATAAGGAATTAGAGAATTATGCTTCCAGTATGTTTGAGATGTTGATCATTTAGGTATGACTCCCGGGGATGTCTCACATTCCTAAAGTCAACAGCAAAAAGTACAAGAAACCTGTATCTTAAAAAACACAGAAACGACCTTCTTATTCCTACTATGCAGTAGATTTAACTCTAAACTGACGCGTGTCATTTTCCTACAATACTCTACATCACTAGGATTCTTGTCATGCTCCTCTGTTTTTTTGTCTTAAATTTAGGAAACGTGTCCACTATTTTTATTTCTGTGTCCATCGGTATCATCTGACACTGGGTGGGAAAGACTTGATATTGCTTTAAAAAGATATCGGTGCATTGTTTTGGCATCTCGAAGCATGAGACTGCACCTTTAGCTGATGCATTAGTGTTAAGTGCTGGCACTCTCTCCGTTGACTTGGATCTTTTTTCCCTCTGCCTGTCCCCTGTGGTTCTGATGCCATCCTCCTCCTTATGCTGCACTGCAGCTGATAATCTGGGTAAGTCAGTTTGTGGAGTGGACACACTGTCCGTGTTTACTTTTATCATGCATAACCAAGCATATTGGTAGCATTGTGAAGAAGCAACCAGATATTGAGTTTCATACAAAGATTTAATATGTGTGGATGCTGCTAATTATTTCATAAAACGGCTATCGTTTACGGTTAGTCGTTGCTACTCCGTATTGGCACATATGTATAGATGTATGGTTTGTGAAGCTGAGGTCCCCTATAGGTTTTTACTTCAGGGTAAAGAAATCCAGTAATAAAAAAAAAAAAAAAGCCCATCCTTTTTGCCTCTTCTACCTCCTCGCATTCATTTTTTTATGGCTCCTATTATTCATTGTCTGTTGTTAAGCACCTAGAGTGCCTGTGAAGTGTTCTTAAAAAGGAAGTTGAACAAGAGATCAAGGTGTGCTCCATAACTGAGACTTTGCTCTTTCCCACATGACAGTTGAGATAGAAAAGATGCCCCCCCCCCCAGATGTGAGTGAAGATCACCTCACTAAACCTACCTGCACCCGTTCCACCCAAAACCTTTGTAAACTCTGTGACCTCTGTATCACAGAAATGCACACAAGTATTTGAATCAAGTTCAAGACTGCATAGAGTAGTTGTAGTCCCTCTAAATGAAGAGGGACTTGTGCATATGCGATGTGTTGATACGTGTCTTGTGAGGGTGTTTTACAGCCTGTGACTGCAACCGAATGAAATGGAATCATTGATCATGTGAAAGCTGAAGAAGCTAATCTCATTTCCGTGCGCACACACACACACACACACACACACACACACACATGTGTGCAGACTGCGGGCCCCCAACAAATTCCTCTTGGCTTAGTCCCTGAATTTATGGCAAGTTGGAAAAAACATTCGAACAGATTATCAGTAAGACTTCTGAGACTTCAGCTCGATTTACTGTTTTTAAACCTAAAACGTTTTGATAAATAACAGATAATAAATGATAAACGGAAACATTGTGACCACTCCTCTACTGAACATGTGCAGTATTTAGTGTACGATCACATGACTAGTCTGTGTTGATCACTTTGAAGGAGTCTCCTTTTCGTTCCCACACATACCAGAGCTGCTCCTACCTGCTGGCTGTTGTGTGGATGAGCAAATTAGCTAACTATTCACACTAACCTACGAAATCTATCTAATAAAGTGATGACTCTTACCTAAATTGACTGGTAAAATGCATTACCATTTGTTAGTTCAATTAACACACATCTGCTGTGTATTGTCGCTTCGTCGTCTTTAGGGTGTGAATCCAAAAATGCAGTCTAGACTACGCGTCACAGGCACCAGTCGGCTGCTCGTTGACCCTTTAAGGAACCTTTGTGTTTGTCTGCGGTTGCACAGAAAGAGGAAGTAGCAATCAAAGGCTTGCCATTCACATAGTTGCACCAGTTATGGCACTGACACCGGGAATGTGTTGAGTTCAGCACTAATAACCTCTCTGCTCACCACAAGTTGACATCTCATGCCAGGATGTGTCTTCATTGTGCGCGTGTGCTGCGTGTGTCAACCCCCTCCATCCCCCAAATGACTTTTACACCAACAGTGACGTGTGCCTCAAGCTGATTGTGTAATGACAATGGCTTGTAGTTGAATATTTGATGTGTTTCTCAGTCTTTGTGGTTAGTTGAAAGTAGTTTACAATATTTACACTTTATGGTCAGTTTGCACATGTGTTAGTATCATGAGCGTAACCATATTTAGAATTGTTGACCCTTTTTAAAGGGCTGAACTACTTTTTCATGTAATTAAATGAGTGAAGTGACAGTGTGCGTCTTGATCGGTCAGCCTTTAACAGGAGTACATGAGGAACTGATGGGAGACTGATGTGATCATGTTAGACACGACTCCAGCTCTACCACTAACAAAACAGCAACAAAGAACATATTTGGCTTTCCGTCCGTCTCAGACAAAGTGCCTCAGCTTACAGTAGCGTCCTTCCAAACCCACAGTGGTTATGCTGAGAATGCAGTCGGCCAAGACTTAAACTAGTGGGAGAAAACCAGAATTCAGTAAGACCTTTGCTTCTACTGCATGCCAAGGAGACACCACAGCACCACCGGCTTTGAGCTAGGCCTAAAGCCTAATGTCTTTTATTCATTTTAAACGGAGTTAATAGAAGCAGGGCTGCGATGTAACAGGAATATTTTTGAATGTCACGTAACATATATGTGCTTCACTAGAAGCATCTTTAGTCGTCATGGCAGGTATTGAGCATTGCTCCATCAAGAGTTGAAATAATGTCGTTGTACCTGTTGTCAGTTTTACTTCATAGATGCTCTTGATAGGTTTGTGTTTGTACTATCTTTCAAAACACGATTGACCAGCTGTTTATAGCTAGTGATTAAAACATTACTTGAAATGTCAGCTCAGGCAACAGGAGGGAAAAGACACATTTTTCTTGGAGGGAAGTGAATACTCATGAGTTGGGTCCTGAAGTGGAAACCAGACTAATGACTGAGGCCTGTCTAGCCCTTTCAGACTCATACTACCAGTTCTCCCACAAAACCTTGTACAACGTAATTGTGTACTTTAAAAGTGGTCGTTGGATCTATATGAGACTGAAAACATATTCTGCAATGTGGACTTTCTACGGTCCATCGACTTCATCTTGGTCTCCAGAGTTAAGTAATATCGGAGGAACCGCCATAAACACACATAACTCACATTCCTGTCAGTGTTGCAGTCACCAAACTACCAAACTTGGCAAATGGATTCCCTCCGTAGAAGAATGGAAAAACCAAGCAGTCCAGTGTAATTGCACATTCTTCTCACTTTGGGTACAAACATTGTCTTAAATCCACCACAGTATATAGTTCAGAGATATCAACATCCACACTGCACTAGAGTGATTCAGACACGCACTCACTTCTCAGTAATGTCAGCTGTTGTGTCATCATGACAGTAAACGTTTCCATTTGGATGCGTTTCCATCAACTCAGTGCTTGTGTCTGCGCTTGAAGTCGACGTCAATTGTCATTTTCATTGTGGTGTAGTGGACTGACGGAGAGATAAAGTTGTGGAACGCTTACCCCATGCTGTATAGCAAACATAATGAACAACCTGCACGGACACGTCGGCGAGGAAAGAGCACACAGCTTGTGTTTTACATGAAGGTGAAGGTGATTTGACTGTGTAACTATCAGCGTTTCCTACGGCATGATGGAGACAAAAGACGCCAGTTTGTTATCTTTGCTCAGATGCAACAGCAGACAGACAGACCGGCCCACATAGTTGTTCACTGTGGGTTAACCTTGACGTATCAAAGTCGTGTGTGTGTGCGTAAGTGCGTGTACGTGTGTGTGTGTGTGTGTGTGTAAGTGTAGTTCAAGTGGTTAGATAATGCCTTTGAGGTCCCCCGTATGTAATCTTGGGCAGTCGCCAGCCGTCCCGCCTCCTTAGAGAACTCAAGAGGTCTTGATTCTGCTTCAGGCTATCCGCTCTTAAAATTGTGCCATCCTTAACAACAGAATCACCTTGGGACTGTAGACGCAGACTGGATTTACATATTCAAACACACACGCATGGACAGTACACGGACCAGATGGTCGTGGAGGCACCTTGCACACCTGTCATTCGTGAAAGCACAGACCGATTCTCTTTACCCTCTGACAAAGAGTAACGGAGAGATAATTCTGGATTGAAGTTGAAGACGAGCAACAGATTAGTCTAAAGTAGATAACAAGAGACGGGAAACACTCCATGACGAGAGTGGCCCTTCACGTGGCGGTGATAGCCAAAAAGTAGTGTTGACATTCAAATAGCAGCACTGAAGATAGCAGCGTCCACAGTGAAAAGATGAACATGTAGAGCAGTAGTAACAGTCTCAGCCAACACTAGAGAGAAGTGATGAAAACACCAAATGTTCTTTCATTGCTACATGATCATCAGCTTGTGATCATGCGTGCATGTTACAGTGGAAAGCTTTTCTTTTTATTCTTTGTGTGGTGAAGGAAGTTTAAGGGAGAATATGGTTCCTCTGGTTTAGTGGTAAAACGTATCTCTGTGTCTTGATTTTTAAACATTGTGAAATAGTAAATGGACCAATCGGGTGTTTCCTGTGAGTTGGTAACTTTATTATACCCGTAGTAACGTGTATGTTCTCTTTGTGTGTCCATTTTGTTACAAAGGTCGTGGTGATATCCAGCCCCAGTTGGACAGTGCCATGCAGGATGTCAGCGATAAATACATTCTGCTGGAGGAGACGGAGAAGCAGGCCCTGAGGAAGGCTCTTATAGAGGACAGACAGAGGTTCTGCTGTTTCGTGGCCATGCTGCGGCCTGTAGTGGTGAGTACAGTGGGGCAGAGAGAGAGAGAACTCGGCCTCCAGAAAGCACTCGGAGAACAAAAAAAGACCCTTTTTTTTTAAACAACCGCTGCTTTCAAAAGAGGACTTCTTTTTCCGAGAACGAGAGCTCATTCTGCCACTCTGCTCTCTTTCTGCTAGGATGAGGAGATTTCTATGTTGGGAGAGGTCACCCATCTCCAGGCGATCTCTGATGACCTCAAAGCCCTGACTTCTGACCCACACAAGCTTCCCCCTGCTAGTGAACAGGTGAGGGGAAATAGCAGAGATGAAACAGTCCCCGGTTAAACAAAGCGCACCCTTTTGATCCTGTATGACTTATCATTGGTTCACGTTCTGGGATTAAATGTAGCTGTGTTTAGAGCTGTTCCTCTTCACAAGTATGACGTGTGACTAACTTTTCCCTCCCTCTCAGGTGATCATGGACCTTAAAGGCTCAGACTATGGTTGGTCATATCAAACGCCACCCTCTTCCCCCAGCACCACGATGTCCCGGAAGTCTAGCATGTGCAGGTATGCTCCTACAGCCAATCACAAGACTCATGGCCGAGAATATCGTCTTTCAAGTACACATTTACCTACTTCACCCATACGAGTTGTTTTGTGTCAAAATGGTGTTGATGGAAAATTAATTTACTGAGGTGAACCAGCGTTCAATGTATCATGAGGTCATGTTGGAGATTATATGATAGCATGACATGTATACACACATAGGATCTACTAAAATCTGCAAATCTGTCCTGCAGACCTTCTAAAAGGGTATGGAGACCTACATCAGTGTAATACAGTCAGGAATAAGGACATGAAGAAGAGCTTTCGTGTTGTCCAACCTCTGTCTGCCACCCAGTGGTCAATGTGGAGTAGTTTGCGACTTCATCCTAGTTTCATTGTATCTCGGCTTCGTCGCCTCTTCGTTAGTGATAGTTGTTCATTAAGTCACTCCACTGAAATCAGTTTAAGTGGACCTACTTTGTCAAAGTAAAGACGCACAGATCAATAAATAAACGAAGGATGGAAGGTTAGAGAACTTTAAAAGAATAGACAAAAAGCCTACTTTTGTTTAGCTCTTCAGACCTCGTCTGCCACCGTCTGTCCTCCCTGCTTTGTGCGTCTCCCAATGATTTTTTTTTGTTTTCCTGAACTGTTCTGCTCTAAAGAAAGAAATGTAATGTTAAGCTCCGGTTGTGTATTGCTTTGCATTTGTCAATTTTGGAGTTGCTGGATTTCTGTGAATGAGTGGAAACGTAGATTACATGTTATGTCATGAAGGGAGTGTTTCAAGGCCTTCCAGGTTCTCACAACATGTTGAAGCCGCTACAAGAGGATGTGTTTAATAGTTCCCGTCCACCACAGGCCCTTTGTTTTTCTTCATCCTTAGATGGGGGATTTTTGAATTCACAAGTCATCATGACACAGCCACTTTTATGATTTTTGATGCTTTGCAATTAATAATTGTTTGTACATGATTTGGTACATATTGTATGTATTTTTTTTTTACAATGCACATTTTGCAATATACCATTTTTATATCCGCTTCAGATATTGAAATCGTTACTTCACACAGTAATTATACCCGATGTTTATGCTGTTTTTGCTTTTCATGTGTGCGCTGTGTGATTATTCTCAAAGGCATGAAATCCTGTGGTTTCCTGTAATTATTGTCATTATGGTTTCACGCCTCTTATGTTAGTTTGTTGTTTTGACTGGATTGGCCTCGGTCACTGCCTGCTGCATCTTGGTGTGCTGTGTTAATTGTTTCCCACCGTGTCTCTCCCCAACCCCCTGCCTTCATTCCCTCTCTTTTTGATTTCTTTTATCTTTGTTATTCAACCTTCCTTCTTCAATCCATGTCTTTGGGTGCACTTGATTCTCTTCACCCCGCCTGTCACCGCCAAACCTCTCCTTCTCTGGTCTTCCCCTCAACCATCACTCCCTTCCCCTTTCACAGTAGTCTGAACAGCGTTAACAGTAGTGACTCCCGGGGATCCAGTGGCTCTCACTCTCATTCTCCTTCCTCCTCTTCTTCCTCCTCTTCCTCACACCACCTCTTCCACCACCATCACCCCCGCCAACGGTACCGTAGCTCCACGCTACCACAGCAGGCCCCGGCCCGGCTCTCGAGCATCTCCTCCCACGACTCGGGCTTCATTTCTTCATCACACGACCGATACACATCGTGCAAATCCTCCTCGCCCATGGCAGCTGAAACAAAGGTAAGAAAAACCCCTCGGCTACCCACACTTTCCCATCATTTTGCCTTTTGACAATAAAACCAAATATGCCCTATGATTTTCCAGTCATTGTAGTAAGAGGCAGAGAGAGAACCCCAAACCAGCAATCCACTCTTTCCTCACACGTCTTCCTAGCCACTATGAGAGGCTGTTAGCTGGCAGCAGGAAGTGTATGTGATCATGGTGATGTCATTTTACTGCTGTTATTACAGCATAAATGCCCAGGAAATTAGTCGGCCTCCATTCTATCCCAGGGCAAAACAGGTCAGCCTCATCCTGCTATTAAAGCGCTGACTGCTGTGACAGACTGTGGTTTGGCTCGAGCATGCTGTGTGTTGTATTTTCATTAAATGTATCACAGTAAAATAACATGTTACAGTGTCAACAGTATATTTTAAAGGCACCAAGAGTGCGTCTCCATCAGCAGGTCTCCTTCCGTCAGTTTTATCCAACCATCTGACACGGTTTCAGATAATCATCAATGTGGTCGTCCAGAGGATTATCTGCTCGGGGTTTGTGGTTTGAGATCAACCATGAGACTTTTATTTTTTTTTTTTTTTGCATGCCAGCGACCAGAGTTCCCCCGGCCAGCACACATTGGTCTAGTTAGACTCCAAGATTTTATGATGCAGTGAAGGTGGTTTGGCAAGTCCATACCCGACCCATTTACAGTACAGTCCTAGGAATCAGCCCTCTTGTTGCCTCACTCTTGGTGCAGTTACAGTAGTTTATGTTTGAAAGAGAGCAGTCTCATGGCCAAACTGGGTTTACATGGGCTTCCATGTACTCCTTAACCAAGGGCCAATAAGGCTGGGCCACGTAATGTGGATATCTTTAATTTCACTCTATTTTCAACACCCACTTCTATGGAGGGTGTAGTTCTGGAACTGGCCCAAACTCCTTATCCTTTTCTGGAAGGCAGCATGCAAAAGATGATTTCCCTGTAGGCATATTATGGAAAGCACAATGAGTAGGATTTTCGTTAAAAAACAACATCTGGCATCCAGGTGGTTAAAATGGCAAACAGCTCTGCAAATAACGCATATCTAGCGGGGGGGGGGGGAAATGCCAAGCAGACAAAGCTCACTCCACAATGAGGCTTTCACCCGCTGGCGAGCAGCGTAACCCTCTTTGAGCCGGGGGAGAAGGGGCCAACTTTGAACCGCAAACCGACAACTCCTACTCACTGTGCCTTTTAACGGTCATAAAAGAACCAGGGCTAATAGATGTCCCACATGTTGAGTTTGTGCGGATACTTTCAATGTCCTAAAGACGAAGAACTTTGCCTGTGCTTCCCATAACCAAGCTGCAACACTGCTGATGTCCACGCAATAAAATCTGGTACGACTCCCAGTGCGCCCTCCTCTACAGTCGGCACTTGGCTGTACTCCTCACTAACTGCTGAGAACTGTGGAAAGTTGCCTCTGCTCTCTAACAAACTGCTTCTCTCTGCTTGTCTCTGTCTACCTGCTGACATGTCTGTCCCCCCCCCCTCTGGTCTCGTCCCTCTGCCTGCTTGCCGCTCTCGCTGTCCCAGCCATGTCCCAGGTCCAGTTCCTCTGAGGTGTCAGAAACTGGGCAGCTCCACAGTGACTGCAGCGCCCCCTCTCCTCTAGCTGCTGCTAGTGCACCTCAGCACGCTACTGACAAGGTGAAACACACGCATCCACCATAAACCTCATTCCTCTTTCACATGACTGTCTCGTGTGGTACCAGCATTACACGCCCCCAGCTTCATCACACTAAACTTCAAACCCGGCTGTACGTTGCATCAACTTTATCATTTATTGTTGATGTTGATGTTCCTTTTGTATGATTTCTCCCCAGTTATGTGGCGTGTTGTTGTTTTTATCATTTCAATAATTTATCCCATTTTGTGTTTGTTCTATTCGGTCTGTTTCTGTTATCATCCCTCCTCCTACCAACGCGCACACATCCAGCTGTCCAATGGCTTTGACCACTACAGTCCGGCCAATTCCTCTTACATGCATACCAACGGGGGGAGTTTGGGGTCAGGTCCAGGCACTGCCTTTCCCTTCTTCCCTCCTTCCTCCTCATCCTACACCACCTCCTCCTCCTCGTGCCCCACTCGTTCATGGTCACGTCCTCCCTCGGCCTTGCTGCCAGATCAACCTCACAACGGCCCGTTGGGCTCCCCCACGGTGCCGTCATCACGAGTCCCCAGCTGGAAGGTTTGTTCATCGCCTCAGTCTTGATGTTCGACTTGTTCCCATCCTCCTTTTCTTCAACATGCAAGCCTTGCTCATTTTGTTTTACTGTTGTTGTTGTTGTTATTCATCAGTCTGCTTCTTTTATACTTTGGATTAAATCTGCAGCTGAAAATACAGTATGTGAGAAAGATTTCTAGGTGCTCATCAAATGCACATCAGAGAACTGTGAAATACATTGAACACTTTCTTTCCAGGACTGGGCTAAGCCAGGCCCTTATGACCAGCCCATGGTCAACACTCTGAGGAGGAAGAAAGACAAGGAGACCCCAGCTGTGGTGGACAGCAATGGTAGCAGCCGTTCCTCAGGCCCGGCCTCAGCGCCAGCTCTGGCTGCACTACAAACATCGTCATCAGTGGAGGAGAAGAGCAGAACTTTGGCTGCACCGCTCAAGGTCAGTTGTAGTCTCTGTCTCATTCAAACACAGCCTGCCTTCATTAAGCCAATCGTGCTTTCTGCCAGGTATTTATTATTATTATGATATTTTGCTGGTTTATGTTGTTCGATGGAAAGGAGCTCCTTATGATTTCAGACAGTCTGTTGAGTCTTTGTGCTTGAAAACATCAGTGTTTTTCTGTAAAGTATCTCAATGGTTCAGCGCTTCAGTTACCTCTTCTTCTGCAAATACTGAGAAGCACATTAACATAGTTCAGTCTACATGTAATGCTGTCTGTGTTGCTTAAGTTTCCGACCTCACATTCAACTTCCAGCAGCCTGATGTGTTTGCAGTCATTGCATTTAGAGCATGTGACTGAGCCACTATTTACTGCTCCCTTTTAATGACTTCAATGAATTGTGCCTGGCTGCATCCAAACAGTGCGCCTCTCAGGCACTACCAAATGTGTTTTTTCATTTGGTCTTTGCTCCAGGCTGGTGATATTGAGGCTCATGAGGAATTGGCTCTGGCCTTATCCAGAGGTCTGGAGCTGGACACCCAGAGGTCCAGCAGGGACTCCATCCAGTGTTCCAGTGGCTACAGCACGCAGACCAACACACCCTGCTGCTCTGAAGACACAATACCTTCACAAGGTAACACTCTTGAATCAAGAATCAGATGGTTTAACAATGTTTAAGTACGCTGCTAAACACTATCTTGCATCAGTTCAATGGTTAACATCTCTGTTTGTTCTTTCTAGTATCAGACTATGACTATTTCTCAATGGCCGGGGATCAGGAGCCTGAGCAGCAGCATTCTGACTTTGACAAGTCCTCCACCATCCCCAGAAACAGTGACATCAGTCAGTCCTACAGACTGATGTTCCAGAGCAAACGGCCAGCCTCCACAGCCGGCCTGCCCAGCACACAGACTCCTTACCATGGACAGGGGGCCTACTCTGCAGGGCCCTATCCCCCCACACCTGTCCACACTGGGGCTTATCCTTCAGCCCTTACAGGTACAGAGGCACTGATAGTGCCACATTTGGATGTGTACAATCTTTCCATTTTCACTTTGTTGACGTATGTTTGTACGGTGTCGTGTTGGTTTATGACAACAACTCCCTTTGAGACACATTTACGAGATGTAATACTTCATCAGAAGAGTAGTTCAGGTTTCTCTTCATGTCCTTCATTGTTAACAAATCACAACGGCTGCTGTATAATATACTGAAATGCACTTAAATATGATTTAAATGCATTTTTGTAATTGTTAAATTCTCATTTGTGTTCTATCATTGCAGGAACATGTCCAGGTCAGGGATTTTATTCTGGATCCAGCTCCTATAATGCCTCTGGCTCGTATTCTACAGGCCACGGTCCTGTCATTGTGACCCCTGGGGTCGCCACAATCCGACGCACCCCCTCTTCAAAACCCTCCGCACGCCGGTCAGGCTCAGCTGTGGGCACAGGCCCCATTCCTATTCGTACGCCTGTCGTCCCAGTAAAAATCCCTACGGTACCCAATATGACTGGAGCAGTAAATGGGAGCAAGAGTGTAGAGGCGGTGGGAAGAGGAGGAGGAGGAGGAAGAGGAGAAGAAAGCCCAGATTCTCAAACATTTGCAGGAAGGGAGGATGCTGGCACGCTGCCTGTGATGTCCTGGAGTGGTCAGGCTACAACCAATCCTCCCACTGTACCCCTGCACAACCAGCAGCGCCTACACAGTGAGATAGGGCAGCAAGGAGGAGCTGAGGAGGCGGGAGAAGAGTTGGAAGGTAACATGCTGGTGGCCATCCGCAAGGGGGTCAAGCTCAAGAGAACCCTCACCAACGACCGCTCCGCACCACGCATCCCGTGATGACGCCACACAAAAACACACGTGAGCTCCGGCTCGCGCTTCGTTGCGTTTGTAAATGAGGTCAAAGGCTTTTGGGGAAAAAAAAAAAAAAAAAAAAGTACAGAATCAAAAGGCTTCATCTGCTAGTATGAGAAATGTTATTACACCTGTTCGACATGCAGCGTTTCTCATTCTGTAAATGTTCACCTGTGAGAGTCGCTCACTGCAGCAGCCATCTTTGATTCAATATGGAAAATACATAGATATGCTAATGTTCCGCTTCACGGGTTCTGAATTGGCCTACGATGCCTCAGAAATAATGTAAAGCCAGGTTCGTTAAAATACTGGTTTTGACCAAAAGTGGGACACAGGCCCACTTGTGGTAAGTCGAGTAATTATACGAGTACAAAGATAAGACCTAAGAAATGAGGTTGCATAAAGGTTGTTGGCCTGAGCACTAAAATGTGTTTTGCAAATCCGAGCCCACAGCTGTCTAATGCCAGACTCAAACATGAGGATGTTTTTTTTTGTTAATAAATCACGAGATGGACAGAGTAGCATTACACCACAGTATGTTCATTTCTTTAAGACGACAGCAGAGACGTATTTTACACGCATGCATCCAGTGTTCTTCCTGAAGCAGAGGGTTGGATGAGGACAATGTGTCCGTCTCGTCTCAGTGTAAAAAGGACACCGTGTGTGAACGAACTCTCCTTGTTTTGGGAGCACTTCACCAACAAATAATCCTTCTGACTGCGTCCATTTGACATCTCCTGGATTGCATCGTCTGCGTCTGTGGAGGAGCTGTAGGAAGGTGCTGTGTTGTCATCCGCTCACTGTTCAAATGCTTCATACTTGAGATATCCACAGAGCCGACACGGACGGAGGTGTGGGCGATACAGAGAGCTCCTCGAGACGCTAACGCGAACTTCCACGTCAAAGTGGGCAGAGACGACAGCGTGACTAAAGCGTCACATGGTTGATGCCGTGACATGGACAGCCACTACGAGTTGCGTCCTGTTTGAGTTGTTTTAGTATTCACAAGATGTGTAAATAGTTTTGCATGTCTCCGTTGCTAATGAGTGTGTTGGTGCTTCTTACTGTGTATTTCCTTCCGCTCCTCCACAGTGGCACAATCGTTAAGTTTCACATCTTTAAGCAGGATAGTTCTTCATTTCATATAATCATCAAACCTCGTTTCCTTTGGGCAGGAATTCATTTTGTTTTCATAATTTTTTTTTCCACTATGAATCTCATTTAATCTGCATTATCTACATGCTGAGCTTTGTAGAACTCCTCAGTGGTTCGTGTTTATATATTAGCCCATATATATATATATATATAAGCCCCTTGTTTTTTGTAGCATTTATTAGCCATATTACGACCCACTGCACATTGATTGCTCATAACATTACGAATAAATGTCAAAGTACAGATGTGCCATGTCAAAACTCAATATTAAATCAAATTTATATATATTGTAAACTATTTTATCAGACTTTTTTTCAGGACAAATATTTGTTGATGTTTCTGAAGTTATGAGTAGAAAGCTGTAATTGGTAACGCCACACCGGTTTTATCGCTCTGTCTGGTTGCTGTTGTATCAAACTCATTGTTGTCTGCTTTGAAACGCATGTAGCGTTGCACGTGTCCTGTTGATTGATTAGGTTTTTACTTTTGCATCCGTCAACTCCAATTCTAGTGTTTGGATTTTTTACAGGAGCAACAAAGGTGACATGTACATACGTGTGGATTTTGTTACACTTGAAACTCGGCGATCACGTCGATGTGCATCGTGGAACTTAAGAAGTCCATCACCATGGCTACAATAAGATGTTTGGGAGATGATGACTGCAGCGTTAGGCTGAAACCAGTTTGTGTCTCCGAGTCATTGCCTGTATTTTCATTTGCATTTCAGTTCAAGCAGTGTGAGACCATGGCGACTACAAGATGTGTGAAACTGTAAATGTTATTCAGCTTTACAGGTTAGTCCAAGAACTCACTTTTTAAAATTTATTTTCTTCTGCTCAGTCTTTTTTTTTTTTTTTTCCTCAACCTATTTTTATACGTATGTAAACTATCTGCGTAATAGAGTTGTTTCCTCTGCCCATGCGTGTACTATCTGATGATGTGTTGTTTCATCAGTGAGATGTTTATGACCGTTCTGCTGCGATTCATTGGCGTCCCATATTTCACACATGCGTAATTGCACGTCATTTAGATAATCTCATAAATGCTGGCTGGTTTAAAAATGAGCAGCAGCTGCAACAAAGTGTGTTCCTCTTGACTTCCAGAAGTCAGAAACATGATTTTTTAAAAAGGTTTTGGTTGTATAATGGAGAAGCCTGCATCAGTATTATTGGTTCACATGTTCGGGGCGAACGGTATTTGCATGATTGAGGGCTGATTCCAGACCAGTTTCAGTTCAGTCAAGACAGTGCATATCTTCAGAAGGAGTTTGACTGAATCATCGTTTTCTAATTTTTAGAAATTGGTATGTTTCAGCTGAACACGTATTTCGGAGCGACTGAGCTGAGAGCAGACCGATAACAGCCCTGATATCAAGGTTTTGCTGGAACAGATGGTGACAAACGTTTAGCTGTTCCCTGAAGATGATTTAAACATGTTATACCCGTTATTTACAACTCATTGCAGGCGAAATGTCATTGAACTGTTCATCTGGTTGGCATCAAATCTTATTAGGTTCAAACAAATGGCACACTGTCCACAGTGTCTGGCCTGATCTGACCTGAAGTTTCCAAAGACATCTTCGCATGAAAATCATTTCTATATTTTAAACAGGTTTCCTCTGTATTTAATGTAAACAAAGGTACAATAGCAGCAATGTCAGCAAACGAGGTGATGAGGGCAGTAAAACAAGAAAGATGATACCTCTGCCTGCATTGGAACCACAGTGTGACCAGGGAGATGCGCCACAAACCACTTGCATACATAATACCCCTCTACTGTTTGATTTCAACACTGCAAAGATGATATTACTTCCTAGATGTTTCTGGAAACCCAGCTTCTGGAGATTGTTGATGTTCATATTTCGGTTTGTTTTTTGGCCGTCCAACCTGTCTAAAACATATATTATCAACCTGTAATTTCCATATTTAAATTGCTAGCATAAATATATATTCTATCAGAGTTGCCAAAAGCCAGTATATCCTATGATTAAGACGTGTATAGTTTGTGAGGGTTTAAAAGTACAATGTTCCCTGGTTTCTAGTTTGGTTTTTAGCTTATTGTTATTCCCCCCCGAGGAGAGTTGACCTCTCGGTCTGTCTCTGTACAGTTCAACAGGCTATAATGCAGTTTGTTTCAGGAAGTAAAAGGTTGTTATTTGTTGTGTAATGACAGCTTTAGCAATATAATAAAACTATACATTTTGCTTTGGCTCACTGACTTCTTGAATGTGCAAGTGTGCGACCTCTGTGTGCATCAAGAGTATCGAACACCAGACCAGAACACCTCCCTCATATTTGCTTTTCTTTCAGGCCTAAAACATCTTAAACCGATCAATTTCATCTCGGATATTCCTGAACTTTAAGACAAATAGTTGACAAAACACTCTTACTGTCCATTTATCAGCTGTCTTGGACTTTTCATCCGTTTTGACCTGAGAGTCGAGCTTGACAGTTCATTTCTAACCTTTGAAGCAGCAACTGAAAATCAATCGGGAGAATAGTTGTTTGCACATTGATCTCTCATGAAGTAACTGAATACATTGATCTGTGTGCCCGTTGTGTTGCTTGTGACGGAGCTCGACACCCACCCCGTCTGTAAACGTGGATAGTGTTTGTGAAATATTGCCATGTACAGGTTCAAAGTAACTGAACAGTAGAACAACACCTTTTCAAAAGATAAACCTTCTCTACCTTCGATTAGGATGCAAAAGGATGATGTGCTTGGTTCCGGCCACCAGGGGGCGCTGAACTCCTTTTAACACCCAACCCTGGTTTATAGCTTCTACTTGGACAATGCATCGCTCCTCCCATCCTTAGAGGCCTGGAAACACTCGTCTAATAAATACAAGTACAGCAAAAAACTACCGATCTGCCACAGTCGCACAGAAGGCGAGAAACAAATACCGCATCAGCTCATGCGTAAGACAAAAGGCTTTTTCCTCTTTTGCCTCGTGTGCAGGTTTCTTTCCTGACACATATCTTCCACATGGCGTCATATTTTCCTCGGGTGTGGACTGTATAGTCTGGGTGAATAGCTCAAATGTCCCACGTGCATAATAGCAGAGGGAGAGATCTGCACACACCCAACAGACAAGCAGTCCTCTCACTGAAAGAACCGTCCGCTTGTCACATTCAGTCCTGTGTGAACACGATAGTATGTCAGTGTCTGCTGATAGCATAACAGACACCATTTATCTCACCACCTTAAACTATCAGGACCAGTATTTATGTGTGCGTTATGGCAGATGTGTTGTAGTATAACACGAATACAGCTGACTGTTATACATCGTCCTTATTCACGGCCTCGACGTACGTCTGCCGGTGCCGTCAGAGTTACGCACGGAGGAAAGCGGCGCTGCTATTGGAAGGTATCTTGGTGCGCGCTGGCCGCTGACGTGCCCTCCCATCCGCCTCACGCCATCCTGCCAACCAGAGGTTACACCAGCCGGGGATTTACGCTCGCAAATATGTGATTCCGTACGAATTGCAATCGGCCAGTTTGCTGTTTGAGGTTTCGTGCGACCTGTCGAGACATTTCCCCCAGCTGGGAAATAGGAAACGCGCGTGCCAGAGCGGCTTCTGTGTTTTTCAGGTTTTTTTCTTGTGGAGGTTGTCGGACGGGACAGCGGACCGTCGACCGAGGTGCGTCCGGATAAGGCAAGTTTCAGTTGTATTTTCGGACAGCTGTCGCATCTTGTGCTACTTTGTTTTCTTTTCCAAACGGCTTGTGAGATGCTCTCGAGTCCTTCTATTCTTAAATCATGTGTAATAGTTACTGTGTTGCCCTTTGATAACCCCGAGCTGCCTCCACACTGGGGATGTGTCGGCTGTTATCGAGCCGTCGTTGCAGCGAATATTTGAAATGATGGCAAAAATATTTCACAAAGCGGCTTGTCGCATGTGGTGGTAACTAGGCCTGCTGTACTGTCCTCCACTCTCTTTCTCCATCAGGTTCCCGGCGCATTGCTCTACATTCCACCCCCCTCCACCCCCCCATCCCAGCGATGCTGCCCTGCCTGCGGAGAGTCCTGCGGCCCGCCCTCTCTCTGAGAGCCGGGACCCAGTTGGCCACAGCCGGACTCGGCAACCACCATCTACCCGCTTTAGCCTCTCCTTCGCGGTTCATGCTGGTGCAGCGGTGTAACCTGGGCACACACCCGCTGAATGAGCCCGTGGAGCCCCTCGACTCGTCCCGGGGAGCCAAGGAGTTTATTTACTCTCTCCATCCGTCTGAGCGTACCTGTCTGCTGCGAGAGCTGCACAAGTTCGAGTCCATAGCCATCGCTCAAGGTATGTGATGTGCTACAGTACCGCGTGATCCATCCTGATACATGACTAATATATATAAAAGACATCAGAAAATGCCTTATTGACACCATTTAAAACTGATAATGTTGTTTGCGTCATAGTCATCAACTGCACGCCCGAGTTAAATCTATTGTTAACCTCTGGACACTATTGATTGTAACGGTTAAATGTCAGTGTAATCACTGTTGACATAAGCTCAGGGGACAGGCTGTAATGAGATGAAGTAACATGTAGTGTAGTTACCAGTACAGTGTTTATAACATCACAGCTGTGATTTGAATCTCCTGGTGGGGAATGGAAGTCTATAAAAAAGTTGGAAGAGTCTGGGTAAAGCCGAGTTTTTTCTAAAACATCACACCGTAGTTCCACGGAGACGGACAGATAATCCCTGTGTGCTGCTATGCAGTCGAACCCTGACCTCTGACCTCTGACCTCCCTGAGAGAAAAGATAATCTATTGGCACGGATCAATACAGCGTGTCGCCATAACTCTAACTCTTTCTTTCCACACCAAGCATCACTCACACAGTATGTCAGTGGGGAGTAGACTACAATGTCACTCCGTAGCCCAGGGTTGTGGCATTCAGATGAATTATGCGGACACTCGGATGTTTAAAAAACGGTATCAGATTATTTTTGGGGGGTTTCAGGAAACATAAGAATGGAATTATGAGACTAGTGGAGGAGCACGGTGGATGTCCCACAGACGCAGAGAGAAAGAAGGAAGTGGGTCGATAGATACGGAGATAGAAGAGAAAGACATGAGTGATGAGGAAGATGCTCTGCGGGTCATGAGGTTCTCTCTGGTCTGTGCTGCTCTGAGCTCATGTCATCTCAACCTAAAAATAGATTCTCCTAAATCTCTCCGATGACTTTAATTTGCATGCCTGCCAAATTGTTGGACATTGGATTTGAATGTGGAATACAACTAAATTAGAATTATATATCCTGGAAATGCAATCAATGCTCCTTTTGACTTTGTCAGTGAAAACATTGATTTTGATATGAGAGCTCTAGAATTGCGGATAAAAGAAAAAAAGCACTGTTGCGTTATTCCTGTGGAACTTCTGGAGTAAGAGAAGTTTACAGCGGAGCCTTGTTTACTGTCGTGTCTCATGATGGACAAATGCCTCAAATACCTCACGCATCAGAAGATTATAAATCACAATAATCCCGAGAGTCTCTCAATTGCACTGCACCAACAATTGGATTGTTCTTATTTTATGAATACTCTTCTTCCTGTTACTTGGCTAAACTAACTAGCTGGACTCTATAATGTTAAAAGAGGTGATTACAGAGATGGCCGTGAAGACAATAGCAATGATTGTTAAGCTTGGAGGGTTATATTGCCAAACAGATGAGCACTTCTGTTTTATTCACAGACCATTATATGTTGTTTCGTGTTCACACCCTCAGTGATCATTATTGCGAATAACATTTGACCCTGTTCGAGTCCAACTACCGGCAGATAGTTTCCCCCTCATTGCACAGAGGAAATTATCTTGTTTCGAAGAAAAGAAGTACAGAAAGTTCCCCTTTCCTCATTCCCACGATGTATCTGGACTCTGGGGAAATGACAGAGACTATTGTTGCCGGCCATCATTACGAGTCGTTTCAATAAGATTGTCCACGCCTGGCGCGACCTAATAGTACAATATTATTTTCCTGTCGGATGTGGATGATTGCATCCTGACAACATCCCTGTGCAATATCAACGCCGCGGAAAACGGCGATAAATTCCACACGAGCATGACATTGTCGTGCAATATCGGAGAATATCATGCTTCTTTAAAAAGCAGACAGCGTGGCATGAAAATGGAGAGATGTTATGACATTTTTGCTAGATTTTGAGCTTCGGTGAAATGCAAAACAGAGGACTATACAGTAAGTGAGGTTTTTGTATCGACCCCGAACAGATCGACACACAACTTCATATTTTGTAGGATTCATAACCACCATATATTCTCAACCACAGGTGAGAGAATAGTGTTTGCCAGTGTACTGAGGTGACTATAGAGGACAGCTCCTTCCCTCTGTTCTCACCTATGGGGCCTGCCTGGCTGGCGCAGCCTGACATCCTCACCTTCACGCTATGAAAACCCTCTGGGGTTGTCTTACCTCCTGTATGTGCCGGGCTGCAGACCAGCTGACTCAGTGATTGCTGGACCGGTCGACTCGCTCTCTCACTGACTTGCCAGCTGAGAGATTGATTTTGTTAGGCAGGCTCATCAACAGCCATTATGATTCTACCCAGATGCTGCAGGGACAGCTGGAGCAAAGCCCTTATTCTCCTCATGTTTATATGCAGGTTTGCTGAATGGTGGGGAAAGTGGCTGTCTGCCTGAGCTTAAAGCTCCCTTACATATGTACTGGGTAGTCCTCGGGTTAGTGGAAGTACAAGAAATACAAGAAGCCTGCCAGAACGTTTCGTCAGTTTATTCCATTTGTTTCCAGTTTGTTTTAGCAAACAGTTGTTCGTTTATACATCACTGGAGGAGATTTAAGGTCCATTCAAGAGGTTTGAAGAGCTCTTGTACAGGTAGAAATGCCCCGTTCTAAGAGAAAGAAGAGGAGAGAAGGCAACAAAAGAAAGAGAGTCAGTTAGAAGACAGGTGAGGTGAAGGCAGAGATATTCAGAGGATAAACTGCATCCTGATGACTCATCGTCATGAAGTCTCAGGAATGACACTGTCAGAGACCAGCTCAGTGATTGTTCCACGGGCCTTTACATGGAGCAGAAATATAAATATTTTAAATAACTAACCAACTGATGCAGGGACTGGGATATTCATATCAAATAAAGAACATATGAATTATTGAGTGAGGATATGTTCGATAATGCTCTCGTGGTTCTCATTGTGAATGTAAAATATTGATAGAGATGTTGAACAGAAGGACCTCACTGTAACTGATGATCAGGATCTTATCTCCAGATTCCTTCAGTCAACCCCCAAATAAATAGTTTTCACTAAAATATATTTCTTTCGTGAACATACTAACCTCGTTATTTTCAACCCAGAGTAGGCATGTTTGAAATCAAGCATGATAATTCTGGGAAATAGAACTGCGATATATATCTTTGAATATTCGTTGAATTATTAGTTTGAATGATAATAGTTCCTAAAGGACAGACTTTATCAAGTAACCTATAAACCTGGTCACAAAAGCAATTTTTCTTTTACATTAGAACACATTTTAAGGCAAAATCAATATGATACGTGACGCAGTGTAGTTCATAAACCGTGAAGAGGAGATATAATCTACCAGGAGTAAAGGATCATCTACACCGATGTTTTTGTGGAAATAGGAAAACCTATTTCTCACAGACCTCTCACACTAGGAACATAGAGTAGGCTGTTATTGCATATTAAAGTACCATGTTCAATTTACAAAAATACAGGAGTCCTCCATCCTTAAAGAGAAACAAAGCAAAGGTTTGATGAATGAATGAATGAACAACCAGAGATCCTTCTGTTCCATCTGGGCCTCTGTGATCATCAGCTACTGAGTGACTCAGTGACATCCACTACACTAAAGCTTTCCTTCAGTCCTGCTGGTGGAAAAGAAAATGTGAGGAGACAATGGAAGCACTTGCCCTGCATGGCTCAGAGCATGGAGAAGTACTGTCGGGGGAAAGCAGATTCAGCAGGTATAATGAAAGCGTTCATCCTCTTTCTTCAGGTGTGTCTATTTTGAAGGGAGGCCTCATAGTTTCTGTGCTTACAGCATTGCTTTCGCGGTGCCTGGTGATATTATATTCCTCCTGTTTAGTTGAAAGGGGGAGCCATGTCCTTTATGGGGACAAAGGAGAGCACCTTTTTATTCCTCCATTCTTCCTCAGCTCACGCAGTCTTATGTGAGTTGTATGTCTAATTCATATACCCTGCTGCATAATGGGAGTCCATGGTGACACTTCACCTGCTGTGACCCATGCACAAACACAGGTGACTCTCTTCAGTCTGTTATAAATAAGAGTGGCGGCATCCGCATTGTTCAACACTTCCAAATTGCACTGTCATGTCGCCGCCATCGTGCTTTTACTTGACTTTCTAAAAAGCAGCAGTGATTCACGTTGAATTACTCGAGTTGGTAAAATGCCCGATAGTCATTTCTATTGTGGACATTGTTGCTGTGACATTTGTCTGGTAATTTGTGTCCAGAAAACACAGTATTAATCACATAGACTGTAATGACACGCTGAATAACGAATCAGTCTCAGTGTGCCAAGGAGATTTCAGACGAAGCAGTTCTTCATTGGAAACGTCCCTAAACTGCAGTGGGTGCTAAACCCCAAAACATTAAGTGATACCTGTTGTTGCTGATGTTGATGAGCTGGGTAGATATACTGCAAGCTGATGAGCAGATGACAGGCAGGTGTAGTGATGAGCTGATTGTAGACAGGTGTGCTTTTGCACTCTATATGCATACGAGGGCTGAAGCGCTAACAAAATGCCTGTAGCTAGCTAAAAGCATTACGTGTTAGCGTGTCAGAAGATTATCTTAGCACTAAGACTACACTTTACAGTAGATATCAAGGTTTGTATTCATTTCAAGCCCTGCATTTACTGCTTTGTAGGTTTAACTCAAGAAGATATGAAGCGGCTTACCTTGCTGCTGAATTGACTTCACCGGCTGCTTCCTTGACTGGCCTGTCTCAACGATATTGAAGTTGGAAAGAAGGGATTTATAATAGTGGACGTTTTGTCTTGTTAGCAGCGTGTTTACACATCCAGCAGTTACTGAGTCCAATATTCACTCTCCTAACAGCTGTTTGCCAAAGTGTAACGCTCTACTTTATTTGTAGAATATTGTACATTGTATTGTTTCAGTGTGGCAAGCACAATACAACATGTAGCGTACTAGCAGTATGGTAAACAACGGAGATGGACGTGGCTGAAAGTATTGCTGCTTTATTCTGCATAACAATTGCAAATGTTCTGCTCAAGCTGAAAGACGCAGCTTCGTCTTGAAACTGTCCCTCAATAAGCAGCTTTCTCAATGGTTTGTGAGTCAATATAGTTTTTCCTGCACTTGCTGATATGAACAGTAGCATGCTGGAACATAGAAATGTAAAGTTGTCCCACACCGAGCAGAAGCAAAAGAAAGGAGTCGGGAAGATGTCTGTAAGCACCTACGCAGCGGTTCTCATTAGCACGAATAAGTGGAAACACCTGTGTGTATGCGTTTCAGGGGCAGTCGGTGTAAACTGCCTTTGGTGTGGTATAAGCAGCCCATTGCTCAATTAAAAATGTTTCTCTTTTTCTCGTCTTTGCTTTGTCCTCTGCTGCTACTGGCTGGGTGCCCACTTTAAGATGCAGAGGAAGGGAGGCTATTTGCCTCGGTTACTCCTGGTTTGTCATTTGTCAGGGGGACATTTTCAAGGATTTGTTGTCGGTTGTATGTGCTTTGTTTCAGGCCTCCACAGCTTCCTTAATTGGCACTGGGGGAATAGTGTGTGTATATATATATATTTGTCTACCTGCCATATATAGAGTTCACTGAACTCTCGGGGGAAAAAAGTACTTCAGGCTCCAGTTTTGTGTGGTGTTATGCCCCAATGCTTTGCATTTTCCTCTCACAGGTACAGTATATACTGACTGGTTGATTTTGCATTTACTTGGAGCATACTTAATATTTTCCCCTCAGCAGACAAAGTATTTTAAATTGTGACGTGTCCTCCAGTAACAGTAGTATGTGAGGGGTTAGTAAAGCTCAGCAGACAAACTGAAATAAATAGGCTTTCCTCAAAATGAGCATTTATATGCAAATCACAACCTTGAGGTGGACTCAAGTCATTCTGTCTAAACTACATTGCGAGCAAAATCTAATCCAGTTTGATACAGACATTTGTCATTGATTGCTTATTAAATTGCCATTTTTTACATATTTTCTGCTGGTTATTTCGAAAATCGGATCACCCGTTCTAGCACAATTTAATTTCAACCTCAAACTTTCCCAAAAGTGCTGCCACCAAAAAAAAAATCTCATTTTCTCATTTCAATACTAATGACTGTCCCTGACATCTTGTCCTGTGTGCTGTGAAATTTGCTCCTTCGTGTCGCATAAATCATAGGAGAATAGCAAGGTGCAGTGCGGTTGATGAATTGATATACCCTTCTATTGCTCCTGTTCTGCTGAACCCTTACACACACACACACACACACACACACACACACACACACACACACGCGCATGCATGCTCGGTCACACACAAACTGCAGATAATCAGATGACATAGATTCATACTGAAACGCATGCTCATATTCACACACCATGCCCCTTCACACAACAGTTGGTGCTGTATCAAACCACACTCTTGATCATGAGAATCACTCCTCCGTGTGAGTGCAACTCAAAAATCAATCAGTGATTTTACATTTCCCAGACAAAACACACACAAACTGCATTGTACTGCTGCACAGTGATGCCCCTGAAAATGTTCTAGTTTCTACCACTGTACCACCAACACCTGAATTTGCAGAACATCTTATTGCCTCTATATATCATATAACAGTTTTGCTGAGAGAGAACTTGGCCTCTCAGTTCCTTTACAGACTTTTCTCCAATTTCCGAAACTCTGTTCCCACTTCAATTTCGTGGTGTGTCGGCACCAGGAGACAAAGTGTGGAATGAGCCATTTGTCACGGCAAAACAAAGACGGGAAGGTGTGACTTTTACCTCGCCTTGCAACAATCACAGCTAAAGAGGACTTGGGTGCTAGTGTTTGATACCTCAAACAGACATTTCTGAGCAGCAAGCAGCTGAGGAAGCAATAAGAAAAACAGCAAAGTGAAGCTAAAGTGAAGCTCAAGTTCTTGCGGTAAAAGCCAACCAACCACCACACAAAGATGTAAATGTTTGGAGATGGATGTGAACACCTTAGTGTGAGCCTTTTATGCCATCTGGCTGTCTGAATAGGAAATGTATGTCATTTCATTTAAAATATAGAATTTTTATTCAGAGATATTATGTATTCATGTAATATGCATACAAAACCAGCGGACATATAATTCAACCCGCAGCAACACTTCAAAAGAAGCACAATTCTGGCAACGCAGGTGATGCTGCGGTAGCAGGATACAAGACAAGAGGAGGTTTGAGAAGAATGAAACATGGCTGCTTTGGTATTCAATCATGCTCGTGGTTTGACTCGTTTCAGTTGGAATCTAATTCTTTGGAGAAAGCAGCCTCGGGGGTATTAAAGGGACCATGCAATCAATACTTGATGCCAGAGGAGTTCTAATATGCAGCTGGAAGAAGCCCAGTAGGCTGGGAGAGAAACGTCTTCAAGAGATTCTGTATCTCGTTAAAGGGAATTTTCATGTGACCAGTGATGAGTCGGTGACTCGGTTGCGTTTTCGTTTGGCCTCATTCTTTTTAAGTGATTGAACATGTAGCAGGAACAGGCTTCTGATTTGGGCCACAATGATGTATCGCATTATTTTCGATCATGTCAAGATGGGACAGATTAGAAATATGTATCAGAATGATCACTGGCCTGGCGGTTGGATCATAAAACAGCTGAGAACAATTTAGTGTCAGGTTTCAGTGAGAGCATGTTGTGTGGTTAATGCAGCAGTACACTGACGGCGTCGGCTCACAGATGAGCACAGGAGGATCATTGAAAGCCTTTAATTAAATCCTAGAACAACCCGTGGATGAGTAATATGGAAATAAATGTATTCTGGTAATTAATTGCCGAAGCCATCCATCTTCTGTGAGTAACTCCCTCTATGGCAGCTTGTTCCTGTCTTGTAGTTTTGATAGTTTATGGTTTGGTGCCTGAGAGGATTATTCAAAAACCTGTGAAATAAGATGCACGCGTTGCTGCAGAAGCTGTGTATGTGTAAGCACTGACGGTGAGCTTACGTTTGTGTGCGTCTCTTGCTGATGGAAGGGCCGAGCAGTTGTCCGTCAGCAATATGAGACCAGGGTTGAACTGAAGACCGTTGCGTGAAACTTGTAATGCGACACTGAGTGCTGAAAGGAAAGGAGGACGTGAGAAGGAGATTAGAAATGGGTGGGGACAGCAGATGTCTGGGATTCGCAGACAACACTCTACTGAAACCGCTCTCCTGAGGGTTTCAAATGACATTCTCATGTGTGCTGATGCAGGTGACTGCTCTGTGTTAGTTCTTCTGGACCTCAGTTCTGCATTTGACACTGTTGACCATACCATCCTGATTAAGAGGCTACGTGATTGGGTGGGCATAACTTGCATAGCGTTAGACTGGTTTACATCTTACCTCAATGACAGAAGTTTCAATGTCTCTGTGGGTGATTTTGTGTCCGTTACCTCTCCACTGTCTTGTGGCGTACCGCAGGGCTCAGTTCTGGGGCCTCTGTTATTTTCCCTTTACCTTTTGCCTTTGGGACTGATTATAAAAAGTTATAATGTGTCCTAACATTTATATGCAGATGATATCCAACTCCATCTGTCATTCAAACCCAGCGAGGCCTTCACATTAACGAGGCTCCTGGACTGTGTCAATGCCATCAGAGACTGGACGGCAGAAAACTGCCTGCAACTCAACGACACTAAGACGGAGGTCCTAGTTATTGCTCCAGAGGAGTTTGTACCCATGATCAGGCAGATTGTTAGTCCACTCTCCTCTGCTGCCCATTGCAACCTGTGCAATCTTGGGATTTTCTTTGATCGATCCATGTCGTTTGACCCTCATGTTAAGCAGCTGTCCAGGTCATGTTTCTTCCATCTAAGAAATATCAGTAAACTGAGATCTGTAGTATCAACACCTGAATTAGAGATGATCATACACACATTTATCTCTTCACGCATTGACTACTGCAACTCACTTTTCACATCACTCAGTGTATCTGCTCTTAACCGTCTGCAGGTCATCCAAAATGCTGCCGCCAGATTACTCACCAGGACAAATCGACGGTCTCACATCACCCCCGTACTCTGATCTCTCCACTGGCTTCCTGTAGCATCTAGGATACACTTTAAAATTCTCACCATCACTTACAGAGCACTTCACGGTCAGGCTCCGGCTTATGTAGCTGATCCACTTCGCCCCTATTCACCCGCCCGCACTCTCAGGTCAAACGCTCTAGGTCTTCTGTCAGTCCCACGCACACGATTTAAGAGCCGTGGTGACCGAGCCTTTGAGGCAGTGGCACCGAGGCTCTGGAATGCTCTGCCTGCAACTCTACGCCTCGCAGATACTGTGGATACTTTTAAAAGCCAGCTAAAAACCCACCTTTTTAGGCTGGCGTTTGAGTAAAAACCCATGTCCTAGACCTGCTCTTAAAATATGTTTTAATTTTTATTTTATTCTATTTTATTCTATTTTATTCTATTTTATTCTATTTTATTCTATTTTATTCTATTTTATTCTATTTTATTCTATTTTATTCTGTGTATGTAATTTATTGACCCTAGGGTCACATTGTGGTTTTTTATGTTTTTAAATTTCTGCTGTTAAGCACTTTGTGATGTCATGTCTGTGAAAAGCGCTCTATAAATAAATTGCATTCATTCATTCATAGGATGGAGGCAGATATTGGTGTTTTTATGGTCTTTGCATTTATTTATTTTTTCCAGCCTAAGTTTTAATATTATAAGGTGGATAGTTTTGCTGGTTTTCAACGTAAATGTACCTGTGATAGCAACGTAAACATGTAGTTAAAGTCACTGTGTGGAGCGTTTAACTGGAGATGAGATCCGGGCGATATTGCTGGACCTGCTGGAGGGAAGAGAGGCATGGGAGAACCAGAACCAGGACTGAGTGGGGCAGACCGTCAGACTCCTGCTGCAGTATAATAAAAGGTTTTTCTGAAGAGACGCTGGTGCTCAGGGACCAACCATTCAACAATTCATCAGTTACATTATAGTGTATTTATGATGGAAAGAAAGCCCCACAAAACATGGCATTGTAAATAGTTGGTCCATAGAGTCAGTACTTGGAAAGCATATTTGGCATTTGCACTTGCAGGAGCTCAGTGGGATTAGTGTCTTGGGGATTGCAAGTGTGCATGTTGGAGACAGATTTTGTTTGGTGAAATCTGCTCCAGCCTGGTTTGCCTTGCAGTGGTGCAATAACCTGCAAGTGATGGAACAGACTTCATTATGTGGACTAACATTTCCACTGACCTCAGTAATACAAATCCAATTTCACAGAACCTGCAAAGGAAATTAAGCTTCCCTGTCTTCAGCCTTGGAACCAAAGTAATTATCTCATGTTTTACAGCAGGTCTTTGTGTTACGTCACAGCTCAGTGACTGTTGTGTTAATGTGGCACATCCGGTGTGACACTTATTCTATTCTACGACCTCTCGACAACAGATGGATGTTACAGCTCTTTAACTTCGCGCTTTTCCTTTAACTTTCGTGTCAAAATGCAGAACAAATATGGTCGGATCTCAGTCGTCATTTTACTTTCATCCAGCTTGTGTCGGATGAGTTCAGCCTGAGACAGAAAGCAAAGCGCCCACACCTTTGACCTCTTTGTGTCTGTTCAGTCACCACACACACACTAATTATAATCAGTGTGCCAGCAAGCCTCCTGTGAGGCCTGATTGGCAGCAGAATTATCACTTGCTGATGCCACTTTTGCCCTCATTTGCGTCTGGCAGCGAGGGAGACGCTCTTCGCTCCTCTCCCTCGCTCCCTTTCATCTCCTCTGACACATTGCTAAAATGTAAAATGTCTCTCTCTCCCCTCTTGCTACTCTTTCCCCTTGTGTCTGAAAGGTCCTGACTGATAGGCCTTGCCATTTAAGTACTGTCTGACATTTATCCTGACCCCCCCCCCCCCCCCCCCCCATAGAAAAACAGGCCACAGGAGATGCAGATGCTTTATAATACATTTTTTCTTCTTCTTCTCTTCTTTTTCAGGGCAGCTGGAAGTCGCACCACCTACTAGAGCAGAGTTAAGATATGGTAAGCAGTTTTGTTTTTTTTCCTCATCCTGGTGGATGTTTTCGAATGACTCTTAATGTTTATTTTATCATTTTTGTTCGTGTAGAGGGCTGATTGAAGGAGTACACCGATGTGAGAAATGATGATTCATCTTGTAGCATTACCGCCTGGATTGACATCCCTCATTTAACCGTCAATTAACCGGGAAGATGAATGAAGATCGGTCTTTATTAATGAGCAGGTTATTGTGGTTCGTACTTTGTTTCCACGGTCTCCCCAAAGAAAAGGAAATACTCCGGCTATTAGGGTTATATGTTGAACAGATATGGGATTAGCTATCGCGCCTGATGTCCCAAACTAATTGGTACCTGAGAATATCAGTAACAGAACACGGCTTAAGTGAGACAAATGACGATGAGAGAAGATGACAAGCTGCAAAATGATGGCCCTGTCACTTTATGACACAAAGCACACAATATTTAGCTCCTCCGTTCTGCTGGGCCACGGTGAGCAGAGGACAACACAAACACACACATACTGTTAGACAACAGACTCCACGTGCAGCACAGTAATATGTCTGGACAGCTAATGGACCTTTATATAGTATATTTATTGAGCCATGTTTATGGCTTATGAGATCCCCATTTGATCCACTCAAAGTCTTGCTTGGGTCAATAAACACTCATAAATTAACGGATTCAAAAAAAGAAACACAAAATGTAAAAATGCAGAAAAGGGAAAACTACACAAGTTATAGCAGAGAGATGGGAAAAAAGAAAGATCACCAATTTAGATATTTACTTCCGGCCATGATACCGAAAATTAATTTCACTTGTAATATGAAGCGCTTTGTATTTGGTGTAATCATTTATAGAATGTGTTGCAGATGATTTATCATGACACTCGCACATATGTAATCCACCTCCACACACTCAGCTAAAAGCTTATGCAGGCATACTTCACACTGCGCTGCTCAGTTACTCACATGACCTCAGATTCCCCTCCTGCTGAGAGGTTGGAAAAGCTGGTTCACCCAATGTAGTTCATATCAACCTTTTGTGTGACGAAAAGAGATATTTCACGACAAGCAAAAAACAGAGATCATGTGAGAAATCTCCCCTCTCAAGCTCGGGGTTTCTCTGGCTCGACAACAAAGACAACACAGCCGAGTGAAACTTTAAAAAGAAACATCAACTAAGCCGGCTGTCGGGTGATTTTCCTCGAGACAGCAAATTAGTGTTGTGTGTATTGTTGCTTTGCTTTTCTCCTGCTTCGAGTGTCGATGACTTCTTTGGAAAAAGTGTCTTTTCATAACTATGAAGACAGATCCATTCGACCTTTAGTCATAACACTCTGACCTAAAAATCATGAAATAAACTGTTTAACTGTAATCTGTTGTGCGAATGCTATTTGGAGCTGAAGTTTGCCGATGAAATTGTCTCAACTCTGGTCTCATTTGTCACACCGCATCACAAAAAGATGATGACTGTTGTTTTTAATTCACATCCCTTTTGAAAACGTATATTGGTATAAAATGATTCTGAAGTTGGAGCAGTGCCTCTGCAGTTTCTCGACTTTAATCTCTAGAGCTGTGAAGATTAGGTGCAGCAGGTTGGATGTGATGTGATGGAATTGTTAAACAGGAGAGCACAGGGAGCGGTCCTCCGGCAAGGCAGCATATCTAGACCACATGAGCAAAGTGTGGCCGGAGGGAAAAATCATCAGGGTCAAGATCTTCAGTTGACTAAAATAATTTGGATAAATCTAAAAATCTAAAAGAAAAATCCCATAAAACGAACAAGATCTGTTATAGGTAATCTTACGTGGTAACAAGTTCTGCACTAACACTGAAAAATCTTCCCTAAACCTTTACATAATTTATTCCCAAGTACAAGAAATAGTGCAGTAACTGGAACTGCTGTTTAAAACGCAGTCACGTGACCTGTTGTCACAGAATTGTACAGTCAATGATTCTTCATACTAAAGGATACTAGAGAGAGCCAAGAGGCAAAAGGTCTAATTTCTCTTCACTCTCAGGTTCTACTTTGTCTTCTCTGCAGAGAAGCATCAGGTCTCGCCACCGAGAGATGCAGTGCTCTTCAGAATGCAATCTAAGTTGCCCCTGGTGTTACATTATGATAGAGTCTGTGTTTAAGATATGAATATATGATAGGGGATTTGTGAGCTTACGTAGCAAGATTGGAAATGCTTCATGGGCAATGAAGGAGAGCTGCAGCAGAACGAGACCTTGAGAAAAGAAGTGACTGGTATTCAGCAGTGATTATGCTGTAAGCCAACACCTTTCTGCAGATCACTGACTTGAACTAGACTCAGACTAGACACTCCACTAGAATAGACTCAACCTCCCTGGCATTTTGTGTCCACTGATATAATGTTATTGTATCTTCTTTGTGTTAATTCTGTCCCCAAGGCTCAATTATGTTGTGCGTTGATGAAGACATGAACACAATCTGTGTACTTTCTGTTTTCTGTGTTATTTTACAGTTCTGCTGCACAATGCAATCCCATTCGTTGGATTTGGATTCCTGGACAACTGCATCATGATTGTCGCTGTAAGTCTGTCAGCGTCATGTGTTCCGCTGCAGCTCAGTGGGTGTAAAGATTTACTCAGTGTTGGGAGTTTGATTTCAAAGAATACTGTAGGAAGCTTTCTTTGGATGGAAACATCGGCGAGAGGAAGAAAAATAAGTGTTTTTTTTGTTTGCTGCTGCTGTATTTATATCTCTGTATATTTCCTGTTTTCTCTCCTGTTTGTTTGGCAGTCTGTTCCTCGTCTCTGTTTCTCAGAGTCCTTACTTTTCTCGTTTGTCATGTAACATCTGATACATTGTTTTATAATTGGCCTGCCACAAGCTATACCCACTCGTTATTAAGTCTTTGTGAAGTTGATCAAATAATTAAATCTAAACCCAGTGGAACAATCCGCTCGGGGAATGAAGAGCAGTATGTTTTTATCACAATAAAAGAGTGCCTTCACTGCAGGTTTTTTTTAACACAGATACAGTGAATTCTTAGAGGCCTCTCCAAAGAGATGGAACGACAAAGTGACAGTGAACAAATATAATCAAATAAACTGAAACAATAAATTGAGTACAATGAAATGGCATAGCTTTTCATAAAAAGTAAAGTAAGAATATGTGCATATTATAAACACTATATTGAGTTTTTTGCCTTTTCTCTTCATAAAGTAGACTGCAAAATTATGAAAAATCAATAATTAATCACATTTTTGGGCTTGATTTGCCTGTGAAATGTGCATTTGATAAAATGTTTATTTTTATGGAAGTGAGTGTCAATGTCTGACATACTGGGTGATAAACTAAGAGAAGAGAGACCTATAGCCAATGTTATTCGACATTAAACCAGGGAAGTTGTCAATACTAGATATGTATATATAAAAGAAAGCATACTGGCATCATGGACCATAAATGATCCTCTTATGATAACGAAGTTAGCCTCAATTAGATAAGTAATATCTGTATTCCTCTCTGAATATAACTGAGAAAGAACATGTGAACAAATGCATTTCATGTCATACATTAACTTGCACTGATGGTTTATATTATAGAATGAGGGAAATAAATTGAGAGCTTTCCTGTCTTACAAATGAACCATAATGTGTGTGTGTGTGTGTGTGTGTGTGTTTCTCGCAGGGCACACATATTGAGTTATCCATCGGCGTGATCCTCGGCATTTCAACTATGGCTGGTAAGAGAATCTCATGATCCGAATGTAACTTAGTATCTAATAACAAATGTTTATATCTTTGAATCGGTAAAGTTCTCTGCTCAGACAGTCCAGAAGGCTTTCAAAGGCACGAGTCTGAGGCAGAGAGATGTTTTTTCTTCTGGAGGGGCAATGAAGCAGTGTATGTTCACTATTCTGTTCTTATCTGAGCTTTTGAAAACATCCTTGATTTATACCTCGTTTTGATGTCATTTACAGTCATGAATGGTTTTCATTATACAAAGTGAAACCTGCCCTGACAACAAGAGAAACGTCCATGTTGCTTGCTGCAAAGCCAACTTTGATCGGTTCTCTAAACACGCCTTTTAATAATCCCTCTGGTTTGCTTTCTAGTATATTTGCAGACAACATCAGTCCAGTTAAATTCATAATTGAATTGCTCACATTACAGCCAAATTTAGGTCAAGAAATCTTGAATCAAATCAATATTTTACACAAACAATCTATTACTGTAGACGTGGTTTGGGTTCACATATACATTTTGCCATCCAGACTGCAAGTCACGCTCCCTGTCTGCTTCCTCGTTAGACGGTGTTCCAAATCACAGCGGACTCCAACTCTTTAAAACAACGATACAAGGAGGCATTTTCAATTTCCGTGCTGACAGAATAGCCAGTCTGACAATGAAGCTTCAATGATGAAGTCACAATTTGAACACTGCTGTGACACTAATCCAGAAAAAAAGGGAAGTGAGATAAGATTCGAGAAAGGAATCAAAGAGAGGTGTGTGATAATCCTGTTCACGAGCAGGTTGAATGGGTGTAACATCCATGAAGCTCAAAGAGGCACATTTTAATGGTATCACTTGTTTCTATTCAGCGCGTCTGGGAGAGGCTCTGAGGTTATGTCACATATCACTGCGTGTGAATGCAGACCGGAGCTTTGAGAAGAGGAGACACTGCTGAAGCAGAAGGACTCTCACCATTTTACACACTTAATGGTGATGAAAGAAACAACCATTATGAGTACAAAAAACAGGATTGAGTTTAAGGTCAGCTGGCATTCCCACATCTACTCTGCCTTCCTCTTCTGCGGCAACAGTGAGCTTTGGTTTCTTTTGGCTCAAGCTTTAAAAGATCAAGTTGTCTCAGTAAACTGATCTGTCAAAGCTGATGCTGCCGCAGAGCAGAGGAGGAGAAGCCTAAAGCCTGTTTTATTCTGGAGAGATGTAGAAAAGTTGACCAGTGCAGACTAAAGCCAGGAGCGATGCATCCACCGTAGTGAGGAGGTATTTGAATCTTTACTTGAGGTGCTTATTGTATCAAACATGTTTTTGACTTGATCCTGCTCTTGTAGATTAGAAATTAACTTCAAAAAATGTGTATTTGTTCATTTTCTTTTGAAACTTCTACAATGAATGGATGATTGGGATTATGATTAAGCCAAGAGAGCAATTCCAGCCCTGGTGGGATTTATCGACAAAGGCGTAATCAGGTTGCAAACTCAGCCAGAAAATGTAAAGTTCATTTTTCAGCTAGATTGTCAGCTAGAGCCTGTTATCTCTGAGTGGCATTAAGAGATCTGACAGCGAGCTCTAGCTGCAAACATCCCCAGTAAATAAATGATTTGCAGGAAACCACCAGCTTGAGCACAGCTATACATAAATACTAAAAACAGAAAGAGAGTCTGTACTTCCTCAAGCACAGCCTAGTTTCTATCACAGCAGTAGTGGTGTTTCTTGTTCCTGCTACATTTGGGACATGTGGGAGTGTGTGTGCAAATCAAGATGCTGCAGTTATCGAGCCCATTGCAGAGTGATGCAATGCTAGTGGCAAGCCTGCAGTCAAGTCCACCAATCACACATGTTCTATAGGAGGCAAATGTGGCTCAGCTGGCTCCATGAAGGTGGACTCTGCACCACTCGATGGTGGTTTAAATTGGTTTATAGTACTTGAAACAGAGATAATAATGTAAAAAAAACACTACAAATTGCAACTAGTTGGAACATTTTTAGGTTAACATGTTTATATTGCATCATTATGATTTTAATACAGCTTTTAATAACATCCTGCATTAACATAACAGACTGTATAAATGCCTCCAGGTTGGTTTTCTTCACATCTGGCCCTCTGATCTCTGGTTTACTGGTTTGTTAAGACCGATTTGCACACTCACCTGCCTTACCTTAAGCATCTCCATAGCTGCAACTGCCATCCATCAAAACGTATGCATGTGATCAAAGAAACAGAAGAACAGGGAAGGGAATATAAAGTATGTTGTATTCTCTCACTTATCCCCAAACCCAGTTTACTCTCCCTTGCGAGTCCCTCTTTCTTTTTTTCGAATGAGTGAGAGTGATGGGCGGAGTACAAGGCTTCGAATGTTGTAAGTAAGTGGCTCTCAGCACCCTGTGGAGATGGACTTGATCGAATGCAGACAGTGAGCAGCAGAGAGAACAGCGAGCCAATGGCAGACAGCCGACAAAGTCTATTAAAGCATCAGCCATCCTATTATAGAGAGAATATACAGTGTGTGCTGCAGCCAGACAGTTCGTTATACAGTTTGGCAAAAACACCGTTACAGTGATGCAACATTTGTCAAACATGAAAATAACTCAACACAAATACAAATACAATCTGGCACAAAAAAAGATGACCTTTCTAAAACACAGCTCAGGTTTTTTTTTTTTTTATCATTAACTTGTACATTTTATTCATTTTACTCATTTTATTCATTTTATTCATTTTATTCATTTTATTCAGACGTACAACTGCAGGTTGTGTGTAGGAAGAGAGTCACTGCATTGGATTGAAGCAGCCAAGACCTCCTGCCAGAGTTGGGTGGAGGTTGTTCCTTAGCAGGAATGGCAGGAATGGCAGATTCTTGAATGCAACATCTCCCCACTCATGGATATTGACACATATTTTCTCATTAGTCATTTCAGCATTCCCTCATCCTCCTCTCCTCCGACACTGCTCTGATTATTCATGAGAAGTTATTATGCTCAGCGACGTGGGCTTCAGCGATGCATCCGCCTCCTTAATGAGCTTGGAATGCACTGTGGCAGTCCATCATATCCTGTGCAAAAACCCAACATGGTAAAAAATAACCAGTGCGGTGACTGACCCATATTCTCTCCCTGTTTTTATATTTAGATAAGAGGCTTTATGGGTAATTATGGCGCTAAATATTATGCCTACTCTATTAGTATTTCTGATGCACATGTAATGTTACTACGCTATTCTTATTCAGCAAATCCTTTTTGCTAACATCACGCGTTATTTATATTGATAATGAAGGGAATGAATTTACCAGATGACTCGGGGTCGTGCCTCTTTAGAGCCGTAGACACAAACATCAATTTCCGAACTCATTTTGTGAACGTGTCTCTTTCTTTTCTCGCTTTTTCGACAGCTGCTGCCCTCGGCAACCTGGTGTCTGATCTGGCAGGACTAGGGTAAGAATTGCACACACACACTCACACACACAAGCATACAGACAGGCAGCTTTTACCCTGAAAGTTTCTGCAAATCATGGCAAGTTGACAGAAGATTTAGAGTCATTACCCTCACTCACTCAAATGATGAAATGTGAAGAGAAGGTAAAGATGTATCATGTCACTCCACTCCCTTTGGTGAAGGCTAACTCATTAAATTGCTCAACATTAAACGGTAATTGCTGAATAAGCCCAGAGGACGATAAGCAGGAGCAGCAAGGGAGGAAAGGAATCGCAGTCAACAGAGGTTTGAGTCCCTCTGAGGACTCTGTGAGGACAGAAGACTCTGCGAAGCAAAAAATGGAGTTATTACTATGAATCAGAAAAGCCAAATAATTTAGTCTAACGAAAAAAAAATCAGACTGAAAAAGGGTGTAAATGAGGAGAGTATGCAGCCCAACTTAACTGTGAATCGTGTAAGTTTACAGCTACAGAAAAAAGACTGTACTGTAGAACTAAATATTGGTGTTAATCTAGTTATCAACCCATGTTGAGAACACTTCAGTTTGATGCACATGAAAACAATCATAAGAAATTGTGAAATAAAGTAATTTGAATCTATAACAAATGTATATATTCCTTAAATAACATTTGATGGGCTCTATGTTCCTCGCTTATTTCATCGTACTGGGATTACATTGGATGTTGTTGTGCAAGGAGTGAGGAAGATTTAATGCAACATTCTTTGTTTAAGGTCTGATCAGGCACATTTTGTCAACCTGTAATGTATTGACATACATTCTGGGTTTGTGCGCTGTCGAAGGAAATGCATTTCGTATTTATTTAATACATTTATTTAATAGTTCATTGCAGGTTCTAATCATCAGTCTTATACTCTGTAAAAGTGCGTCATTAATACTAACCAGGATTAAAGTAAATTGTTTTGATCTCTGTTTTCTGCCTCACTTCTCTTCATTTTATTCCATTTCCACTGACAGAAACAAAACAAAACAATCTCAAAATAGTTTGTCCTTTCCACTGAAATAATGAAGTACAACTGAATCAGAACAATTACCGGTACTGTCACGGTCGTCTGCAGCATGTGATCAGATTTGTTCAATAAAAGCAAAATGAACCATCACAAGTGGAAGCCGTCAGTTTAGGATCAATTCAAACGATTGCAATGCATTACTGGGTTCAATCAGCTGATTGATGACTCAGCTTCCTAACCTGCCAACAGTAAGAGAAGAGGCATCCAGCCACGTGTCACCAGCAACCTACTGGTTGTCAACAACTGGATGTGCCAGAATTTTCTTCAATTAAACAAAGATAAAACAGAAGTAATTGTTTTTGGTACCAAGGACGAACAATTGAAAATCACCGCTCAGCTTCAATCACTGATGTTAAAACGCCACAAACCAAGCCAGAAATCTAGGTGTAGTTATGGATTCAGACCTCTACCTGAACAGCCATATCAAGACAATTACAAAATCAGCCTACTATCACCTGAAGAATATATCAAGGATTAGAGGACTTATGTCTCAACAGGATTTGGAAAAACTTGTCCATGCATTTATCTTCAGCAGACTGGACTACTGTAACGGTGTGTTTACAGGTCTCTGTAAAATGTCCGTCAGAAAGCTGCAGCTGATTCAGAACGCTGCAGCTCGAGTCCTCACTAAGACCAGGAGGGTGGACCACATCACTCCAGTTCTGAGGTCTTTGCACTGGCTTCCTGTCCAACAAAGAATGGACTTTAAAATCCTACTGTTGGTTTACAAAGCACTGAATGGTTTAGGGCCAAAATACATCTCTGATCTGCTGCTACCTTATGAACCATCCCGACCCCTCAGGTCGTCTGGGACCGGTCTACTTTCTGTTCCCAGAGTCAGAACTAAACATGGAGAAGCAGCGTTCAGTTTTTCTGCTCCACATATCTGGAACAAAGTCCCAGAAAGCTGCAGGTCTGCTGAGACCCTCAGCTCATTTAAATCAAGATTGAAGACTTTTCTGTTTGCTGCTGCCTTTAATTGAACCACGTTCAATTCATATATTAATCAATTTCCTGCATTTCTGCATTTTACGACTGCATTTTATTTCTTACACTGTTTTTTAATTGTTTTTGAAATCTCCTTTTCTTTTGCCTTGTGTTTTGATGCTTTTAATGGTTTTATGTGAAGCACTTTGAATTACCTTGTTGTTGAAATGTGCTCTACAAATAAACTTGCCTTGCCTTGTATTCCAGTGGCTATCAGGGATGTAACAGAAAAGAACCGTCTCTCATTAAAATACAGACATTTCAGTAAAACCGGCACGGTAATAAATCGACGGACTAATAGAAAGACAACTAGACAGGCTGTGCTGTTGCCTTTGCACCGTTTTAGTGTGATAGAGTAGCTAAGTTGTTGTGGCCTTTGCAACCGCTCTCAATGGACACACACCACCAGCTGTGTCTCTGCGTGAGCGTCTGTGTGAGCCACTCAATCATACTGGGGAAGCAGAGCCCCTGTGGCCAGTTTGTCAAGGTGAGACTCCAATCGACCAGACAAGAGAGACTTCTTTTCTATTTTGATGGATTTGAACCAGCGAGTGTGGAGGCTGTTTGTCTGCTACTGAGTGCCAGTGGAGCTCCTGAAGGAGTCCTACCACCCCTGCAACATTTGCATCACCGTTCATGTTTATTTCAAAAGTAAACACAAACTGTGATTCAGATTACTGCGGGAGTCAGTGGCACTTTAGTAGCAGTAGCTAAATAGGAGGCGCAGTGGATTGTAGGTACTTTTGTCAGATGAGGAGACCCAAGATGCCTCTTTACTGGAAACTGGTTGCATTTTCATTTGGTTTGCTCAGACCCACGCTGGCCATTTGCAAAGTGAACCATTTCAACATTGAACAGCTTTTGGGACCTGACTACTACTGCCCCGGCTTAGATACAGTTACAGTGACACGTTTTGATGAGCATGAATGGCTTGTGCAATGAGCTATTGCTGCAACTAATTAACATTGTCTGAACAACAGTCCGAAACCAAAAGATCTTCAAGAGGAAGACCAGCCAATTTAACATGTTTATACCTTGAAACCAGTTAATTCTTGGCCTTTATTATATTTTTTGCTGATTTGTTTGAATGTTTTCTGTTGATTGACATATCCTTTAATGGACTCGTCGTTGCAGCTCTAGCATGTGCTCTTCACTGTTCTCAACCTTTCAGTGCCTTCGCTAACAGCAAATGTAAAAAAGAAACTAAAAAAAACTGAATTATCAGTCTGGCCATGTACCCATACATTTTAATTTTTTGGATTCCTGCAGTTGGCTTGGTTTACACTCTCACTTCTAACAAAACACACTTCAATTCATTTGGAAGAGAATCAACATCACTCTTTTCAAGCAGTCCAGCTGTAATGATGTTTCGTTAAAAGTGTCCTCGCCCGTCTAAACAAGCTAAATTAAAATCTCTGGAGATGAATTGAAATGCTGCTAACATGCTAAGTGTTAAGCTCAGCTTCCTTTAGTTAACATTTGGTCGTAAGAAGAAGAAGAAGAAATCCCTTAGAGACAGGAAACGGTGAGCGCAGGGATTAGGAGAGGATGTAAAACAGGTTCATGTGCAACTCAGCCAGCTGATCCTCAGGAACAGTGAAAGTCAAAGGAACCAGTTTATCCACCAGAGTGATTTTCTCAGTCAGGTAGTCAAACAGCACAAATAAATGTAGCTGTCAATGCAGCATGTTCCTCTGGAGTCTCTCGGGTCGATCATGCGGTGATTACATTGCAGCGATTGTTTGTAAACCACCCACTCAACGTCTGTCGTCCTCGACCAAGAGACGGCGACTGACTGACTGACGCTCTTGTGTAAAATGTCTCGTGTGTGAGTTGGTGCTTGTGGTGAGCAATCTGTGCAACTATATCCACATATGCCTTTGTGTGCAGCGGTTCATGCTTGGGTGGATTTGTACGATTTTCCTTTTCCTCCGTGTGTGTGTGTGTGTGTGTGTGTGTGCGTGTGTGCATGCGTGTGCCTGTTTGTGTTCCTTGTGGACATAATGCATTAGTGGGCCGACAGTAAAGCATTAATACATTCAGCCAAGTTAGAAAACAGGACAAAATAACTTACAAGAAACATATTAGTGGGCTCTGTGAATACAAAATGGGTTCCCAAATTTCAATGGTCTTACTTGACTTAACCCTGTGATGTCATATCTGTATTTCTGTTTTACAACACTCGCATGTTGAGTTGGAGCATACTGCATGACCTTGTGTTATAAAAAGCAGATAAAGGCAATTAATGAATGGAGGATTCATAGTAAATCCATTTATTTGTCTTTATAAGTGTACCAGGAGGACTAACAGAGGGTGCTACTTCATCCATCCCCTTCGGGAAAGCCTGGTTTGCTTGCCTTCCTCTGAGGAGGTTTAAAGCCCAGTATCTGTTGCAAACAAGAAGGGACTCAGTAATTCTCAAGGATACGTCAGTAGGGCCGATGCTTCTTTAAATCGTGACATTATCCTAGTTTATCCTGACGATGGAGGACTCCTGTAATGATGCTCTAGTAACCATCAATTGTAGCTCATTTATTATTGTAATATTTTCGGTCCTGATAGTTCTTTCTCACTCATTTTGATTCACATGCCTACCAATGGCACCGCTGCTCTCAGCATGAAACTGTTTCAGAGATAACTCCATGAATATGAGAGCAGCGCCTGTTTAAATCCAACACCGTTAGTTATTGCCCTCCTGATGATGTTAATATATTCATGTTGTTCCAGGGAGGTTTTGTTATTGTTTCTGGTGCAGCCAGGCTGAGATAAAAGTAAGTTCAAAGTTCAAAGTTCAAAGTTCAAAGTTCACTTTATTGTCAAAGTTTCCACACGTGTTATGCATACAGAAAATTCGAAATGCCGTTTCTCGCAGTCCCACAGTGTAATATAGACATGAACATATAACATATAATAGAATAAAATAGAATAAAGTTAAGAACATAAGGGCCTAGATAAAGGATTAACAAGTAGCAGCAGAGAATAAAAAGTGACTGGTGCTGGATGAGGGAAGGGTGTGTGAGGGGGGTATTTGTTCGTAGCAGCAGAGAATAAAAAATTAAAATAAATAAATAGAAAAAGTGACTGGTGCTGGATGAGGGGAGGGGTGTGAGGGGGAGTAGATGTCCTGGTATGTTCCATTTGAGGCAGTGGGGAAAGGTGGGTGAGGGGGAGGGTAGAGAGGTCAGGGGAGAGATGGCAGGGGGGGAGAGAGGGGGAGCGAGAGGAGAGAGGGAGGGAGAGAGTTCAGCATCCTGACCGCCTGGTGGAAGAAGCTGTTCCTCAGCCGGGTAGAGCTCGAACGGAGACT